>NC_064434.1:90834242-91138408 GCF_023343835.1 Lagopus muta
CACGTTTTTAAATTAACCACACAGTGTGATATATAAAAATCAGCAGTAACATTTTACAATTCTAATAATAGCAAGCAGTCTGCAGGCCTGTGATTCAGTACACATTCCTTGGGAATGTATTTGGCCTTTGGCCACAGGGCTCCCAAGGAGAGAGCAGCATGCCTATAAATTTACTACTGGATTACCTGTCATGTGTTATTCCTTACCTAATTGTTTCTGTAACCTATTCTTATCCTTATTATTGTTCTTTTCCATTATCCACTTAAGACTCCTTAGAGTATATGTTGCAGAAGAAACAATGGAATTTGGGTCACTACAATGTTTTTCATGAAAAGGTTATCTTTATCCCCAAATACAAACAATATGGACATAAATATTCCGTGTCTTCCATTTATTAAATTTCAGTTCATATTTTAAATTTGGTTTCAAATATTGGCTGTAAATTATAACTGAATTTTTGGGGAAAAAAAATGATAATCCCTGAGCTTGTGAACTCACAATGTGTAGAAATACAGGAGACAGAGCAGAGAAATATCTGCTGGGAGGGAGATGGCCGTGAAAAGTAGTGGCTGCCTTCTTCTTCTCTGTACCACTCTGCCTGCACACAGTGGCTCTGGATCTGCTTTTGCCTTTCGTCTCACTCACAGTGTGCCCTTTACCCTCCCACACAGCTTGGTATGATGGATCTTGATGGCATTTAGGCAGAATTTTCTTAAACTTCATGTTTAATTTAAAATCATTCATGACTGCATTTGGATGACTTCTTCCTTGATCACAGATAAAATCTGCTATCAATAACAGTAGAAAAGGCAACTGTAAGTAAATTTCTCTGATTGTTAAGATTTATACCTGGTATTTCTTCCTCAATCTGTGGTAGCATGATAATAAAATCTTCTGAACTGGTAGAAAACACAACACTAGTGTGTGCAATATTTTGCCCAGCTGTACTAATTTTCAATTAAACACATTACATATCTGACAAATCCTCTCTGAGCACTTTGCAAATGTTAAATATAACACCTCATTTCCATCTCACGAGTTTGAGAAGCATTATGCCTCCACATATGAGGCAAAATTAGGATATAGCAAGGGTAGATGACTTGGCCACAGGCATGAAAACACATAGGCTTCTTGTTCCTGGAGGCTCACCAGGCAGACTCAAGGCAGAAAAGGACTAAAAGAAATTAAGAAAAAATGGCAGTTGTTATATTTAGTTCCAAGTATGTGGTAACTATGTCTACTGAAAAAGATGGAATCACATTTCCTTGGGAGAGGGCATTCTATGGATGTCTATAAAAGGCTGCTTTGATGTGGCCTGGAAACCTGGGATGAACCAAGCTTCTTTTCAGTACAGTAATTCATGAGGAGCGTGTTTTAGAAACACGTATTTTCTTTACCTATTTTAGGTCACATGTCATTGCTTAGAAATTTATCACTTTATTAAAAAAAAGCAAAACATTAAACAATATTATGTTTTGCCTTCAAAGCACAGTAATGGAAAATCGTATCACACAGCAGCTTCTGCCCACGCTCATGAGATGGAACCATAATAGCATATGTTAATGTATACTATCTAACGGACTTTTAATTCCCTTATAATTTAGGGAGTTGTAAAGGGTAGGAAAAATGTGGAGAAAGAATAAGAGGGTATCAGTATTCAGCAAGAATACATTCATAATTTTTGAAGCTTTAATTTGTGGGAAAAGGTAGATTTATGCTTACGTCAGAATAGTATTACCATTAACTCTCTTAGAGAGATGTTCACTATTTAAATACACAGTTTAAAATTTTGTGAAAGTGAATTTCCATTTCCAAAGATGGTTTTGCTGGGAAAAAAAAAAAAAAAAAAAGCTAAGAAAAGAACAGAAAAATGGAGAAAACAGACTCTGTTCACCTTCCTCCTGAACTGATTCCTGAAGGGTCAATAGGATGATCAGTTAGGAGAGAGGGATTAGGTTCACATGAAAGTGAGAAATTGGAATCACTGAGGCACAAGAAAGGTCTCATCTCTCACCAATTTTATACCATTGTTACTCCGCTGAGCTGAATCTGGGAGGAAAGTAAAGCAATCAAGCAATTTACAGTAAATTCTGCATTTTACTGCATGCTTTGGAAAAGCAGGCATGTATGATGGATATTATGTCCAAAATCCGTCGTACTAAATTATTACCAGATTTGGTTTTAAATTGGGAAAGCTATACCTTATTTATTTAAAATCATGTTAAAATGACCTGAAATAACTTTTGTGTTTAAATGCATATCAGAGCTTCAAGGTTCAATGACTCTGGACATTCCAGGGCTGGGTGCAACTTCTGTTTGTCCCATTAGAAAGCTAGAAATACAGTTTTTCCAGAGGTATAAATCATACAGCTTTAGCTCTTAAGCATCACAAATACCAGATATTAAACCTGTCAGTGTTGTTGGAAAGTATATTAGGCATAATGGAACACAAGCCAATGTAATTTTGGAGAGGAAATTCTGCTTTTTACTGGAAGAAGGAAATTCATTCTAGCCTCTCATTTTTTTGAAACATAGCAGCCTAGTGCTTTGGTATGTTAAAGAAAGCATATGTTAAAATCAGGTGCCTTCGATTACCAAGCACAGTGGAAAGACTAACTAGGCTTGAAACACTGACTACAGCTATGGAGGCATTTAACTCTCCATTTAAATTCAGGAAGGGCTTTGAGATGGATACTCCTCATGCTTGAATTTAAGAAATTCTACGTTTCACCAGAAAATTCTTGCACAGAAATTCCCTGAAGATAGTAGGACAAAAGTACTCATACAACATAAACTTATTATTTCCCTTATGGAGGGTAGACAACAGGCAGAAAAGAATGAGAATTCCCCACCCCTTGAATACTTGTACAAACAATTTGTATTGTTGGAACATGGAGAGCATAGGCACAGCATTTTAGCAGCAACCTTTCAACAGCTAATGGTCACCTCAGGTAAGGGCAATATCCCACTGATATGGATATGTAGCTGTTTACAAAGGTGAGCAGACGATGCACTACAAAATACTTATATTACATTTCCCTAGAGCTGACAGTATTTTTCGCTTGCAGATAAACAGGTTCCTAGCCAGATCATTACAATAGTGGATGCATTTCACTGGAAATATCAATCCCACCTTCTGAAAGCATTTCAAGCACATCTTTAATTTTCTGTAAGACTTCAAATTCTATGCTGGGTTAGGGCTCAAGTGAGTATTATGTGTAACAGAATTTATCTTGGTTCATGTATATTTGTATGTGTCTATGTGTGCATGTGATCCTGTTTAGGTCAAGTAAAATGCAAAGACAAGCATGTTAGCAGCAAAGTGACCCTTTAGAAGTCCTAAAAAATTACTCTTGCAGTCCATAGTCCAACATTTAATAATGCTGAACTTGATATGGGATCTGAGAACCTGAAAAAGGAGATCTGAAAGGCACCTTTATATAAAACAATTGATTTGCTTCATTTCATTGAAATGGCTAATGCTTTGATGGTTCATATTTACAATAGCTTGTCCTGTTCTTCAATGGAGTTGATATGTTGGAGTCTTTAACACCATAAACTTGATCAAAACTTCCTGGGTAATAAACAGAGCGGATTTAAGATGTGAGTCCCCTCCCCATCATGCTACTGCAGCCCATCTGTGTGCCAATTTGTAACTAAAGACATCAAGAAATGTGCTCTTCATGCTCAGATGCCCTTGGTAGTTGAAAATAGTTCTGAGAGCTCAATATGCAAACTGGATTCAGACTCTGAAAGACTTCAGAGTGGAAAATTTGACCTTCTGTAGCAAAGGCTGTAGCTTGGCTAAATCCATTACTGAGAGTAGAGTTTTATATACCTCATAGTGTAACCTGGGTTTTAAATTTTGCTAAGCTTTTCCAAAAAAAACCCCAAACAAACAAACAAGCAAAAAAAAAAAAAAAACACTAAAAAACAAATACAGAAAAACAGAAAAACAAAATTAAACAAAAATAAAAAAAGACCAAACCAATAAATCAATAAATAAACGTGAAAAAAAAGCCAACAAAAAAAACCACTTTCCCTAACTTTCAGCAAAGGATAAATTGAATTTACATGAATAGGCAATGCTAACAAGATCATATATAGGCATATTGAGGGGGGTGGAAAATAGTCTTCCTTCTCTCTAGTCTGAAATAGTCTTAAGATAGCACAGAACAGTGATTCTTCTCACACTGAAAGAGGGTTTTGTCTTCAATAAGAGATTTGATTGTTTCATCCACAAGACCAGATATGCAGCATCTCAACAAATGCTCTCTTAGGAGTCCTTCTAAAGGCATTCTGGGCTAGCTTGAGTCAGAAGGCAACCTGCTAAAATCCCACGTAAGAAACATTGCTCCTGTGTATGGTGATTTCTGCAGCCTTATTATAGGGGCACTTTGGCAGGACTGCTAGGAACTTTTTCTCACCTCCTTTTATCTCATATCTTTCAGCTCATCCTGTCTGTTCTGTTAATTGTTTGTCAGCAAAACAAATGAGATAAAATAATACAGAATTCTCAGTCTTGCAATGCTGTAATAATTATAGAACAATTGTATTTGAGATCAAATAGAAGGGTTACTTACTTATGACAGACTTTCTATGCTGGTGTCACAGTGGCTTTTCTCATGCTAATTTTCAAGTAATTTTGAGTTAAAATGTGAATTAGCAGTTATGTTTATGCTTGACTGCTAAAGCTATCTCCTTGCTTACTATCTCAATGGTATTTCTGGGATTTAAAATTGTGTATGAGAGAATTACAGTTGTAGAACTTGTTCTTAATTATGATTTTGCCATATATTGGCTTGCACATCATTAGATGTGTATCTCAAAAGATGTTTCTAACATGAAGATATTTAGACAAGGATCTGGTGTTGTTTTCACTTTTGCTCAGTGCCTGATTCCCACAAAAACAGTAACTTTTCAAATCTAGCTCAGAACGACGTTTGCCATACAGTCACTTTAGCCCCGTATATCTTTTCAAGTCTACAGATTCTCTCAGCAAAACCTGTCCACATTCAAGATGTTGCCATTAAAATCTATAAACAAAGGTTTCGCTCAGTTTATTCTTACCTTCGACTGCTACATTTTAAAAAGTCAAAATAAAGAAATAAAAATGCAATAAACAGGAAAAGCTACAAATAGACAACACAGAGGTTTTCTTCAAAAGCATTTTGCCAGATGTGCTGCAGAGTAGCAACTGTTTGGGTTAGTGCTCTTAAATAGGAACGACCTTTTTCCCCATTTGTGCTGATCTGGACACCATTTTGACTTCCTTAATTACAACAATTATTTAAAAAATGTGATAGATTTGATCAAAGAACAGCTATATTATGTTGTTCCTTTTCATAAAGAAAGAGAAGCCTATTGCCAGAGATTAACGCAGACTTATTTTCCAAAAAAGTTTATATGCCTGATCTTCAAGAAAGAGCATGTTCTCCATCTATCATTGCGCTGCACAGTACAAATAAAGACATTGATTTTTAGTAGAGATTTTCAAGTAACAAATTTTAATAAGAAAAGCATGGATAATATTAAAAAGAATTATAACAATAAAGCTCCCTCCAAATTGAAGACAGTATCTAATACAGGTGAGTAAGGAAAAGGGTTAAAAAAATGCAAGAATTCAAGAAGCTTCGATGACTTTGGAAACACAGATCAAAAACAAAGAGACTGGAAGTATAATTAACTCCATTACTGCTCAGTCAAATGAAAACAGCTGTGACACCCCTTCTTATTTATGACTGTAGCAAATAGCTCTATTCCCTTGCTGGTTATTGCTGTAGGACAGCAGTGGTTCTACAGCAGGTGAAATAGAAACAAGCTGCTAATATTTATGTCACTAGATCAGGTTATGGATAAAAGATTTATGCAAAAGTTCTATAAAAATATCTAAGTAGCTTTTATATCTTCCTGCAAGCAATCCTTTTCAATAGCAAACTAAGTATCTCTTTATTAAATATGATTCTGCACTGTAAGTGCATTGTGGCACAAATGCAGCTCCCCTACTGTTAAAGATGTATTTTTACTATAAACACAGTTTTTGTTCACCCTGTAAAACTCATAAATAAAAAGCCGTTTAGGTCTCAAAAGCTCTCATTGTAGATCCTAGCTGGACTTTGTCAAAGACATTTATACTGAACATGGAATTGGATATCCAATAGCTTGACAATAGAACTGCTTGCAGTATTTTGAAGAGCCTGAGTTTACTTTTAAGAGTACAGAAAGCAAACCAGAAAATTAGCTTTCAGATTAGATTTCTTATTTTATTTGGAAATGTCATTAAATCAGATGCTACCTACTTTGATATAAAAAATCTGAGTAGGTGTAAGATTTCCTAAAGCAGTTTTTTATCCTGCAGTTTTAATTACTTTGCTCCCTGCACCCAATCAGTCTTACTTCTCTCTCAGACAAACTACCCATTAAATAATGACTAAGAAACAGGATTGTCAATAACGGGACAGAAAATAAAACAAGTAGAATGTTGCACACTTCACTGCTAACCTTTTTACCCTTCCTCCCATTCCCCTCCATTTTTGATGCTGCCCACACTCCCCAGCTCCACTCTGCATTTACATTTGGTCACCCCCCCACTGCAGAACCCATCTGCACCACCACAGGCCCAGAACTCTTTAACTTGTCACCCTTTTATTATGTAGCAGGAATTTGTTGCAGGACTTTCTAGCCCTTCACTCTGGTCTCTTGTACCCACAGAGAGATTTTCATCAGTGGCCACTTCTTTCCAGGACAAGCCTTCCTATGCCTCCTAGATGAGGTTGGTTCTTCCACCTACCCCTTGCAATATCTGACTCTGATGAAGTTATGAGCAAAATTTCAGTAGGTTCAGCACTCCTGTAGTCAAACTGCAGGCAATCCTATGGGTACAGTCACAACAACCACATTAAGGCAACCTGCCATTGTCAGAGAGTCACCTTCTGCTCTTCCACAGCGCAGATTATTACAAAAATCAATTTTTCCTTATTCTAGGTGAACTATTTTATGAATAGATATTCACAGTCAGATATAGATAGCAGTTTGCTCTCTAAGAATCCTAAGCCTCCCAAGCTGAAGGAAGAAAAATAACTGACATAATTAATATAGAAGTACACAGGCATACTTTTGCAGACCTAAAGGACAAAGTACGCAAATGATGGTGTAAGGGGACATGATCTAAAAGTTGCATTAGATGACAATGTGTACACAAACTCTGCATGAAAATCTTACTAATGGGATAGTTCTCTTTTTTGTCTGATTATGGAAGATGGTAGAAACCAAAAAATGAGAAAGTTAATACTTGTTAGAAGATCTGGGGGCTATAAGTAAAGCAGTGAAAAGAGGTGGTAGAAAGGGAAGACAGGATGCACAAAGCATCAGAATCTAAGCAACCTTGTATCTTGTTGGACCATGTAGTGGAAATGCTAAGTCATGGCTTGAACTAGAGATTGAGCACCTGGTGGAAAGGCAGGTCCAACCCAGGGGAGCTCAGGTGCATGAAATGCACCTGAGTGACTGCAAGAGGTGTAGCCAGGATCCACCTCTTCCCAGACCTCATTTAAGAGTTGGCAGTGGAGGTGAAGGTATCTTGCTGGAGATCCCTGCCTGATGAATGCCTTCTAAAGGTAAGCAGTTTTTTTTTTTTTCCTTTGTTACTGTATCTGTAGCTGCTAGGATTGTGCTGCTCTGCTATTACTGCTATACTTTCTATGTCATTATAACATTGCAGACCAGTAGGCAGAGGAGGACAGAACAAACAAGATATTTCCAACTGTGTCACACCTACAGGTTTGAGCTACTGAGTCAGAATCTGAGAGATGACAATGAGCATCACACTGTCTTCTCAGTAGTATGTCCTTCTCTTACCTTCTGCACAAGGTTGTGGCCAAACCAAATAATATGGTTCATGTGATAATATATGTATTTTCATCACATCATCCTTGCTATTTTGTAGCTTCCAACAGCATAACTATTAATTTTCCTATATCATAAAATTTTCCTATATTGTAATTGCAAAATTAGATCATCATAGCAGTCATTTTGGAAGAAGCAAGTGAGGATACCAATAGTCAGCAGAGGAATAAATTAAAATTTATTTTGTAACCTTAATGTCAGATCCATGCAGAAAGGAGATTCATTGCTTCAGGCACATCTTCTTGCATTTGGCCTACAACCTAAAGACAGGCAATGTTTAAGAATTAGGAGCAAGAAACAGACTGCACTGGTAGAAGTCTGCTGATCTTTCAGCAACATAATCAAGAGAAGAATGTAGAATATTTGGTATTCATATTTCTGGAAATAAGATTGTTCTCTTAGAATAAATATGATGCCATTAAATAAAATTTATCCAGAGAATAGAAATAAAACATTATACCAAATCAAAACACAGGAGCTAAAAATAAAATTAAAAAACACATTTGAGTCAGACATACTGCACTTTAGTTAAAATAACAGCTAAATGTCAGTTCATATTCCTGCCTAGGAACATCACTGACCTGCAAAAGACCACAAAAATATTTTTTGTCTTTAATATAGTGAGGCTGTATGAACTCTACTGGGGGGGGGGGGGGGGGGAAGAATTTTAATTAATACCTGCAAATTGCTTATTAACCTCAAAATAAATTAATTTCTTTATCTGCTCCTAGACCAAATCACTGAGATAGCAATACTAATTAAAAAACAGATAAACTGTTCTAAAAAGTCTACAATTTAATATACTTGGGCAACCTGAGTTCTTAAAGATGCAAAAACAAAGATGTTAAAATTCACCACACTGATAAGGTTCTGCTTTAAAAATGAGACCTCATATGCCAACTTTCAACAGAGAATGATTTCTTAAAGTCAAGTCATAAACCCTAAAACCAGGATTTCATGGAGACACTATAATTTATAATACTTCTGCAGTTTTCAATTATTCAGATGCTCATGGCCCAACAAATTGAATAATGAATGGAGTAATGAATTGAACCCTGACAAGATAATAACAGAAAATATTATGAGTAGTCAATACACAGCTAAACCCACTTACAGAAAGATCCCTCAAAGAAATAACTTGTTTGAAGGGCACATTTTCTCCTAAAATCCAAAACACTTGCAGAAAAATGTATGTAGGAGTTGCCATTAACAAATAACCACTAACAGCATAAACCTGCAGAGCATTATATTTTCTACTGACTGAACTGTGAATCATAATCATAAATAGGCCAGTTATATTTTCTGTGGTAGGTTATGCATTTCAATATTGCTTTTTTTTTTTTTTTTTTTTTTTTTTTTTTTTTCCTCTTCCCTTCTAATGCCACAGAGAGAGAAAAAGAATGGCCATATAAATTCTTAAACACTTTAGCTTCAGGCTTAGCCTTGGAGGTGTGATGATATTCCACAGATGCTAAAGCATACAGGTCTTAATAGTATTTACTACATTTGCATCAACACTGCAAGCCAGAAATGTAAATAATGAAATGATAAATACACTGTTCAGAAATAGTGAGAGGTGCTGCACGGTTGTACCTTCCAGATAGTATTTAAAGAAGTGAAGACAGTCAGCAAATGCTTATTTAAAAAATAAAATTAAAAAAGTAACGCAGATTAAAATAAAATGCTCTTCTGCATCAGCAAAGAGAAAGATAACTAATTTGTACATACCAAAACTTTGATGAGACATTAAACCACTGCTTTAAACTAGAAGTAGGCAACACTGTCTTCCAAAAACTGGCCCTGAGACTTTTGTCAAACTCAAAAAGAGCCTCTATGGAAGTTTGAATCATACTGAGCTAACTACATGAGCAGAGGAAAGTCCTCATTGTGTTGGAGCAGTTCTGAACCCAGAGCCAGTTCTCTGGCACACTGCACCAGAACCCAGATCTGGTCCTTAGTGCTAGGCCCATGCTTACTGGGTTCCCACAGAAGACCCAGATAGATGTAAATGCTGCAAATCTCAACACCATGTGTGACTACACTTTTGTACTTTCTATTTCTTCTCAGAGCAATAAACTGGCTGGTTTCAGAAGACTCCCAGGCTTAATTATATATGGGATTTCCCACAGGATGGGACCAAATTGAGAAATTGATACATTTTTGTAAGTTTATGAGTATTCTTGAGCACAGTGGGTTCTCTCACCCCTTCCTTGCACTTAGTAACTCTTCCACGTGGGACTATTGGCAAAGAAGTGTGCTTATTTCAGTGAAGCAGTGACAGAAACTGCCCTTTTCCAGCCAACGGAAGAACAGGCCAGTTAGCATAGCTCAGTTTTCAGCAGCATCTCTGGGTGCTCTGGGTCAGTTTCAGATGGCTTCAGCACAGGAACAAATGAGGCTTTTCTGTGAAGATTCAGCACTTCCTACTCATGGAAATGGGCAGGGTTAGCACACTCTCTTCTCATCTGACACATCCAGCATGCAGTAACAGCTTATCAAATAGCTGCATCAGCTGGTGAAACAGATCTATGCTTGGGACAATTGGCACAGCTCTCACCACAGGCAGTTCCCAGCTCACTGCCCTTTTAGAAGCTCCTATCCTTTGATGTTTCTTTTTGTATGAACAGAACTCTAGACAGAGTTTTCCATTAAAATCCATGAGCTGGGTTAGAGTATGCAGTGCATGCAAGACCTCACACACTGTCTCTAATAAATTAAGCGAATATGATCAGCTCTCAATGACCTGAAGACCTGTTCTTATGACATGGAGATACTTCAGTCTCTGCTATAATAGCATAAATCCATAATTAACAACATAGATGGAAGAAATAAATATATAAAGTATCTAAATTATATGTAATACATTTCTTTATTGATTTGCCTTCATAATGGAGAGAAAACAAGCATATCTAGAAGTGTGGGTAACATGGGAGCTACTAGCATTGAGAAGACAAGTCTCTCTTAACAGTAAAATGGTTTTGAAAATAAGACGTTCCACTTGAATGACTACAGTTACACTTAAAAATTACTTTTGTTTATATTTCAGCACTTTCAGTACCCTGCTGGTAGTCAGTGACCTCCAATTGTATTCTTCATAAAAGTGTTTTTTTAATTGTTTTGTTTTTAAGCAGATATGCCCATGTTCTCTTTCCATGAGCATTTTTTCTAGTATTTAATACTTCAGTTGTGTTGGTTTGTTGCATTGGTTATGAAATCTAATATTCCACTATTAAAACCATGGTCTAGCACATTTATCTTAAAGCACATTATCTGAGCCAGAATAATGATTTGCTCTGTCATCTTATCTCATACTGAGTAGCTCCAGTGAAGCCGATGGAATAGTTTTACATCCTATGGCAAGACATAGTGTAGCACATGAATACGATTCTTCACCAAAGAAAGAAACATTGGAAAAATGAAAATCAATTATTGCTATCAGGTGTAAGCTCACCTACTAGCGAGGGCAGTGGGAGCTGTTGCAGAGAAAGCCTGTAACTATTTTCATACCGATTGAAGCTGGGTTCACCTTCACTCCAGTAGATGCCAGAAGACCAGTGCTCAGCACAGACCCAGGGGCAGCAGAGAGAAACTCACGGGAATCTTTCAGATGTATTGTGTGTAGCTGAACTGTCTTAGTTTCAGCTAGGATAGAATAGTTTTCTTCAGAAACTGAACACAGGCTGGAACTACACAGCTCACTATGTAGAGACTAACAGAAGAATTAAGGCCATTTAAAAGTACAACATACATCAGCCAGAGAAAAACTGCCTAAAATATGCATTCATGAAGCACCAACGCTGCTCAAACTCTTTTCCCTTAGGGCATTTTATTCCTCTGGGGTGTTTGATACTCTCCTTCAAGGTTTTTTGACTGCTTTTCTCCCACAGGAGAAATATAGCTGTATCTTTGTCATTATGTTATATTTCTCATCCTTTGTCAAGTATCTTTCTAAGAAATTAATTTCCCTTATGAAAATCAGGCAGCTGGTGTGGATGCTGAAGAGCCCTGGGCAAGGCTGTTGTCTTTACTTGTTTGATCTACAGAGCCTGTATTATCTGACTCCCTGTTGAATAATTTTTGGGTTAAAAAAGAGTCAGCATTTTAATATAAATGGTCATTTGTCTCTATGTCTTATTTTGCTCACTAAAAATGACAGACAGAGTAATATAGGAGTAATATTTAAACTCTACCAAGGCTAGTGTTTTAATATTCCCTCAGTGTGTCAGGCTCTCCAGATGAAAGAGTTACATCACTATAAGCTAATATTATGCAATAGCTCTAGTTAGTTCTGCACTTTAGATCTTCATCACGTGAACTTACGTCCCCTACTCTTACCACTAGTACAGCTTGCTGCTGGTGTTTGAAGCTTAGTCCTGATTAAGCAGGATCAGAGGGGTTTGGTGGTCCTCATCTCTCTGCACACCATAGAGCAACACATAGACAAGTAGTTCATGCTGAGGCTAATTATGGATTATCTGAGCAAATCCATTGCTCAGAACAGGAATAGCTTCTAATTTACACACTGGTATTTTAAAAGCTCAAAACAGCAGCTTTCTGGAAACTGTTGTCCTATCCAGCAGTTCCATCTTCTCTTAGACCTAACAACTAGATGATGCCTACTGCAAATCAGTCTGGGTCCCAGCCTCTGCCAAATGCCAGCTATGTGAGTTACATGTTACCCGCTCAAAATCATTGCCCAAGTGACCTTTTGAGCTATTTGAGGTAGATGCAGCACCTCACTCATAACCATGATGTTGTACCAGGCTTGTGGGCGCAGTCAGACTGCTGTTGCATTCACCTGCAATATTGCAGTAAATTTGCTTAGAAGTATTGGAATTGTTTTGTTGTTGCTAGTTCTTTTTTTTTTTTTCTTTTTTCTTTTTTAAGTATATGTGTGCTTTTAAACAGATATTTTTAGCTGTATGCAGTCCTAATATGATTCAGCATGCCAATGAGAGGATTTAACCTCATGAGCATCTAACAGTCTGATCCATGTCATTTATCACGAAGTTGAAGCTTTTCTGTAGGAACCTCTTTTTTTCTAGTGTCAACGCATCACTGGTAAAAGCATTTACTTACATAGCAGACTTCAAAAATGAAGTACATATGAAATGCAAGCATTTGAAATTGCAAGAATGGTGATAAATGTTATTATTGCCTTTCTAATTGTTGCAGAACAATGAAATGCTAAATTGTGTTTATTAAAGCATAGCTTCTATGACACAAGCTCTTCCATATGACTGGATCATGTTTCATTTTACCAACTCTGAAAACACTCGAGTTAAATAAAACAAGTTTCCTATTTTATTCTTTTTTTCTTTTTTTAAATCATGCTTCACTGGATTAGATTTTCTAATCCAGTAAAAACGGCATCACTTTAAAGACTAATGTACAAAACAGTTTTATCTAGTGTTCTAAGAAAGAAGATCGATGAATACTTTTGACTTATGGAATGTACTGACTTAATCTATTGAACAGACAGCTCTACTCGGTGATTTTGAATGGATTTTTTTATTTTTGGGTACTGAAATCTATTAAATACATTCAGACAAGTCTTTAAGATTGTGTACACACAAATTTAAAGGTGTATATACTCCTGCTGGACTCAATGGAAGTTGTGTTTAAAGATCTGCACCTATGAGTGTTTTGCAGGATGAAGGCCATATAAAACATTGACATATGGATTAAAGCACAAGCATCTATTAAAAAATATATCTAAATCTAAACTGTAACACCATCCTAATTGCACTTAGGTCCTTGTGTACTTAGAAAATCCCATGCAGTGAATGCATATCTGGCATGCAGCAGTAGATTGTCCAAGATTAAGTGTCCTGAGTACCTATAGATCTGACATTGAAGTCCAATCTGGAAGGGTAATTCACAAACAGTACATGCAGTAGATTCCAACATTAAGAAAGGCAGCTTTATAAAATAATGAGACATTGTACTCAATATTGAATTTCTCCTTTGTGGAACTGCTTATGTTGAGATTCTGAGTGGGAAGGGAGGGGATGTTACCCAAAGTTTTCATACTGGATCTGTGAGATAGAGTTACTGCAGTGCTAAATTCCATGCCATAACCACAGTCCTTGCTATAAAGAGCATGTTGCTTTAGTTGGCTAGACAAACAGGTGGTAAGAGTAGCAGCAGAGGCACAAACAGGTCAGCAGATTTGCTGGAGATCTCAGAGCAGCTCAGAGCCATGGATGGTGTTTCAACTTGCCCAGCATGGAGAAGAAAACACAAATCCAGCAGGCCACAAATGATAGCTCTGTCTGGGCTGTGTTGGTTCACATATTAATGCTGGTACCAGAGATCAAAGAGAAGATCAAGAGTTCCCAGCCTTGCTGTATGCTGTCCCATCAGCCTAACAATCAAGGTGTCCCAGCTTTCTCCACAAACTTTCCTAAGTAATAAAGCCAAAAGATTCCTAATCACAACAGTACTTTTCTAATCACGACTTTTTTTCTCTAGAAAGTCCTTGAGGATTTCATGAAGGGATGCAACTATACAAGCAACTGAGCAACAGTGTAGACTGATCTCGAGCCATTCAGAGATGGAGTCATAAGTCTCACAGCAGTCTTCACAGTGGAATAATGATAGGCACACTAATTTTACAGATGGGTATGCAGACAGGAGCTTTCTGGGGCTAGATCCTGAGGAAGCTAAGGCTGTTCTTTACTTTCAAGGATGTAGAATTGCAGGAACAGCAATTTATTGGTGTTGCAGCAGAACCCAGGCCAGACTGCAGGAGTTCCTGCCACCTGCTCTAGTTACTATTGCCCTAAAACAAATTTGCATAGAAAAAAACCTGTTTGCAACTGAACATTGTACACAAGTTGAGATATTTGCATATAACTGAGTAATAAAATGTTAAGATACCATACAGGCTTTATCTATAATGATTACACTTCGATTTTTATTTTTTTTTGTCTCCCAAGCAGAATGCTGAGATGAAATACTCTTTCTTGAGACCCAAAAGTGACTCCCTTGTAGTTCAAAACATGTCTGGCATGGCAAGCACCTATACTGTGTTTTTCACTAGTCATTTCATCCACTCATGACAGACAAGGTCTTGTCTGTTCATGGAGATTGAATGTAGTGCTAAAGGACTCTAGGTAGCATTGGGCAGACCGTGGAGATTTTAGCAGGACCTTGTCCATAAATGCATAATGTCCTCCCTTACTGCTCTCCTAGGAGATCAAGCTTTGGGAGAAGTCAGTACAACACAATACCCACATATGCTTGCACATTTGAGGTATGTTTAACATGTATACACAAATCCCTAGGATTTTTTTATACTAAAATATGCAAAAAAGGTGGAGAGAGAAAGCAGAAAAAACCTCTCTCTGCTCATTAGTGTAAACCTAGTTCTTGGCACATTGTGGAAAATTAGTAGCTTTTAAGAAAGGGCTTTTAATTGCTTAATCTAAGTAATGTGGACAATGGCATACGTGTTTTATTTTAGGGTCTATCTAGCCCACTCAGAAAATGTAATGGACCTAATTTTCATTTAGTATAGGTCTGTGCAGTTCCTAAAACATCTAAATGGCTATTAATTTAATCAGGTAATTTAACTATAGCTCTAGAAAAGGCCACCAGCTAGTTGTCACGCAATGATTATGAGGATGACATTTCTATCCCATGATGCCAGAGGCAGACTTTGATACATCATTTTCTTTTTGAAGGTTAAACTCAGATAACCTGCCTTTGGCATTTAATTAGCTACATATTAAACACTCTTTTAATAATAAAATGATTAAAAATTTTATTGCTTCTCAAATGAGGCCCTTTTAGATAGATTTAATGACTTGGTTAGAGCACTGTAGTTTGTGAACCAAACCTTAGTTAGACCAGTATATAGTATAATGATATGCTTTACAGCTTGCAAAATCTGTATTTTATTCAAATGACTGCCATAATCATTTTGGGTAAAACTTATAATGCATTCTTCTGTATTTTTAAGTCTAACTGTTAAATGTCATTGGAAAGTAACTGAGAACCACCTGATTTCAAAGATTCAGAGAAATGATCAAATTCAGACGTAGTAACACTAAGCTGCAGTACAATTAATGTACCGTATTTTATACAGAAATTGTTTATCCTTTAAAAGAAATTCGTTCTTCACAGTTTAATATTAAAAACAAAACAAAACAAAAAAACCCGCATGTTCATTTAGCAATGATAATAAAGCATGGATAGGCTAAAAATCTCCACTCTTTATTTGGTATAAAAATGTTAGAGATTTAATGAAAACTGACACACACTAAAAAAAAAAAAGCATAATATTTTCCCCATTCTTGCATGGTAACAGCAGTCACGGCTACAAAATAGCTGTGAAGATAATTCCATGGGCTATGCCATGCCAGCAAGTGTAAATATAAGGCAAAGTAAATACATGTTGTTTAAATATATACGTACATATATGTATGCATATATATATAATGTCTGTACGCACATGGATTTCTCTATATGCTTAAAACAAATAAGTACATATGTATTATCTAAGGATTAAGGTAATTACTAAAAGCTTAATTTTGTGCAGCCGTGAGTTTGGTGCACCAAAATTCCATCACCTTCACAGCAAGAACTAGCTACCTTTTTTGCAGAGAGTTACTGACAGCAAAGCAAAATGTAGGAACCAACCTACATTCCAGTCCCCTTAAAGGTGGTCCATTAGGGAAGAAGTAAATTGTCAAGATAGCTGGATAAATAAGAAAGATCATCTCCAAGTCTGGAGACAAGTGCTTTACACAACCTTAGTAAAGACATATTAAAAATATGGAGCTTTCAAAAACTCCACTTTTACAGGCAGAAAGGACAGATTATTTTCTTTGCCAAGATATGTTTGATAAAGGAAAAAGACAGTCAGAACTATGGATATGACCTTTTAATTTTGAAACTACTTTAGTCCCTGTCCAGATATAAATTAGCACCATCTAGAAGTAACTCTGCTTATTGGAGCACACTGTAGGGAGTAGAAGTCTAGTTCTCTCTGTTCTTCTCATGTCTCCTATGTCAGGGTAGAAACACAGCAGTAAAGTGTGCACCCATGTTTTTCTCACTATTGACATCCACACAATTTTACACCTTGTAGTTTAAGCCACATACTTAAAGAACTACAACAGGTGGTAGCATCAGGGTTGTGGGCTCAAAGTACCTCAAACAGCCTCTTATGCAAAAGCTATCTGCTACTTTGGCTTGTTCTTGGACTTCTAACAACAAGCTTATCTGGCCTGTTGGCTTTTGAAGGGCTAATAGAACCTTGCAAGAAGTCTGGGCAGCCTGGGTTATTCTATCTGTTGAGATTTTCTGCAGCATTATGGATGTATGGATGTTCCTAACATATTATTTCTCAACTTTTTAGGCTGCACCTCTTTTCAATTAATTAAGACTTCTTTGTGCCTCTTTATATTTTATAGCGAAAGAGGAAAGTGGTGCTTTTACATCTCATTTGGTGCATGCAGCACCTAGCCTATGAGATGAGACAAAACTTTAGAAGTGCTGCCCAGATATAATACCAGACAGTGTATTTATATTTTGTAGCCTAAATAAAAGCCTTATCAGAGAGGACCATTACGGAATGGTTTCTAAAAGAAACTGTGGAAGAGGTACCAAGAGAAAAAGACAAGATTATCGATTCTTTGGAAAATTATGTCAGGTCAAATCAAGAGTATTTGAAATACTACTTTTGCAGTATGCCTCCATTTTATAAAATATCTGTTGATCAACATGGAAAACATATTATGTATGGTTTTGGCTTAAACCATACCATGTACCATGAACTGAAGGTTTTGGAGGCTGCTTCTCATAGATAAGGGACAGCTTACTTGAGGAGATGGCTTATACCGGTGATGACACTCACCCTACTGCCTTCAAGATTACCTTCTGCAAGTGGTGTGGGGAAAAAAAAGATCTCTCAAAGTTTGTATTTAAGCATGTGCAGATTTTAACAGAACTCTAAAAGAAAGACAGCTGGAAAGAAGACAGGACAAGGATTTTCCTAAGAACCAGACAAGCATGTCAGAACAAAAAAAATCAGTATTTTTAGACTTTTATTTAGGAGCAGCTGCTTCAAGAATGCCTTCCATCCTGGTTAGCCTTTCCATGCTTTTGTTATCTTTTTTCTTTTACTTGAAAGATGAATTTTCCCTTTCAAACCATCTGATTTTGCAGGCTATTCCTCCGCTTTAAAGTAACAATAAAACAAGCAGCAAATTTGTCTTGAAATGCAAATGCCCTCTTCCAGTCATGCATGTGCCTGTTCTGGGAGCATGCCCACCCTCTGCAAAAATTCCTAGGCATACTAGCTTTCATATTCTCATTTTTCTTTGTGAATAATGACTATCTCTTTTCTTATGTTACACTTCTGTGCCCAGCTATTCAGTTTCTGCTTTTCCACAGGGGAAAAAGCTACGATCTTAATATCACAGGATGATATTGCACTATATTATTTTATTATGTATCTACGGTGCAGGTGAACTACTGAATGAAGAGAGTTCAGGCAATACCTTCTCTGCTTTTACTCCTGTTTTTTGAATATGCTGACAGCTTGTAGCTGATTTCACTTCTCAAATTGTATGAAGGCGATTCCTGGTGTGCTGGATTCTATGGCCAAGGACTAAATCTATACTAAAACACAAATTGCTAGTACTTTTGTTCCACTTGTAGTGTCCGTGTTAGCACAGGACTGAATATACCTAGAAAGTCAATGCAAATTTGAACAGGTCCTTCACAAATGCCACCAAGCAGGTACTTGGGTAGAAGCCTGATTTTTGGAAAGACAGTTTGAAAACTTTGCAACCTTCAGTGATGCTTACGTTTCACCTAATTCATTCAAATACATCAGTTATAGTTAACTCCAGCTGGGCTAAATGTATTGTAAGGGTCCTGTGTTAATTCTTTGGCTAAAGTATTTGCTCTTTGCAATGAAAGAGAGCCTTTCCCTTTCTCCCAGGCATGAGATCCTGCACTCCCTGATACATCACCAAGTCAGTCCACCACACATACAGAGAACTAATTTGGCAAGAATAAGGCTTTCTGGTTGCATAGTAAGCTGAGCTGGCTCGCCAAAGAAAGGGCTAGTAGCAGAGGTGGCTTAAGAGAATAATGCTGTGTGGGAAAAGGACAGTTTCCTCTGACAATAGTAAGCCTTTTGATATTCACAAATTATTCCCTAAATAGGAATGGGAAAAAAAGAGCTCTTCAGCAGTCTTTCAGTGTAAAATGAAATCCAGTTTTAACAAGTTTTACTTTGCTGAGAAAAGAAAGTGATCCAACTTTGTATATATCAAAGGCTAATCAAGCCAAACACCTAGTTCTCTAAAACCATGGCATTCTAGAGGAAATCCTAGGTAACATGAATATTATGATTTGGACATGTATTTGATAATTGAGATCTAAGCTACTACAGAGAAGTATGAAGTGGAGCTGGAAACAAATCACTCTGCAAGCAGAAGCCATCAAAATTTCAGATATTCAAAAACACATTCTCAACTAATACTTAAAGAAAATAACAAAGATCTGTAATGTTATGAGCTCATCCCATGAAAATAACTATTAACAAAAGAAAGGACATTTATAGCACTGTGCTAGCAGTGCTTACAGATATAACACTTTAAAATAAAAAAATGAAAAATGAGATGGTCCCATAGAAAAGTTTGATACACTTTTTGTTGGGGTGACGAGAATCTCTCTATTGACTTCAGTGGACTTCCAGTTGGCAGTTGAGTCATTGAATTCGACAGGTAGCTTTGTGCCTATGTGACTGGAAATAAAAAACAATGTGATTAGATTAGAACACTACATGTTGAACTTCAGGCTTTAAACAAGCATTTTGTACACAGTGTTTTTAATTAGCACAGTCAGTGTAATCCAAGAATATACTGATATCTAAACAGAAGATTTTTGTATGACAAAGATGCATGTGGTTTGACTAACAAATGTCTGAGATACTTTTTAACAAAAAATACTTCTTTGTTAAAAAATTGAAATTATATAAATTCAGCTTTACCTTTCGTTATTTGAAATACATGAAAGGAACTCAACAAAAAACGAATGTTGAAACAGACATGCAGATGTTCTATATTTCAGTATTCTTTAGGTCTGAATCTAATGAATTTTAGTGGCTTCTGATTTCTGGGCTTTTCTGCACATTTTGGCATTTTGTTATATAATTTTATTTTATTTATTTGTTTATTTATTTATTTTTAGAGAGTGCTGTCATGGCCTGAGCTACAACAAATCTCACTGCTAGTTCTGAGTACAGAAGACAAGCACTGGTGTGGTATACAGCATGTAACATTTTTGGTAGAACTACAATAAAAACAAATATGATACAAAAGTATCATTTCTTTTCGTGAACCTGGACTGAATGTCACAATAATACATATGCAACACTTGTTTTCCCAAAGTCACCTGAGTAAAAGAGCACCCATTTTACATGAACCCGGTCTTCAGTACCTGGTGGCCATAGCACCTTCTATGAATTAAAGGAAGTACTGGAGGAAAGACAACTTGGTCTGCCATCTTGGATCTACTTTATTTTAACCTAAAATTCCCTTTTTTCTTCTAATCAGCTGGAGAGTTTATACTGAAAATATTAGAGAAGTTTTAGGCTTTCTTTTAGTCATGTTTCACTTCATGTCACTTTTCCTAGAGCAGGTTGTCCAGGTCTGTGTCCTGCATGATTCTGACAGGCAAATTCCATAGCCTCTCTAGACAGCCTGTGCCAGTGTTCAACCACACTAAAGAAGTGCTTGCTTGTTAGGTAGTATTTCAAAATATTAGACATACATTAATCTGACTATTGCCTCATACTGAGAGATAAAGAAGAAAGTTAGTTGCCTTTGTGAAACCAGTATCTTAGGAGTGGCAAAGAAGTGATTACTTTTCTGCTGATAAACCCTTCCTTGTCTTCAGTACAGCTACTCTGAAAATCTCCATATAGGTTACATATTCTCAGTTGTAGTCTATTGTAGCTGCTGTTCAGCCCCATACACAAAATGCAACGGTACATTTTCATCATTGAAAATGCTTTGGCTGTAGTCATCTGTTGCAGGAGAGAAGCTTGATATGCCTAGTGAAAGGGAGTGCTTGCTTCACTGAGAAATAAGTAATGGAAAATATTGCTGTACTCCAAATGTTTATTTACCAGCAATTTTACTTTATTTTTTTAATAACTTCCCTCAGATATGTACATATCTTTTGTGTGGGATTACGGCAAAAATTCTTAGTTTTACAAAACTAAGTAAAATCCTATTTGATCTAACACTTGCTATCTGCAAAGCACAATAATTTTCCTTTCCATATAAGAACTGTGGAATATTATTCCAAAAACACACAAATAAAGAAAAGTTATTGTTTCTCTGCACTCTTGCTGCCTTGCTCTCTTCCTCTCAAGGACAGAATCTTGGGGGTTTCATGTAATTTGTATGAAAATGTAATGCTTTCCAGTTCTTTCATTTATGTTATGCAAAGTCAGTATTCTCCTCTCCAGAATTTAAAGCATACCCAGTGAAACTTGACAGGTAAGGGAGGGAAGGTGGAGGAAGGTCTTAGAGGTCTGAGAAAGCGAATATAATTTACAATGCCTAAAACCATAAAATTTCATTAAATATGTAAAGCCAGCACAGCTACCAGGAGAGGAAACTAGGTAGGGCTGGCCCCGAGCACTGAGGATACACTTCTCAGAGACTCCCTGGTGTCCTTCAGTGGGAACAGGACTGCACGGTGGAAAGCTTTCCTAAGCTGTCTTAGTGGACATCCTGCATCTGGAATGCCACTCCATTTCCTCTCCCAATTTGTTGATAGCAAACAAATATATATGCAAATGTCACACTTCACTTGTCCCATCTGGACGTTGGTGTGAATGAGAAACCCTTATCCTCTTGCATGAGATGTAAAAACCATTCCTTTTCTCCATTGGAAAGTAGAAACAATCTTTTGCAGTTTCTCCCAGGAAATAATTGATCAACATGTGTTTTCAGCATACGCTCAAGGTACAATAAATGCAAGAGGAAACATTGCTCTCTGTCATGATCAGAAAAGCCTATAATCAGGCAAAATTTACCCTTGTCTGTCATTCTGAAATCCTTTCCTGAGTCCCCTCAGATCAATTTTGAAGAAACCATTAAAGTATGTTTAGGGAAGCATTCTCTTTCAATAATCAGATTTTTCCCCAAAAATGCCAGTTCCAAGCTTTCCCAGGCATATCATGCTCAGGCTGATGGGACCCATTTCTATAATCTCAGTAAGAGCAGAATATACTTAAAGACCCCAGGCACTCATACAGACACACAGGCAGCCAGACTACATACTTCATATTGTATGTGTAGTGGTCAGCTAACACAGAACTGATTCCAAAGATTTCAAAATGTTTGGTGATCTTTAAAAGGAGTGCTGAATGCATATGATTTACTGAGATACCTGAGATTATCGACAAGTGAGATATTTGAAATTCATCTTTATACTTTTAATTTCTTACTTAAGGAATTAAATTTCTTAATTTTGGAGGTTAAATAAAAGTTTCATAGGCATGGTGTTCAGACTCTCACCTTTGCTATGGATCTAGAAAAACAAATGCTTAATAGAAGCACACCTGGTTCCCTGCAATTCTCTGAAATACAGGATGCGGTTAAAGGGCTGTCACAAGTCTTACTGCAAGTGTAAAAAACTCTGGGGTTTTCCTTTGCATGCTTCATATTTAATCAATTTAAAACGTGACAATATTCCTAGAAAACCTTGTTTCTCAGCATATAAAGGCCTGGTATTCAAACATTTTTGAGTGATAATTCAATAGGATTAAATTACACTCATGTGACAGCTGAACCTCTCTAATGAGGTACATTTCAGTAAACTGTTGACAGAACTGTCTGGAAGGCTTCTTTAATTTACCAACATGTAACAACATGGGAAAAGCATTAGTCAACTAGATGAAGATGAATAAGCACTGAGGTCTGGGAGCATTTTGCATTAACACATGACAACCTAAAAGTGTTTTTGTCACTTGCTGTATTTAGCCCAAGGCAGTCACTGAATAACTGGTACCTGTTAGTGTGATTGACTTACAAAAGCAACAGAAGGGATTATATTTAAGAATTTCTGTATGGAAAACAAGCCAGAAAAATGTCTTCCTTTTTTCTTAAGAGATAACAGTTGTTTTGTGGAAAGATGTCTTACAGCTACAGTAAGGCTGAAAGAATTTTAAAATTGCTTCAAGTAGACTGCCAGACTGCTACATCTTTTGGTTTTTTTTTCATTTCAGAAGGCTTTTTTAAAGCTTTTTTAGAACATCATTCCATATAAGTGTTGACTAGCAATAGTATATATAACAGTTCACTAGCCAGACAATCTAGGAGGAAGAGAGAAGGATGCAGAGACAGACTCCATAGCTTCCAGTAACACAAAACAACTCCTTATGTATATCAGATTCAGCATGTATAGTCATTAGCATTTTTAAATAGAAGCTGAGGGATGGTTAAGGAACTGATGGCATCATTACATGGTAAAACTAAAATGCATACCAAAGTGCATGAAGACAAAGCAATGCCAGTAATTTTAAATGTGTGGTTTACTGTAGGTGTAAATTATCACAGGCAATTTTAAAGACATATTGAAAAGTGTCTTGCCTGTTGAATTCAACTGACCTGTTTGCTTCATTTTTTAAATTAGGAAACTTAAGTACTTGCAAATATCTTAAGCAAAAGACTACCCCAGCACTTACAGGAAGTGGTCCACTGAACGAAAAGTGTGTCTCTTGTAATCAGGTTGCATATTTAGTGAAGTGAAAGACAGTGCTTATTCTATTCCTCCTCAATATCGCCCAATGCAATGCACATGGTCCTATATGAGATTTCTTCCCTAATAGGAACTGTGTGCCCTGAAGTACTAAAACATTCCCTGGTGAAGGGGAGAAAAAAGACAATTGGACCAGAACACAAGTTTTCTAATGTAGTGGAAACAGAACAGTACATTAAATAAAACTACAGTTGAGAATTAATGGGAAACAGGATTTTTTGTTGGCTAACCAATGGAGAAAAATCAAAAGACTATATTCACTTGGATGGGGATCAGACCTTGAAAAGGAACCGTAGCAGTCTTATTACATTGATTTACATGAAACATTGGGAAGGGAAGCAAAACAGAAATGTAAATTAATCTTGCCATGAGTAAACCTGATGAGATGAGGAAATACATATGCACAGAGTCTTTTAAAAATATCAGTCTTTGCCAGTTTGGATTTGTGCTACTTCATTGCTATGTGCGGTCTACCTATTACCCTAGGATTTTTCTATGGCACTACCTGAATACGCTGTTTCTTTTGTTGGTTCCTAATTCAAGCAGGAATTAATCAGTCCAGTGTGATCCCAGTTTCTGTGATCACAGGATCAGGCATCATAGTTTCATTCAGAGTGAACAGGCTGGTGTTTTGAACAGGCCATACCTGTAATGAAAAGCCAAGAATTTAGTGTTCATAAAACTTTTGAAAATATAGAGAGAAATGCCTCGAATGAAAAATATCTGGAAGGAGGAACAAAGGAGGGAAAAGGTGGCTATCACATACTTCTAAAATTGTTTCTGAAGACTCTTGCACCTTATAATCCCAGTGATAGCTTATTGAAAGCAGTCATGCCACAAAAACAGAGTAGAAAAATAGATGCATGCTGTGCTGATAATGCATCTTTCTTAACAGTTTGAGTCTCTGGGGCTAAGAAGGGCCGGTGCATGACTTTGTCTCTCCTCCTTTCTTTTTTCTCTCTCTTAACTCAGATACAAGTGTATTTATCACATATCAAGCAGAAATCCCTTTTGTCACAGAAGGCTAACTCTTTCATGGAGTTTTACTATTTTCTGGAAAGAGGATTTACTTGTACAGCTTTCATTACTATAGTGCCAGCGTAGCTTACAGTCATGATGCATTTATGCTCACAGAACTTTTTGAAGGAGGGATAGTGCTCTTACTGACAGAGGTTAGAGCACTCAAACTCACTAACTTGCTTAATACCACACAAGTATATGCTCCAAAACAAGAGCTTTAATTCAGATCACCCACATTTTTCAATATGGAAAAATCAGCAACTCTTTTCAGACTAGCTTCTAAAAACACATACACCCCTTCTTAATTGTTTTTTACAGCTACCAAATGTCCACCAGATGACACCTTGAGCAATTCTCAGGACGATGTGATCAGGCATATTAATAAGTCTACTGATGGTTTTAACTAAGTTTCTTTCTGTTAATCTATTTTATTATCAATAGTTTCTAACTATGGTGTAATCAGTGAGATTTAAGAGATTGGCATGCGTCAGTGTAGGGTAACTGTTGAGTCATGGCCTGAAACAGTGATTGAGCACCTGGGGAAAGCACCCTGTCAGCCCTGGGAGCACCAGGCGAAGACAATTCACCAATGTAACCTCTTAGAATGCATGTAAGGGCTGACTGCCACCAGAGCAGGATCTTTTTCTGGAGATCCCTTCTCTGTAGTCTTTTTCTCTGTAAGTCTAGATCTTTGGAGACAGGTGAGCAGTCTATTTTCCTTTCCTTGTAACACCTTTCTATTGCATTACTCCTTCCACTGTTATTATCAAGGGTAGGAGTATATCTTTAGCAATGATTTCTGCTGGATTTCAGGGTGAACTGTCAGAAATGCTGAGAAATTGTTTCTGAAGACACTGGCTGCATGCTGATTAATTACTGGAAATTAGGTCAAATATCCCTCCTCACTTCCATTTGGCTCCAGCTCCTCGAATCCAAGTTCCTGTTCTTATTTTCACTGATCTAGACCTATCTCCTGTGTTGAGCAATTTCCTCTTTGGGAAATGGCTCAGGTCCAAAGTTGCTCTTCAGAACATGTCTGTTTCTGTGTCTGTGCAGCACCAGAACAAGACCAGCAAGTACCACTCCTGAATAAATTATGGTCATCCTAACAAGTAGAGCATCTACCCCCAAAGAGTCTGTGTTACTTATTTGCAGTAAATGGCCTTGATTTGTCCCGAGAGGAATAACCAGGGTAAGCAGAGCAAGGATATTGTTCTACATTTTTTAGTTGCAAGAATAAAGCATACCCCAAGCTATCACTCTGTTCTTCAGGGTCAGAAAGCTGACAATTCCAGGTCTACTGCTTTTATTGGCTACAAGATCTGCCTGCCAAAAGTTGACATACATCTTGTCATGACAAATTGCTTAATTACTAGTTTGGCAATGTGTAATACTTTGTATTTGCTATTATCATCAAAGCAGAAGAAAACGAGAAATACATCCATTACCCTGAGAAAAAAGTCTACTGTTACCATAAATTTCTGATAAAGAAATGAAGTAGGTTCAAGTTTAATCACACCAGCAGTAAATCAAATATCAAATTTAAAACAACGAATTACAAAAAGCCTTCTCACAGTCACTTAGCATTGATAAATTAGTAATGTAATATTAAATTATTCATATCTTTTTTTTTTTCCTTAGGACTATAATGATATACTGTACACAGCACTGATAATTTACTTAGGCTGAGTCCATTCATTTAATTATGCTGCTAAACTTGGTAGGCCAATTGGTCATCATGAGAGTTTCCAGGCAAGCTAATCACAAATATATAGAACATGTCCCTTATTGTCCCCAGCGGCTAAGTGCTAAAATGCTATTTAGTGCTCAGAAGGTTAATGTCCTGCTTATGTAAATTGTCCAATTTAACATTCAGCAGCAGTATCATAAATTCTGGCTCCAGGATTTCATTAAACGTATGTTCAAACTAGTTGACCTTAAAGGTTAACAAGCACAAGTTAAACAGGACAATTATTTAACTCGCTTCTTATCAAGAGACTGAAGCGTTCTAGCCATTTAATAGTTACGCATACTTCACAATTAGAATTCTTAAAAGGTCTCTGATAAAGCGGCAGGTCATGAATTTTCATAAGGATGTCAGATAATAACTATTTATCTGCACTTGTTTTTCTTTCTTATAAACTTAAACTTTGATCTTAACATTCAATTACAAATGATTCCACCGAGAAAGACTAGGTGACTCAAGGAGCTTGTCTTCACATTAATTTGAATGTAAATCAAGCTTTAAAAACATTGCATCCATATTGTCTCCTACAGAAATTAATTTAGAAGTTAGAGACCTACTCTTTATGAAAACAAAACAAAAAAACAAAAACAAAAACAAAAACACTTTGGCCTTTCAGCATTGGTCTGTTGAAAAGCACCAAGTGCCAAATGATTACATGAGGCTAATCATTGCATTCTTTATGTAAATAATAGGAAAAATGTCTCCTTATTCATTATAAAATAATTTATACTATCACCTTGTCTTTTGATATGTTAACCAAAGATGAAGACAGATTATCCAAGACTATTTTTCTTATTTCTCAGAAGGATTTTACAGAGGTTTCTGTGAAGTATGAAAAATGGCAGCTCTGAGGGGTGGCCACTAATGCCACTGCTACCTATGGCAGAAGTGATGCATTGAGAGCATTCCCTGTGCAGACATTTTGCATCCCAAACTCACACTTCTGAGTGCAAGAGGACAGTCATAGCTTCAGGAATACATTAGAACACTAAACATATACCAAAAGTCTCAGAGCTTACAGCAACCATCCTCCAAGGAAGTTGTAAAAATATTCTCAAAGCTCAGCTGTATGTGGTGATTATATTACTCAGATAAAATAGTAACAAGTCATTTAATATACTTAATTGTTGCAATTTCCATAGTATTTTAAAGAAAGAAAGAAAAAAAAAAAAAAACATAGGAGAGAAATCATGTTACTATACAAGAGAAAAATTCTTTTCCTTTTAGAGCATGATTACACATACACCCACCTCACAGTGTCATTTTTGTTCAAGGCAAAACTTTTCGCCTGAGAATGCTTTTTGCAAAATAGGACCTTTGGATGCTTTGGAGCTAAGATCTAATTTTATTTATTTATTTATTTTTAATAATAACTAGAACAAAGACAGGTCAGATGGTGTAGGCCCATGAAGATAGGAAGCTGGCAGCAAATATTTCAATATTTTATTTCAAAAAATTTCCTATTCTACCAGGGACCAGAGTACTAAAGATCTTGGCAGTCAGGACATACTAAGAATGCAGTTACGTCATGTTAGCCTTGAGGGGAAAAGACTAATTGCTGCTACTTGCAGTACATTTATACAGCTGTAGAAGTATAGTACGATAGAGTTATGTGTAAGTAGAAGATTACTTTGGTTCATCGGAGTTTTGTTTCCTAAATGCATTGTAATTTAATGATGAAAAAGGAGATGATGAATATTCATTCAACATCTTAAAGGTTATTGAAAGTCTTCAAGAAAGAAAATAGTTTCTTAACATACTGAATGTGACAGCACTTGATGACCTCATGTGTTGCTCCTTTTCTAAACTTCATTTTTTGAATTCTGGCTTCAAATTCTTCCTGAAAGAGGACATAAATAAAGCTGAATAGCTAATGGGCTAAAAACACTTATGGTCAGGTTTTCATAATGAAGATTATTAATGTCTTCCTCTGCACATGCACTGGCATATAGTGTAATATTCATTTCTAAAGTAAAATTTAGAGCCCTATTTGCAATTAAAAAAAGAAAAAGGAAAGAAAGAAAGATTCCATTATATAGATACATGCAATGGATTTCTAATAAAGATAAACAAACATTTTCTTCTTAAGGCAGAAAGAGTTACTATAGAGCTTAATTGGGAACTTGCACCGGTATGTGAGTTTTACATTCATGTTCTTAGACAGACATGGTTATGTATCCTTTATTGTTGGCAGTGGTGTGCAAACCATGGATCTGGTTTTAAGCCCTAATTCACACACATCTTTCTTTGGCTTTTCCTGAAACTGTAAACCTTAATACCTGAGAAGTCAGATAGAGATATTAAAAGCTATCTGCAGACAATGCATCCATAAATAAATAAAAATAAAAATGTACACCCTTCTGCTAAGGTTCTAACTTTCTCCCAGTTTTTCCTCCTTTTTATCCTTAAGGGGCAGTAATAACAGGTTTAAATTTAGAAATGAAGACATGACCTGAAAAAAAAAAACTCTCTACACAAAATGCAGCTGCCTGTTTATTAATACAGATCACCACAAACACTCCAAACTGACTTGTCACAAATCCCAGACTAGCTACAAATTTTTTTCCTGATACTGAAAGCTAAGCTTCTTTTCTTTCTGCCATCCTGGCACCTCCTAGTAGCTGCTCTCCTGCTGAACAAATAAAGAGCCTGTTGGCAGGAAAACTAGCACTCAAAACCAAAACAAAAGCAACTACAAGAAGCAGTTTCTGTGATTTTTGCTCCTTTCAATAATTTCTCTCAAGCCCAATCCAAATGTCCACTCACTGAAACAGTGAACAGTACTAAATAATAATAATAATAAAAAATCAGCTTCTCTACACATTGAAATGAAGACCTGTAAGGTTAACCTTTTCTCAAAAGCTTTGTAAAAAACAAAGCAATAAATCTGGAACAAAACCATAGGCAAATGACCTGAAGTCCTTGCTAACATGCACTTGCAACCCAGAGACGCCTGTGTTTTCGGGTGGGTGCCTCCAAAGAGGGTGACTTAAGAGGGTTCTTAAAAAAGTTTTGGACATAAGATTCTTGATAGACCTCACCTTGTATAAATAAGTTTTTACTATGGTTAGGACTAAGTTCTCATTCAGCTGAAGGAGAATTAGCTGGATTCATTGATTTACGGAGTTTTATGTTGTGAGGAGAAAGAAGCCCAGGAGGAGGAATTGATTTTTATAAGTGCATTACTTTGTAGCAATATATCTGAATACAAGGTTTCGTTTTATATGCTCTTTTGATCTTGCTACTAGCAAAGTTCAGGTTGCTAAAAACATACTATTGCTTGAGTATGACACAGACCAGCTGTAAACAAATTCCTGTTGCGCTTCAACTGCAACTAGAAAACAGGACCATTTAAAAGATGTTCTGATACAACAGTTGTGCCTTTTTATCAGCATCCAGGTGCAACAAGCACATCCCAATTACAGCTCACATGCTTGCAATCTCATGAATTTAGGCTGCATCTAAGTAGTTAAGCACATGCTTAGAACATTTCTAGCTCACAAGCACTAACAGAGAGATTTCATGTGCTAAGATTTCCTAAGAGCCTTAAGGTGACACTGAAGCTTTTTGAAGTGAGTTTTTTTATGAATATTCTCTGAAGTATGATAACTCACACAATTGGATGTTAGTGAACAGAGACGTACCAAAGCTTGATATTAAATGAGGTGTAAAAGCAGATGCAGTTGCTGATCTTGTGCAAACAAGCTTGAAAGTAAATGTTAAGTCTAGTTAAAAAATAGAACTTCCTTGTCTTACAGTTGAATATATTAAAAATCCAAGCTAGTTTATTGTGAAGTCTTTCTTTAGCTCTTACATCATCATACAAGGATGTTATCTCATCATGCTATAACATAGTTTTTGCTTTGTAGCTACTATACTGTTTTTGGCTAACCCTTCTACATCTGCATTTAATAATGACTTTTATAGCCAGTGTGAAATCACCTGGCTTTAGGGAGACTGTCATAATTGTTAACAGGGCAGATTCAGGATGATTTTATTGTTTGAGATAATTAGGCATAGCTTAAGAAGATTGAAGAAACAAATAACCTTCTTTAGTACAAATGTATATAAACCTCCATTAGACAATTCTGTAATAATAAATGCCTCAACTTGTAGATAATCACCCTAGAGCATTATTATTATTATTATTTTCTGCAGTCTATTACTTTATAACTGGCGAGACGTTCGTATTGACAGAATTTATAGGAGCTGTCACTGCGGAATCCGCAATGAATACAAACTGTCCATTTTGGCACTTTTTTTTTTTTACTACTGAACACTTCTATTTTGATTTGGATATCTTGCTACTGTGCACAGGTTCAAGCCATAGTCCTCTCTGTGATTTCCAAAGAGCAGGGGACAACTTTCTAGGCTTACTGAAGTTTGTTTTTTTCTTCTCTACTCACTCATGAAAATTCTTTAAAATGATCAGATGATGAATATGGTTAAGTATAATTGTAATTAAAAAAAAAAAAAAAAGCCTCATTAAAGATTTAGAAAAAAATATTGACTGCTTTCGTTTGTTCTCCAATCTGCCCTGCTTTATGAGTGCTTAAACATTTAAAATCTACTGAGGACATGAAAGCCCATTTTGAGAGATGAGTTCTTTTACTTACATGTTTCTTGGAACTCCAGCTAACTCCTGTGATTCAAATGGATAAAATCTGGCATGAATTTCTAAAAGTCCAGTTACCAATCCATGTCTCTAAAAAGTCACTAGCATAATTCATTCCTATAGAATACAGAAACAAGAATGGTTGTGCAGCCTGAAGAAGTAAATGGAACTAACAAAGATAAAACAAAGAAGAATTTAAGACTTAGCTGCCAGGTACATTGAATTCTTTTATCTCTCTCCCATTTCCTCATACAAATGTAGACGAAAATAATTGCTCATCAACATTATGAACACACACATCTTTTAAACTAGAGAGTTGTATTTCAAATGGCATCATGGTTTTGGTTGAAACCTAATATAAAAAAATATCTACATATAAAATGTTGAATATCAAAAATAGCTGCAAATTTAAGCACTTAAAAGTTGGGAAAACACAAATTTTAGATTACCAAGCATTTTTGCAGGCATTCTGTGCACTGTGATAACCTTCCACATTCAACAGGCAAGTATTCACTCTTTCTGTTTGGCATCATTTTTCAGGCCATGTTTCTCAGTCCCAAAACCCTTTTCTGTGTACTGTATGGTCTTCATCACTTATGAGGATAACAGTTGTTCAAATAGTTGTAAAATACATATTTATGTTTCCAAATGTAGGTATAAATGTTTTTAAATGCTGTGTTTGTGTCTTTTTCTCCTTTCTAACACATTAAAATTTACTTTGCTGTGTGGCTATAAGGCTTGGGGTCCAAATAAATACCCAGTGGCTTGAATTTGCTGGATTATAGTTTCATGAGACAAAATATTTGCAAAGATCATGTAGTATTTAATTACGACTTATTAAATATCAATTTGTGGATTTACTGAAAATGAGATTAGAACAGTGATTATCATGTGACAGAACAGTTTCTGTTATTTACTCATGGACTGCTCTTCTTTCTTCATCTGTAAATACCCTGAAGAATTGGGGGGAAAACATGGCACCAGCTAACCAAAGAAATGGAAATGAGAATAAACATGTTTTAATCCTGGTGCACTGGAGTGCTTTATCATGCTCATCTTCTACTTGGAGTTATTGATCTCTTTTAGCGCAGCAACCAGGCTGTGAATATGACCTATGAAAGTGGCAAAGATTTTAAACTTTATTACGTTGATTTGGAGTTCAGCCTTCATTGGAACTGAAAGGACAACTGTTCTGGGGATATGTGTGATTCAAGGCAATTTATTCATAAAGCAAAGAGGAAGAGAGGAGTAGCAGTCACTGGGGAAAGTTACAAAGGAAAACAAGTCAGAAACACTGAAACATTCAATCTAAATAAGGCCACAATTCATGGGAAGTTCAGGATAATGCCACAAACCTACGAAAAATGTGAAAATGCTCAGTTCTCCTAGATGCCAGTAACAATGCCTAGCACAGAAAGAAGGGGTAATAAGATTATTTAAAAATGATCATAATGCTATTTTTGTTTTTGGTCTATTCTTTTAAAAATTGAGCATGAAGATTTTGATCCAAAGGCCAATGGAAGCAGCAAGTCTCTGCATTTAGTTCCGCAACTTTGGATTGATATAAAGTGAAAAGCACTGCTCTTGTTGAAAGCTCCCAACACTACTGTGAGGTCATGGATACTACATATGTTGTGTGTTTAGAGAGGAAGTCCATGTATCCACACGTCTTTCTTCATTTATTCATTCTCTTTGGAATACAGTTTTCTGAGGAGTCTGAGAAAGTCAGTTAATTCATTACTGAATTGTGCACTGAATTTTGATTTGCATACATTTACATCTTAATTTCATCCCTTCTCTAAAATTCTGACTCTTATTAGAGCCCCAAATTGGAGTTTGGAAGCAGTATAAGTGCATGGAAAGAAATGCTGGCTTGCCTGCAGAGCTGTGTTATTATTTGTTAATTACCAAAAAATAAAATACTGAGTTCTTAGATATGAGTCATGCACTGAAAAGAATGGGATTTATGGCCACAAGGGTCTTTTTCTGTAACTGTTGGTGCTGGTTCATCACTTTCCAAGAGCTTCAACAAACTGTTCAACAAATCTCTCCAGCTAGCTCAGCAGCTCCAAAGGAAACAATATTGAAGGAAAGCATTAGACTGGCACTAAAACAGAGAAACAGCAAGCTCTAAAAGTCCCCCATATTTTGACATGACTCTCACAACTCTCCTGAGGTAAATGAGAATTTACAAGGCTCACATCTGTGGCCCACAAACCACTTCTCTATGAAAAAAAAAATTCTTTCCAAATTTCTTAGCTTTCTCAGGACTTCATGAATATCAGTGATGCCAGGGATTTTTTTCTGGACTGGAAAGATTTCTTAGGCTGGGTGTATCTCCTACAACCCTCAGATCACAATTTCAACCCAGAAAAACATTCAGTCCAGTATGATAGGAGACAATGACAGCCACTTGAAATTAGATTTGGCAACAAACTTGCTGACAAATGCTTTTGGATAATGCCTGTGATGTATGCTATCAAAGATGTTAACTGAGTCTGAGCAAAGAAGGTGCAGACCCATCATTTATAGAAATTCATTGCAAATCTGAAGATTTTGACATTCTTCCAAGACAAAGATACTACCAAGAGTAAGATATGTTCAATAAAATATATGTGCTACAGAATGAGAACGATAATTGACATTCTTTAAGAGCTTTTTGTCTGTCTAGTTTAATAACCTCCTCCTAACAGTGTCCCTTCTGATGCCCTGCCCACGACGGCTGAATTACAGTCTCGGCTTTATTTATTTTTATTTTTATTTCTGTGGCATGTTGAGTGAAAACAAGCAAGCAAACAAAAAGAACCAACGACAACACTTCCAGCTGTGCTGGAAGCCTTGCACAGGAAGCCCCAACCCGGCCCGGAACCTTCGTCGGGCGGAACGCAGGTTGGCGGCGAGGGAGTCGGACCGGAAGGTGCTCAACGGACGCGGTGGAGGGAAGATGGCGGCCGCCGTGGAGAGCTCACGAGGGCAGGAGGCAACGGGCGAGGAGGCGGCCAGCGGTAACCGGGGGGCAGCGGTAACGGGGGGGGGGTTCCTCTCCCTTGGTCCCCTCCCTGGGTTGTCACCGTCCCCTCCCTCTGCCTCGTGCAGTCTGCCGGCGGGATTCCACAAGCCTGAGCACCCCTCAGAGGTGTTCTTATGGCCGACGGTGCCTGCTGCCTCCTTAGCTACTGTTGGGTTCCCCCGGCTTCTCCCGCTGAACAAGCCGGCAAGCCGCTTCTGACAGGGGCCCAGGCAAATAATTTTGGCTGCTGCTGTGTGTGTGTGTGTGTGTGTGTGTGTGTGTGTGTTTGTAGTGCGTCTGGCTGTGTGTGTGTGAGTGGGGGGGGGCATTCAGCGCTGAATCTAAGGGGAGGTGGAGGGTGGTTTGGTGATCGAGCTTCCAGAGCTTCTCTCAGAGAGATGATGGATGTTCCTAAATGTACGCGCCTACACCTAGATTGCTGGGCAGACACAGATGAAGGAAATATGGAGATGTTCAGAGCTGGGGCTGGAGAAGAGAGGGCTCTGTGGAGATCTGAGTGTCCTTTCAGTATCTAAAGGGGGTCTGTCAGAAAGGAGGGGACAGACTGGTTAGCAGGGTCTGCTGCGATAAGACATGGGGAAATGGTTTCAGGCTAAAAGAGGGGAGATACTCAGATTGGGTATAAGGAAGAAAGTGTTTACAATCAGGGTGGTGAGGCACTGACACCGGTTGCTCAGACAGGAGGTGGATGCCCTGTCCCTGGAGGTTCTGAAGTCAGGCTGGGCAGGGCTCTGAGCAGCCTATCTCTTGTAGGTGTTGCTGATCATTGCAGGGGAAATAGACTAAATGGCTTTTAAGGGTTTCTTCTGACTCAAATATGTTTATTCCCACCCTTTAAAGAGGTCTTTTTATATGGAAATTTTATTAGACTTGAATCACTCTAATTTAGTACAGAGCGCCAAGTACCGGTTCTGATAGAATTAATACAGCTCACATTACTGTGAGATACCTCTGCTTTAACTGATGCCATTGACACATTCTTTCACATGTTCAAAACTAGCAGTGCTGGCTAACTGCTGAAGCCTCAGTCATTCACCTTTCTGTAATTGTTGAAAGTGCTGATTGCCTTGCATAATGATTTTTGGTATTATCTAACTTTGTTCTCTTAGTTTATTTGGAGAGGTTATGTGTAGGAGAAAATGAATGCGTGGTGTTGCAGGTTTTTCTGTTTATTTTTGGCTATTTTTTAAGCCTATTTTTTTAATAGCAGAGTAATGAATTAGTTTTGCTATGGAGTGTATCATTAGTTGAATAGATAGAATGGATTAAAAACAGATGTCATTAATAGCTGTTCCCATTATTCTATGGAAAACATCTTGTCAAGCACCTCCTGACTTCATTCTCATAACAACTTGGTTGCTAAAGAAATGAAGGAATGTAGTAATGCTTACAAAGTTGAAACACTTGATCTGATAGAACAATACTTCTGCAATTTTTGAAATACTTTTCCTGATACAGCATGAGAGGGATCTATGGATGAAAGGCAGTGAGCTGCATGTTCAGTGGATGAGCAGCAGTCAGTCATTCAGAACCATTGGGGACTGTCTCTTTGCAGGTGGGACTGCAGGGGAGTCAGAAACCAGCTTTGTTCTACCAATCACTTGGTGGACTTCAAAGCCTTGTAAGCGATATGTTATATATGTAATCTGAAGCTTCTGGGTGGCACAAGTATCAATGGAATAGGAGTGAATTGTCACAGGACACTACTTGCCCATGCTGCACAGTTACCTGAAAAAATAGATAGAGTGAAATAATGAGACATTTTAGTACACCCTAAGCTTGCAGCCAGTTTCATTCTGGTTAATCATTCTCTCTGTTGAAGTCTTTATTTGACTGACTGATCAAGCTAATGAAAGTAGCAGAATACACTTTATGTGTGTTTGGTTTGCTGTTAAAGTGACTTTTTTTCCCCTCTCTCACAATTACTTGATTCCAGACTTGAGTATTTTAACTGCAGTTCCTGCTTTTGTTTTGAATAGGGGATGGGGTAAGAACAGAAAAGCTCATTTACTTTTGAGATACATGACAAGTCTTTTGATTCTGTGTTTCACAGAGCAGAAACCGTGCTTTGCTAATTCTTTTTCTGGACTACTGTTTTTTTCCTGAAGCATACGTTTTCTTCATGTATGATATGCTCCCCTAGCTTCAATTTAATCTGTGTACATGCATTTAAACACTAGATGTCACTGTTGCAGTTTGTATAGAAGTATATGTAGCCATATGAACATAAATATATGTGTGTGTGTGTGTGTTTTAACTGGAACATACCTTTTTTCCCCTCAAATTTAACAGTCCTAGTCATAACAATTTTCATTAATATAGTAATAATTTCCAGGTCTATCTTCTCCCTTCTACCCAACCTCTTAAAATACTGTAAAACATTGCTGAGAGTAGAAAGCCCTTGCACTGTATACTTTCTAATAAAGTGTAACTTTCTAATAAATTCGTAATGGTGGCTTCATGCCTGCTTGAGCAATGTCTTGAAGAATTAATTGTAAAAGCAAGGAGTGTATGGTCCTGAGCTCTAATGACGTTTGCATTTAGAACAAATTCAACTTGAGATGAGTCCTTACTGGAGACAGAAATCTTGATACTTTTTTTTTTTTTTTTTTCTTTTTCCCCCTAGATTCTGAGATAAGCTCAGGACTTCCAGATGACAGCTTCTCTTCTGGGGATGAAGCGTTGGATGGAGATGATGAGGATGAAGCGACAGTTGGTGGGCATGTGGCTGAAGAGACAGCAAATTCCAAAGCTGGTCCAGGTTCAGGCTGGGCAGATGCCATGGCAAAAGTACTCAACAAAAAGATACCACAGAATAAGTCCATCATCTTGGCCAAGAATAAAAAACTGGAGAAGGAGAGAGAAAAGGAGAAACAGGAAAGACTGGAGAAGAGGAGGAAGGTGAGAAAAAGGCTCAGCGTTTCATTGTACTGTCACAGTCAGATAGGGATGTGGGCAAGGTCACCCAAGCAGGGATTTTGAAGAGTAAGGGCCTCAAGGTTGAGACTGGTGTAATCCATAATGTGCTTTTGATTTTGTTTGCCCCTTTTGGTTTTCCATGGTAGATGGTATGATGGTGTCTATGCTCTAAATTATTTCTAATTCTGAAAATGATACAAAGAAAACAAAGCTGTAGTGGTTTTTTGTGGCTTTTTTTTTTTTTGTGCGTGTGAAATTTTAATTCCACGCTGTAATTGATTCACCTTCAGGCTAAAAATTTATTAATACTTCTAATGTTTCATCTTGCTAGTTCTGTTTAAGTAGGTTAATCAAATTTCCTGCTGATAGTCTGGGACATACAGTGGTTAGGCTGCAGCCTGCCCCGTTAATAGAGCTCTGGTAAGGTAGCTCCTCAATTCTAGCTGTCCTAAATACTTGTTCTCACCCAATAAATATGGAAGTACTGTGAAGCAGAGGTGAGCTGCAGGTCTCTAAGCTGACTAGTTCACCCTTAGAAAAACTTCAGGTCAGTCTGGCTTTTCCTAATTTCTTGCTGATGTAAGCTAGAGCATGGCAGGTCTTTTGATCAAAGGTCAAAACGTGGTCATAAACTTGTGAGTTCGTAGTAGTCTGCCTGAAATTATAAAGATAAGGGCTCTGAAATTCCGTGAAAAGCTTGTGTAAAACACACTTAGTGAAAAACAATCATATCTAAGAACACTGTTAGATTGTTACAAGTTGGGGAAAATGTATTCTTAAAACATTCCTGATGCAGGTGTTGGAGAAGTATAGTATTCTACTATTGGACTTATGGTCCTTGATCAGTTGATCAATTTTGGATTTGAAACAGGGAACCTCAAAGAAGACAAAAATTGGTGTTGTACATGACAGTTGGAGAGTCATGGAAGGGTTGTGGAATGGCTTGGGTTTGAAGGGACCTCAAAGATCATCTAGTTACAGTCCCCTGCTGTGAACAGGATTGCCAGCAGTTAGATCAGACTGAAGGAACCCTTCAACCCTGACCCTGAGTGCCTCCAGGGATGGGACATCAACAGCTTCTCTGGGCACCTGTGCCAGAGCCTCACTGCCCTCTGGGTGAAAGAATTCTTATTAATATCTAATTTAAAGCTTCCTTCTTTCAGTATAAATCAATTCCCCTTTGTCCCATTGCAGTTATCCTGTGAGCGTTTGGTACTCTCTTATGCTTGAGTTCTGCTTATTGCAGTCTTTGCTGTGCATCACTGTCAATCATAAACCTGCTTTGTGATTAATTCAGTAGGGGAAGTCAAATTCCTGAGACTCAAAATATATTATGCTTTTCTTGATGTGCCCACAAATTTATTATTTATAGATTTATCTGTGATGGGCTTGAGGAGTTGGAAGCTGTTCTTGAATAGTTTCTTTGCCTGTAACTGTCAGTGTGAAAGCACTTGTGTTTTGCTAGATCCCTTTTGCTTGTCTCAACCAGAAACATCACTGTGGCACAAACTTTCTGTTGTAGAAGGGAAATGGCTGTGATTTCATTGGGGCGCCATTGTTTTCAGCATGAGGGACTTGCCTTAGATCTGTTGTCCCATGCTGGAGCTGCTCTTACCATCAACCAAACAGAGCTTTTGTTGATTTATCTTTTTTTGGACATCTTAGTGCATGTTGTTAGAGTATGCTGCATTCTCAAATGCCCTGTGCCACTTACTTCATGTAATAATATTTATAACAGCTTGATAAAAAGCGGGAGTGGGAAATGATGTGCCGAGTGAAGCCAGATGTTGTCAAAGACAGAGACAGAGAGAGAAATCTTCAGAGAATTGCAACAAGGTAAGAGGTATTTTTGAAACCTTTATTTAAATATATGTATATCTTAAAGGAAGGAAAAGGGGAAGAAAAGGCCTGTGCAGGTAATCTGTTTCCAATCAGATTGAGCTCCTAAGAAGTGACTAGCAGGAGCCAAGTGATTTATATGCAGATCTATGTTTTAGAGTATCAAGTTCAACAAAAGATTTTAGAGGGTTTCTGAAAGCATAAAAATTTAGACAATAATGTAATGTTTGCCTAACAGAAGTGCTTTGTTAGACTCCCTTATTTTGTTAATTTAATGCTTTGAAAATGCGGAACAGTTGTTTCTGCTGTTCTCTTTTTTCCTTCTCCGCAGAGAATTCACCAGATCCATGGCTGCTAAATACAGTTGCCTGATTTGCATTATTGTAGTGGTGCTCTTTGTCTAGTTCTTTGTGGAGCACCATGTTGGTATTCTGTCTGTATCTGCTTGTTTCCTTACAGGACTCACTCCTGTCCCTTATACTTCTGCTTCAGCTGCTCTTAAATTCTTGTATGAGAAATTTAATAGCTGGTTGTAGAATTACCTGCATCCTTCTGGAGTTGAAATGTGTTTTTGTATTGATGGTAGTGCAATGTATCATGCTTGCTTTGAGATCTGAAAAGTTGTGTTTGGATTTTTGTTGCTGGTTTCTAGTAAGAAGTGGGAAGGAAGATTGAAAATTGAAAGTCTCCTGTATTATAGTGAGTGTTACTTAACAGAATTGAGGTTCTGAGTAACCATTTTTGGGAACTAGAAGCCAGCTAACATCTGAACTGGTTAGTTTCTTTGATAGAAGGTCCATATCTATAAATGCAACTTGAGTTAAAAGCTTTTTTTGTTTTTTCCTCACCTCCTCTCTGCTGCCTACCACCCTAGAGGTGTTGTGCAGTTATTTAATGCTGTCAGGACACACCAAAAGAATGTTGATGAGAAGGTGAAGAAAGGTGCAAAATCTGAAAGGCAACGTGCTAAACTGCTGTCATCAGTTTCAAAGAAAGATTTCATCAATGTTTTAAGAAGCATGGACGGTGCTAAAGGAAACCATAACTCTGATAGAAAGGCTGCAAAAAGTAAACAGGTAGGCTTGCATGCAAAATACCTTCTCAGTGTACTTACATATAGTCTGCTGATGTGCCTGCTATGCAGAACAGATGTATCCAAGTGCCTTGCTTTTTTTTTTTATTACTTAGCCTTTCTTACTTTTATATAGCTTTCCTGAGAGAACATCAAGCCTTGTGTGCAAATAACTTATTTTACCTGTGCTCTTATTGAAATACATGTATTAAATTCTATTTTAATTATTATTTTTATCTTGAGTTTTGTGCATTGTAGAACAAACTGCTAAGTCATAATGAATTATGGCATGAGGAGTTTGGGCAATAGTAGTTGCAAGTTCTCTAGAATTGTGGTATCTGTTCATCCAACGTGGTGTATGTGACTGTACTATTCTGTTTACCCACAGAATTAGGTATTTCAAACTCATTTGCTCTGGTTGATTAGGGAACTTTCGGGCTTTGACATAACAAGTGAATACTGCAACTGAGAAACTCAGGTGTGTTAAACATTTGTAGGCTTTTTTCTCAATTTTTTTGTGTGTTAGACTGGTGGTTTATTATTGCTGATAAAATACTTATTTCCAAAACAGTTTAACATACCTTTTTCTGAAGGTAGGCAAGATAGGCAGTTTATTTGGGCTTGTTTAAGTTTTTAGCAGTCCATTCAATTCAGTAAGTAGCTCAGGGTTCAAAAAAAGTTGCTCAGACAAACCGTTTCTTGTATTTCAGAAGCTGTGTGTTTTTGATGCACCATTTGTGTTCAGGTTTGAACTTTGTGCTTAATAATGGGTGGAATACTTCTGTTGGCCCAGGCTCGCAGCAGTTAACTAAGTGGGCTCTTGGTGCCAGAAAGAAATACTTCAATCAGCTGGGAGACAACAGTTTGTCATATGTTTTTTGTTTGTGTGTGCCTGGGGAGCTTGCTGAAATGCTGCCTGACATGAAGAGCTCATAGAATTTTCATGCAAATGTAACATTAAAGTATTTTTTTGAATTCCTTGGATAATGAGAACAATTTAGCTTCATGCTGACACTTTATTTCTCCTTAAATAATTCCAGCTTGCTTGTTTGGGTGGGGGGCATGTGTGTGGTTTCGTGTTTGTTTTTGTTTGTTTTGTGTTGTTTTTTATTCCCCAGAAAGCAGAACATCACTAATAACATTGCCTACTAGTATTGCTGATGTTAAAGACTAGTCAAGATTGTTATCAACTCAGCAGTCATGGGAATCATGTATCAGCTGCAAAAACATAGTAGACTGACAGTGAATCAACAGCTGAGTAAAAACTGGGATTCTTTTTTGCTTTGTCAGATTGTGGAAGGGCAATTTTCTAATTATCAGGTCAGGAAACAGATTGCGGATGTTTCTTTACCATAGGAGAAATGTCTTATTTTGTCAGTATTAGTAACAGCATATTTTCATTAAAATGCTATGGAGAAATAAAGCTTCAGATACTGACTGGTAAAGAGTCATTTTCAAGCATTGGTAGGTGCTGCTTTCTTTGGTTCACAAGATTCAGATTTAGGAGTTTTATTTAAGGCTATATTGTGGGTTTGCTTGGTTTTTGTTGTTGTAGCTGTGTTGGTTTTTTTGTTTGTTTGTTTGTTTTTAGTGTTTGCTTTGATAGACTCACTCTTCCTTCCCTGTCCTGTTGTATTTGTTTCAGTGCCTCTCCATTCAGCACTGAACTAAACTCTGTGATGACAACTTGAAGAGGAGTTTTATTAATCTGCCATTATATCTCTTGGGAATATATTTTACCAATTTAGTACACTCTCGTCTTCTTAGTAGTTAATGCCTGAAATTGAAGTCAAATTTTGATTTTCAGTCTTACCGTCAGATTTATACAGACATTCTGCCACTATACAGTACTGCTGGATTCCATGGTTGTATCTTTGCTTCTTGGTCTTTTGAGGGTATTTCAGAGAATGGTAAGTAGAGATGAGGCTTTGAGATGGTGAATTCTCTAGAATGCTGGTAGATTTTTGAGACATCTGAAAGCTTTTCTTAGCTTTGTTAGGGCTGGTTTTCAAGCCCTTTATTTGCTTGTTTTTTGTCCTTTTGTAGCAGCCTGCTTTCTTTTTAGCAATTGAGACTATAGTGTGTATTTCATTCTTTAAAAAAAAAAAAAAAAAAAAGGAATATTTTTATTTATTTCAGCATAAATGATGGAAGAGATGCCAATCCCAAACTCCAGGCTTTGTGCCATCAATTAAAATGTAGTCCAGAACAATAAAAACACTACCACACCCACATAAAACAAGCAGTCAGCAAGAAAAATAACAGAATAAAGTTTTCCTAGTGAAAGCAATGCTTTCTTTGCCCACTCCTTGTGCTGTGAAAGGAGTCTTGACTATATTTGTGAGAATGGGCAAATACTTAGTTTTCTTACTCTGCAGTGGTTTTGGCATGAAAGATTTGCTGCCATGTTTTTGAGGGTTTGGCTTCTTTCAAATGTTCGGAATTATTGAAGATACCCCTTACAAAGCTCTGCTGTAAGCTCTGCTGTAGCTGACTATTCAATCAAGTACAGGTATGCATGAGAAAAATAAATTGAAAGCTCTATAAAGATTTATCTGTAATGGTATTTTGTTCTGGCACAAACCAAATGTAAAAGTACATTCTTTTTCCACCAGTTCCTGCCTTCATGGGAAGAGCAGGTAACCCATACTCCTGCCAGAGCTGGCTGTTGTTTATAGTCTCATACTTCTAGCCATTGGCCTAAACACCCCTTGGTGTACCCACCTAATGCAGCTGTGAAAGACGGACTGTCAGGCTGTGAGTTTTTTTCTGTGCCATTTGAAACTAATCCCTTTTCAGGTTTTCTGTGCCCAGATGGGAGTAATTACTCTTCTGAGCTGGAGCCAAAAGGTTTGCCTTTCATATCACTAACTGTTTATCAAGGTATTTCTTAATCCTTGCTGAGCCAGCTGACTTGTGTCATGTTTTTCTCTGTTTTTTTTTGGTTTTTTTTTTTTCCAAGGTACTGTACAAGATGCTTGCCTCTGGGTAAGAACATGTAATTTCCTTCTTCCACCATCATCTTATCTGAAAGCTTTGTAATGAGGAATAAGAATGTAATAATGGGGAAGAAAAATCTCAGTTCTTTAGCTTTTTTGAGTGGGTTTTTAAACTTTTGAATGGTGGTATTCTTGTTTTGTGAGGGTTTGGTTTTTGTTTCTTTGTAAGCATTTCTCAGGAGATACAAGGGCTGTCAAGTCTTGTTCAACACAATCCTTACAGAGCATGTTATTGGTTAGATCTTGGCTACTTCCCACCTTTAAGATACTTTAAGAAATGTTATTAATCGACATACAGAGTTTTGTGAGGGGTGTTTTTGTCTGCTTTCCTAATAATGGTATATGGTAGTGAAACTCTACAGGCTGAAGTCATCTCTCTGACTTTACAGCAAATTCAGGAGTAGCAGTGATAATTAAAGGATTCCTTTTGCTGTCTGTAGAGTTAAGTTCCTTTCAGATGTGTACCTCTGAAAGATATGTCATAGGGCCTAATGTGGAGGGTATTTTTGTCATGGATGCTCTGTTCTTTTAAAGCCTCCCAGTGCATTCATTTCTTTTCTGTAGACTGTCAGCTGTTTTATCTGAAATGGCCTGGGACTTAGGGCACAAGGTGATCTGCAGGTGAATGATCATAGGTTGCAGCCCGAACTGAACCTGTACTACTTTTGCTTATCCTTTCCTACTCTTACTTATGCTTTCCTTAAAAAGATTGCATAAATTCATTTTTTTTCCAGTATTAATTTTTAATTATGATACATTTCAATGATATATTTCAGTATGCAATTGCTGAGATGTTCATTCCTATTAGTTGCAGATTATACATATGTAACATTCTTCAGTTCTCTTGCAACCCAGTCCTCCAACTGAAGTATAAGACTTCACTGAATTAGTATAGACTTTTAGAGTTCCTTTAGGTGTCCTTAAAAATTTTTGGGTGCTGCTAAGATTTCTGTCACAGGGAAATACTTTTGCTTTCAGAGTTGAATGAAGTTTCTTATCTCTTAAACCTGTAAAAGTACATTTGCTGATGCAATAAATTAGAGATCTGAAATCTTAATTGTAAGAAGGCAAAGAAATTCAGATTTAATGTTCCTGGAACAGCTTAGATCTCTTCTCTCACTGCAGGGCAGTTGAAAGGGTTATTCATGCTGTGATTTCAGCAGAAGCACCAGAAACCTTCCTCTGGCTTTCTGCTTATCATTTGTGCTGCTCCCTGTGAAGTATTATTGGGTGATAACATATTTTCTAGTGGAATGTGAATAAATGGTGTGAAAGTTGCAAATACTCTCTGTGACAAGCATAGCTTGTGCTCATCAACCTTTAATTTTGAATTATGTCTTTGCTGAATGGTGTCCTGAATGGTTATGTTTGCTAGAACAAGCTTTCTCATAGCAGCTCTGCCGCAGAGCATTTAAAGGGTGGAACTGAGAGTAGAACTTTCTGCTGTACCTCAGTCACTATAATTCAGTGATAATTTTTCTATGAAATCTGATGCTGCCTGTATGACTTGGAGTACAACTTGTTTCCTGCACTGTGATGCTCTCTGGGAAAAAAAAAAAAAAAAAAAATTACTGGTCTCAAAATAATATCTATTAATAGAACTTATTGGTGGGAAGGAAGATGAATGAAGACGAACACAGTTGTTCTTTTATATCAACCTATTGATCATATGAGAATTGGAATAAAGTGATTTTTCTATGAAGACCTGTATTCTATAAAAACTGCGTTTGCTAAGTGACTTGTAAGTGTAGCTAACCTGACTCCAGTCATTACAGACTTTTTCTTCCTTGTGAGATTTTAAAAATTGATAAATATTCTAAACAGTAGTTGAAGAACTGTTCAAGGGTGGGAGGATTACTGTGTTTCTGATTTTGACTCCAGGACACAAGAAGTGACATGGAGCTTTCATCTGTCAAGTTAGTTGAAGGTACAAATGTGCTTTCCAGCTTAAGAGTTAATCTATTTAAAACGTGCTAGTGACTTCCTTCTTTTTCTTGCAGCTGAATAAGTAGTGGCTGTTGGCATCTCATTCTGCGTTTTTCCACAGTTTCCATACAACATAATTGGGGAGGGGATAAATGCTTCCATTATTTTCATCTATATGTCTCTTCTGGGGGGGGAGGAGTCTGAACAATTTCTTTAACCAACTGTAGGAAGTCATTTGTTCCTGAAATGTGGGGGTGAAGGCAAGACTTTTCTCCTAGGAATTTGCTAAGGTGCATCTGCACTTCTTTTAAGTTTAAAAGGAAACATTTTTCTTAAGTGATAATGACATTTCAAAGTAGCACAGGTTTATTGCTACAGCTCTTGAGTGCTGGCTTTACAGAACTAATTGAAGGAGTAACTAATGCACATGTATGTGCCAGCAGATTTGAAGGAACAGCCAAGTATTAATTTAGTTCAGCTGTGGCCAGAGTAGAAGTTGTTCTTGTTCTCCCAGTTTTAACAATTGTTTTCCTGTCCCATGCACAGAAATTTTAATTTGAATTCAGCGTTAAATCATGCATTTCTCTCACTTGTATGTACTTTCTTGAAGGTCACTTCCTGTGTATTTGGAGTTTGGTTTTAGCACAGATAGTTGCCCGATTACCTGACTGCACGCTGTTTTCTAGCTTATATCCTTTGAATAACATAATGCAGTGCAGCCTGCCATCAGTGTACCATACTCTAATTTCCTTGTCTTTCTAAGATGAAAGGTGATTGTACTTTAAATAGAAGCTGTTTGATGACACTTTTCATTTAAATCTGCAATCTGAAGTTTGCAGAAGGATGGACAGACTGTTGGGTCATCAGTAGTATTGAGTGTTGAAGATGTACAAGCTCTATTTTCTATCTAATGACATACACCCATAACTGTCAGTGTGGGAATATAGGTCTTTGCCAGAATTATGTCTACTTGATTGATAAATGTCAAGAACTTGACGCTGTGAGTTTACTTCCAGGTAAGAGGGATAGAAACTGTGATGCTGTATCGCAGGTTCACCCTTTATCTCACTGTTCTTGACTTCTCATGTTATTCTCTATTGTAGGATGTTTTCTCTTATGTTCAGCTAGTAGGCAGAAAGGGGAAAAGGCTGTGATTTTTGCACTCTGTTTTCACCAACCTGTTTGTTTTGTTTTTCTTAATCCTCTTCATATTTTGTGTTCCAAACAGGTGCTTTCCCTCTACACTTTAGGTCCAAGCATGCAGTCGTATGCTCTGGCCTGTAATGCTACAGCAGTCCTAACAACTGTTTGCATAGAAGGATTTGTTTCCTCTTTGTTGTCATCATTCATGCACGGTGCAGTTTGATGCAGACTTCAAAGATGCAGCTAGTATGTGATCAGTGAGGACAGATACTTTAAGAGAATTTGGCTACTGACTTATCAACTGAGATGATGACCTCAGATCTGGGGAGGCTGGTCTCCCAGATGTTTATAACTTGGCCAGACCTGGGAATATGGTAATGAAGATAGCAAAAGACATATTCCGCACTCCAAAATAATCATTTAATGATTTTTCAAGTTCAGAAAGAATGCATGATGAGACTTTAACGAATGCCTATAGGAAATACTTCTTTCCTCTTTAGGGCTGTAGACAAAATGTTCTAAGTTCATCTTGCCTTGAAACTGGTTGAAGTAATTTTTGTTGAAACATTGTGAAAACTTCTGCCTGAGGCAGGTGACTGCAATGGAAAATTTCAGCCTAATGCAGCTGAAATTTGGCAAGTCTAAGTGAATATAAACAGAGACTAACAATTGAAATGTCAGGCAATATTGAAACATCTCCGTCTGTAAATATTTGAGTAACTTGCCTATTTCACTATTAATGCACTGGGGGGCTGTGGTGTTGTTCTGTTTTCTCAGACAATGTTGCCAAGCTGGTTTTCAGTACAACTATGTCTAAAATAACCACAAACTTGTGGTATACATCATCTTTTGATCTTTCTGTAAGTATACAAAGCACAGACATCCAAAATGTCAAATCCTATTAGAATTCCTTTACTAAAGTGTAAAACAATGATCTGAAGAATTATTTTAAAAGGAAATTTGTCTTCAGCTTAATCTGTGACTTTTTTTTTTTTACTAAAGTTGTGGAAGCATATTGTGTGAAAATGAGAGCTGGGGAAAGTCTTTCCGTTATGTCTTTTAATTATGCTCTTTTTTTTTTTTTCTTGCAACAATGGCAGAAAGGTCTTTTTTCTGAATGTTTCTGGTCTTTACTCTGTAGGGACCTTTCACTTTTTCCAAATTTCAGTTCATGCAGGCTTTTCTGTAGAATATGCCTCAACTGTCAAGCAGCATCTCTGATTACTTCTGACCACTGACTGCATCCCGCCAAACTGATAGTTAATGACTTCTCCTTACTGCTTGTAAATGAATCAGCTTAAAATTTTCAACCAACACCATCCCTGAGAAAATCTCACAAGTTTAGGACTGTGGATACAGCCTTATCATAATGAAAAGTCAACATTTGGAAAATAAAAGGCAATTCCACTTTTACCTGGTAAATTGAGCTGGAAGCCTTAGTAAAAGCTGCTGTCCGCTTTTGGTGTTTTTCATAACTCTTTCATAAGCAGAATGATGTAATTTGAGAAAATACAGCTACATGTTTCACAGACTTTTATAGAAGAGGGTCTCTGGAAGTAAAAAAGGTTGGGTGAACTTGTCTATCTGAATGAGCTCCCTCGGTCTAAGCAATTTCTATTGCAAATTATCTTGAAAAGCGGTTCCTTTACTCTGAAGTTTTATTAAGGTATAAAATGTTCTCATTTCCAGAGTGTTGAGTTAACAGATATGTATTGCAAATGACCTCTGCACACCTGCTCTTCTGTTTATCTTGGTAAAATTCAAGAGTGTTGGGTCAAACTGCTTGCAGTTTCCAATGGTTAGAAGATTGCTGAATTCGATATTTACTTTTTTTCCTGTAGCATAATCTGACCAGTTTTTAATTACTGTTTCTGAAATTGAGTGGAAGCTTATAAAATATGTATTATTATATAAAATATATACAAATAAAAATGGCAGTACAGAGCTAAATAAAAAGAGCAAATAAAAATGATTGTACAGAGCTAATACTACAAATAATACTATCACAGGCTTCTTGGAAAGATCTGACCTTTTATGACTTAGTAGCTGAACACTGTATGGTCTTCTGTTTGTGGCCTCTTTTGTTTCTTCTTCATCTGCAGTTGTGAAAGGCTATGCAGAAATGTAGAAGGAAAGGTCAGAAACAGCAAAAAAACATAGCCTGATTAAGATAAGAGATTCACGGGCGGTTGATGTATTCACTCTCATATTTAAAGTTCTAAAAAGCAGCCTGGGAATATCCAAGTGTAGGCTGTTTCTTAATGAGTTTGCATGCAAAGGTGTGTGGGAAATTACAGCAGTAAAAATTCAGAGAAACTTGGATTTGTGGGTATATGGGATATGTTGCTGTATAGGAATTCCTAAGTCATGGCCTGAACCAATGATTGAGTTCCTGGTGAGGGGACACAGCCAGCCCTGGGAGCACAAGTGAAAGCAGTTCACCTGTATGATCAAAAGGGGAGGAATCTGGTTCTTTCTAACCCTTGTTTAAGGGCTGGCTGCTACAAGGGAAATATCTGTACATGAAGATTCCTCCTTTTGGAGTATTTGGTGAGCCCTGATCCTTGGGATGGGTAAGCAAATCTTCCTTTCTTTTACTGTATTGTGACAGTGGCCCTTTTTTGGGTATTTTATACCTGACACTGCTTTTCTCTACAGTTGGGAAATCTTAGATTCATAGAATGGTTTGAGTTAGAAGGGACCTCTTAAGATCACCAATTTTCAACCCTCCTGCTATAGGTAGGGAAACCTCCCACTAACTAGGTTGCTCACAGCCCCATCCAGCTTGGACTTTAATGCCTCCAGGGAGGGCTGCATCCACAGCCTCTCTGGGCAAGCTGTTTGTCAAAAGCCATTTAAGTTACAGAAGGGACTATGAGAGCAGGAGCATTTATCCAGGCAAGGTGCTCAGTAGTTATAAAAATTTCAGTATTTCATGTTTAGTAATGAAAATATGGAAGAGGCAATTCATTGTGTTTCTTTTTCTCCTTTTATGTTTTGCATAGCTATATTTGTTTCAGGACTCAAATGTAAGTGGAAATCCTGAGTCAGAAAAAGGAGGCTATTAGACCACTTCCTAATCAGCTGTACTCTGATATGATTTCTTAAGTGCTGGAAGTAAGAGACCAGGTTATTTCTACAGTCTTCTTCATTTGAAACATTTTGGGACTTGTTTTGCTATGCCTCTTGTTGAGTCTTAATGGAAAACAGTGGATTCAGGTAATTCAGAAATCTGCTGATAATTTATTTTTTAAAAAAGGATCAAAATACTCTGGCCAATGGCCTGCATGCTTCCATCCATACTCTCTTGACAGACAAAATTCTATTAATTAACTTCTAAAAAGTCTTAGATTTCAAGCTGAGACATTGCCTAAGTGTCTTTCATAAACGGGTGACATCTGAAAAAATCTGCTTTGAATTGAAATTATTTTCTCTGAAGTAAGCTATTAAAAGGCATTAGTACTGGACTTCTGAAAGATGGTGTGTAGAAGGACTTCATCTTGAACAGATGCTCCCAGGCACCTCTGCTCTAAATTGTTTGTTTTCTAAGTCCATTGTAAGGGTTCAGAAACTGCACCTCGTAAGAATACTGTGGATCTGGGCAATGTTTGAGATGACAGCTGATCCTTAAACTCCCCCATGTCTTCATTACTGCACTAAGTATGTATTAAGAAATGTAGGACCAGTTTCTTTTTATCTCTGAATCACTTTTTTCTGGGCTGAAATGCTAGCTATCTGGAAAATTTATTTCTTTTATTTTGAATCGCATCCAAACAGAAAAATACTTAGTTCATTATTTTCCTTTTAGGAAAATCACTGGAAGCTGGTAAGGTGTAGTCCGTTTAAGTTTATTCTTGGTAATTAACCAATAACTGCTGATGGTCTTTTGTAACATGATGGACAGTATTTTGTGGATCTGAGGCTCAGTGTTAGCTAGGATGAAGAGCTGTTCTTTCTAATGGACAACGTGGTCTTATCCAAGTCAGAATTAAGATTCTCAGTGAAGCAGTGCAACTATCTTATCCTTAGTTGTCTTCTGAACAAAGAGATTGCAATTAAAGTAATTTGAATACCATAGCTAGTGATACAAATTCTTGTCTGATAAGCAATGAAAGTAAAGTACCATATTATGTTATTAATGGCAGCCTTGATTATGTGCGGTTTTCAACCATACTACTCATTTACTGATCTAAGTTCTGTGTGATCTTTGCTTTAAGGATCCTATTGTTCAGGTAGATGAAACATGAAAGCTGTATGGTGATTGACAGATGAAGAAGGAATAGAAGTAATAGGTGAATGGTGCAATAGTATTGGCTAGTATGGTTGGCATTCATTTCACTGTTGTTGGTACAAAGACTGATAAATAGGCATTGCAGAGGTGAGTGTAAAAGCAAATAAGAGAGGATGATGAATTAGTTTGCTTTTTAACGGGGAAAGAAAACACATGAAAATTAGCAGTGATGACATACTGGAAAGGTATACTGTCTGGAATTGTGCTTCCAGATATTTTCTGTGATAGCCTAATAAAGGGACACTTTTTCCAACTGTCTTCTCTGTAACAATTTGCAGTATGCTTTGAGCTAATGTTATTTGTCTTAGTTTCAGCTGGGATAAAGTTGTTTACTTCAGAGTGTCTGGTATGATGCTGTATTTTGGTACTAGGAAGGAAAACAATGCTTAAACACACTGATGTTCATAGTTGCTGCTAAACAGGGTTGTACAGAGCTAAGGCCATTCTCAGCAAAGAACCCAAGGAGCTGGGAGGGAACAAAATTAGGACAGGTGACTTAAACTGGCCAAAGGGATGTTCCATGCCATATAACATCATGTGGAAGGAGTCTTGAAGGGGGTGGGAGCTATCTTTCTCTCTTCTGGTGCTTGGAGGCTAGGAGCTGGCATTGATTGGGATGTGGTGAGCAATTGCTTGTGCATCACTTGTTATATACGTTCATATATCTGTATATAAAGTCATAACTATTAGCCTCTTTCTTTTCTCTATCTTAGTAAATAATACTATTTCAACCTGTGAGTTCTGTTTTTGTTTTGTTTTTCCCCCCCGATTCTCTCTCCAAACCCACCTCTCCCCACAGGGGAGAAGTGAGCCAATGACTGTGTGGTGCTCAGCCATCTGCCAGATTACACCACAGCAGTCGGTTTGGAACGAATGTGAGGCTCCAGCAGTTAGGATAACAGCTGATCTGACTGGAGCGTGTTGTAGTAGTTTGAGAATCGCTGGTCTCAACGTTGATTTTTGTTTGTCATCTCTGGAGGTTGGGTTAAGGCTTTTATTTTGCTATGCTGTATGGCCTTGGCTTGTATCATGATACAATTGGCAGCTGAGTAACAAATCTTTTTTGTATCTTTGGCATTGCAGTCATCTTTGGGTTTTGGAAGCCATATGGTTGATACCATTAGTAGTTATGCTCTTTGCTTTGTATCCTGGGGGAGACCAGCTGTGGAGAAGATGGAGGAGAACACTTTCCAACAGTTCTCAACCTCCCTTTTACTTTTCTTTTTTCCCTGGAGCTCAAGAAGAGCTAGTCACTATGGCTCTTCAGAATTTTGAATATCCGTGGGATGTTCAAACCAGTGTGCTCCTATTGCTATGCATCTTGAATGTACTTCAGCTTATGTTTGAGATTAAACCATTGTTTAAGAATAATATCACCCAGACGTTTGCCCTGGAATAGGATAGTTCTGAATGGAAGGCAGTGTGGGATGGTATGGGCAGGTGTCTAGAGCAGTAGGCACCTCCAGTAGTTTGGATCTTCACGTCTGAACAACTGCAGAATCATGAAAAACAAGTAGAATATTTCGAAAAGGCTTGCTCTCACCCTGGCAATTCTAAAGAGGTACAGATCACTGTGACATGCTGGGGCCTGGCCTTTCAAGCTCTGTTGAACACTGTTCAGCATCCTCAAGGGGAAGAGAATAATACTTCTGAATCTGTTGACAGTGCAGCAGACCTTCCAGCTCCCGAGATAATCCGTGCAGCAACTCCAATTCCTGCAGTTGCTCTGAGCATTGTTATTGGAGTGACTGCTGTCACTCCAGCCCTCGATGTGAGCCTGCAGTTGCTCCTGCTGTGGGTCTTGTGGCTGTTCTACATATTGCAATGAGGAAAAAGAAAAAAAAAAATCCCTCTTGTTGGAGGTGCATCACGCCCAGAGGTACAGCCTTGTGGTCCTACTTTAAAAAGTCCACAAAAAAAAACATTTTTATTCTTAGCTGAGGTATTTTCATCTGACAGTTTAGAATAGTTGTTTGAACTTCGGGACAGTGTCATTTTGCTTTGTGTTTTACAAAACATGAGTTAAATGTAATAGAATGCATTCCTCAAGGGGATTTGTTATTATAGCTAACTGTAATATTTCGTATCTGTGTTGCAAATCAGCTCTGCGATCTATCTTTCTGTAGGCAAGGGTTATTTTCAGGTGTGGTGGGTTTCTTTTAGTATGTCAAGGAGTGATCTAAAAGTGATTAGCATGCTGGTTGCCTAACAACCTTCACAATTACTTAGCTCTTCTGTTGTAATTTAAATTGCTTCCTGTGCAAGAGGAGGTGTTTGTAGATTATTAGAACTAGAACATGATGTACTTTAGCATGCCTACTTGTTTTTTTTTTTAAAACAACCCAACAACTTAAATATTAGAAAAAGCTATTCTTTTCTAAATGCTGATTAAAATTCAAATTAATGCTAAGAACGAGTGAAGAATGTGCCGCTTGTTTTTTTTCTTTGACTCTTCCTGTGTATGTAGGTGGCTGAATTTTTTCTTTTTAAACACAGTAGCAGTGAGCAGTGTGCATATTAACTGAAGTCATCAGTTGGAATGAGTTGGACCATGTATGTTTCATGAAACAACTTTGAACTCTCAGTCTGTTCTGACTGAGAAAAGAAGATGATTAAACTAATCCCACAAGTTATATACAGAGTTGCGTCCCCTGGAAGGTGCGTGATACCTTCTGGAGAAGCTCTCAGGTTGTAGTATTTCTGTACTGTTTATTGCTGCTTGAAAAAATGTGAGGAGAATGTCTGTACGGTTGGGCATATGCTCTTGCAGCAGCAAGTGGTAAAAATTCCTTGTGCAGCAGCAGGATTTCTGAGACTGCTGCTATCAGAACTGGAGCCTTGCAAGTGCTGAAGAGCTCCAGACCTTCCTGTATGCAGAAGGGCCCTGTGTTACACTTGAATTCTTTAAATGTTTTTACTTTTCCTGACAAATACTGATTTATGAGGTTTCTAATGAGCTGAGGCTGAAGAAATCTGTTTTCTCAAGTGCCTGTGATTCTTCTTTGCAACTGAGCATTTCATAATAATGCTAATGATTTTTTTTTTTTTTCCTTAAAGCTAGATAAACACTTGTATTTAGAGTTTTTGTGATGTGATTCTGACCTTTCCAAGGTTGGAGCATATTTAAGCTTCTGCATGCCAACTCATAGCATTCTTTCTCATTCACACATCCTTGGTTGTAGTAAACCCCAGAGGAGAATATGAGGATGGGGAGATTCCTCATGCAGGTCGTTAAGTTGTGGGTGGTCTTCTGGCTGTGCTCAAAATTAAAATCAGTATTTGTGTTTCCCTTGCCTTTTAGTAGCAATTCCAGTGCTTCAGTTGCAGAGGAGTTTGACTGGGAACAACCGGATTCAAAACACTGCAAAAATTGATTATTGTATATGCTTAATAGCAATGTAATTGTGGGCTTCAGTGTGTGCAGGAGACTTTGTAGTATGAATAAATCTCCCATACCATGCTTGGTGTTGTCACTTCAAATATACCAAGGCATTTGAGTTCAGTCTCATTAAGAGAGAGTGTAAATGGTTGTTGAATGATTAACAAATAAACAATTGTGTAGCATTACTCTGCTGCAGAGTAGACTTCTGTTGTGTATGGCATGGTCTGTAAGCTCAAAAAAGCTTTCCAAAATCAAAGTAAGTTTCTATGAGACTTGAGATCAGAAGTTAAGCACGTAGTCTCACATAGTCTCAGTCTCCAGATCTTTGGGGATCTTTTGTCTTTTGGGTATAAGGTGTATGTAGGAAACTATCTTATATTGAAGATCTCACTGTATTTCAAATAAGTGAAAATTGCAAGTAGTACTGCTTATTAAGCCCGACAGGCTTTTTTTTAGTTTCTTTTTTTCCTGTTAAAAGTGATTACATCTTCAGCTCTACTTATGTTGCTGTTTAAGATACTTAAGCTATAGCTCTGTCTGCTTCTAGCTGAGACAAAACTGAGAAAATTTATTTTCCTAGAGTACGAACTTTGATATTCCTGAAAATAGAGGTAAAGATTTTGCTGGTGTTCCTTGTCTTGCATCTCTTCCTCCTACTTTCAAGTGCTTTTGTTTTTTGTGTTTGTTTTCTTTTTTATATGTGTTCTTACGTTTTAGTGGAGATCTAACACATGTCAGTGTATGTGTGTGGGTTTTTTTGAGCTAGGCTTAAGGCAGCTTTCTTGGGGATAAGGAAGAGAATAGCAGCAGTCATTTGGAGAAGGATGGAGGCTGGCAGGGAGGGTGATTGTCGGATGTATGAGAGAATGCATTTTGGCAGATAGACTTTTTAACTTCTTTGCTGTGACAAAAGCCTCCCTGTATTTCAAGTTCTTAGATGTCTGTATTGAGCAGAACAGACGAACCTGGGGAGGCAGTTCAAATTAATTAGACATGTTAGAGTTGTTTTCTCAGGGCATAAAGTCATTGCTTTAGAGATATTTATGTTAGAAATTCCTTCCCTGACAGGTACAAATAAACGTTTATTGTATATGATGGTAAAGAGAGATGCCCCTGCAAGCTCTGGTATTTCATCTTCACAGAGCAAAGGCATAGGAGCCCAGTGTGCTGATTCTGATTCTTATATTTGAAAAATGTTTAATACCCTGCAGTTTTTTTTCTTCTGAACACTGGAGGAATTTAGACTTTAGGGGAATCTCTACAGTGATAAAAGCAGAAATACCTTTATTTTTGCTGTTGTGCAGATGTTCAAGTGGCAGAAATGCTGTCTTTAATCTGTTTGCTCTATTTTCAGAACATAACTTTTTTATACCATCACCAGTAAGTGTTACAGGACTTTCTTCAGCCTGTGTATAGTTCTCTGTGTTACTCGATAAGCATCCAGGAAACAATTCCAGCCTGGGTCCTTCAAGTGATGGCTGCTTGTTCTGGGTGACAGACTTAAGCTTTGTTGATTGTTGGCTGATTTGTTTTTATTAGGACTTCAGTAATTTCAGTTCTTCTTGTTCTGGTTTAGATTTCAGAGATTACGTCTTCAGAACAGTAATATTTTGGGAGATATGTCACCAATGCAAAAGCCTTGTATCAGACTTGAGCTAATGCATGTGGTAACTTCAGTGACTCACCAAGCATGGGAGATGGCGGTTGTGGTATTACCATTTCTCTTCAGGTGAGCTATCTGGCCTTCCCAGCAAATGGGCATCTGCAGTGGAGTAACCACAGCTTCGGGTTTTGGTCTCTCATTGCAGCAAATGATAAGAAATGCATCACCCTGCGCTAGTGACTCTGGAAACGAGTTGGTAACTGCTCTCTCTCTCTCTGACCCTCTGAAATAGGTTCCAGGCTTTCAGGCAAAGAACAGACCCATTCAAATCTGTGTGTAAAAGAAGGGGAAACAAAAAAAGCAATTGTTCACTCCCTACCTTACTGTTTCCCATAGTGTTAAGCGCTTATGTTTATATAGCCTGTTTTGTTTGCATTTGGGGATGTTCAAAGGGGACTTCAGTGTTGCGGTGGTATGTGGGAGAGGTGGATGAACAGCTGACTGGGAGTTCAAAGGCAGTTGAATAGAATGAAAGCCGGTTTCGTTTCCAAGTGCCAAGAATCACTTCTGTTCTACTTAGATGGAACTAGATTATAGCATTGAAAACCCAAGGGCATTAACATTCTTATATAAAACAAGTTGGGAAGCAATATTGGAGTTGAACTAATTGTTAATTGTACAGATATTCTTGCTGCATATTTTCTTAAGTCTCCAGGAATTTTTTTTGTGATAGAATGGATTTGGATGGTTTTTACTGTGAGGGAAAAATAGAGAGGTAAATGACTTAGGAATGAAGATACTAAACGTGGGGTTTTCTTCACTTGGGAGCATGCTTAAAATTGATTAAATGTTTGCTTTCAAGTGTTTAATCTTCATCTTTCAGGCATGGATATGCTGCCTCTGTCTTTCTTCTTAGTGCTTGTATAAACTTCTATTCAAAACTTTGTGGCTCCTTGTAATACCGCGGAGGATCAGCATCCCCCTTTGTTGAGGTCCTGCTTTTGTTCTCTTGTTCACTTGCTGAATAGTGGATTGTGATAATTTGAGCATTGGGCTTGTCAAAGCCTGAGCAGCCTTTCGCTGGTGCTGCTGACAATGTCTGTTCTGTGTGTGTGGGAAAAATAAATGACATCTCTGGTTTTGTTATTATTGCAAAAAAATAAGTAAGTAAATTTGTAAGGAAAATGAGGATTTTTCCATGTCAGGTTTTACTCTATTATATGTTCAAACAGTGATTATTTCTAAAATATCTGGGACTAAAAAAAAAAAAAAAAAAAGCAAGTGTTTTTTTTGTAATCATTCTGGCCTTATTCTAATCTGGAAAGGTAAATGTGTAGGATAACAGGATACCAAAGTTTTCACTTAATGTATTATTCCACTGAGAATATCTTCGTACAGACCTACACTGTCTGTCACTCTTAATTCCAGTTAACTGATTACCCTGCCTGAGATGATTTCAGGCTTTATGGGGAATAGCATTTGTAGTGAATTGCTGCAACAGTGAGAGTAGATAGGAGTCACTCCCCTGGGGAAAAAGGGAGTTGTTTTTCCGCTGCTGCTGGAGATGGGAGAGTTACACCTCCAAATAACTCAAGCTACGCCAGGGGAGATTCAGGCTGGACATGAGGAAGTATTACTTTTCAGAAAGGGTGGTCAGGCACTGGAATGGACTGCCCAGGGAGGTGGTGGAATCACCGAGCCTGGGGGTGTTCAAGGAAAGACTGGATGTTGCGCTGAGGGACATGGTTTAGTAGGAGCTATTGGGAATAGGTGAACGGTTGGACTGGGTGATCTTTTAGGTCTTTTCCAACCTTAGTGATTCTATGATTCTATGATTCTGTAACCATCAATGAGAGCAGCTGTGGAGACAAAAAGAAAGAAAAAAAAAAAACCTACATCTTGAACAGCTTTAGTTGGTTGTTGGTGGTGGTAGTTGGATCTGGGGAGATTGCTTTTGGAAGAGAAGGTGTTGAGATGTGTAATCTTATTTTTGAGGGAGTCACCTTTCACAGAGAGCTGCAGGACAAGTCACATTTTTGAAATCATTTCTGTTTTGAGTAACTATTAAAAGTAAGTTGTCTGGCAGACTTCTTGTAGCAAGCAGGTAGCTTATGTTGGTGTGATGTGTTAGGTTTGCAGTGAGAGATCTGCATTTTCTTCTAATTATTTTGTTTAAATTTTATGCTATTTTATGCTCCCAGAAAGTACATGATTTGCACCTGCAGAGGATGCTGTAAGAGATAACCCCAGTCTGAAGGTACAACGTCAGAACGTGGTGGTTAAACAAGTGAATTGGTTCCCAGTTTGAATAGGGCAGTGGGAAGGAGATAGTGGTATGAAATGCCTGTATACCTTTGTTTCAGGGACATTACAGAAGTAAATTTTTTTCAATTCCTTCGATTCCTCCTTGCTAAAATAATTTTTTGCTTGGGTGTTGGACACTGATTGTTCCTCACAAGTTTTTTGCTGCTGTGGCTTAAATGACTGGAGTCCTTCTTTGGTACATGGAATGTTTTTCAGTGTTTTCCTCCAGTAACGATTGGAATGTCAGAATTACTTCATCCTGTTCTTTAAAGCTGTTGCCACAGGATGGGGCTGTTGCACCGCTCAGTGTGCTCTTAGAAGCTCAGTGTCACTTAGAAGAGCAGCCTAGCAATGTTTTCAGTGCTAACCTGAAACTAAGGCTCCTGTCACTTTTCCTCATTATTCACCGGTCCGTTTAGCATGGCTTCAGTTTATCCACTTTGAAGAAGCGCAAAATTTGGAATAAGGTGTTGTTGGCATGCTGAGTGTAGATCAACTTTCAGTTTCTTTTAGAGGCAGCTTTGCACCATATGACAAGTCCAGGTAGTGAGGTAATAATCCACATAAAGGGGATTTGGTTCACGTATCGCCGAATATGTTAAATATTAAATTTAGGTTTTTTTAAGCCTTTATTAAATCCATATTTGTGTTTTCTAAATGTGCCAAGAAGTGTTCTAATGAAGCAGCACCTGGGGGTTAATAAATGATATCATGAATCCATTCTGATTGCCAAGAAAGATTTTAATAAAGGAAGCCGTGCCCAGGGTTGACTGTTTCATCCACAAGGAATAACTGTTTTCTTTTCTGTGTTCCTTTTATTGGTTGGTTAAAACAAATTCACTTATTTGCATCAGATAGTTATGATTCCCCTGTTTATTCACGTAATGTTTGTGTGAGGTGCTGACTGTTGGTATATCTGTCTGTGCAAATTTGTGTGAGGCATTATTGTGGTTATATGAAGGCTTTCCATCTTCTACTGCCCCTTTCACATTCATCTCATCATCCTCTTCCTTCTCCTCCCTTCAAACATACAGGGTGAAGTAAAGTCTGAAGACGGACCAGAATGGAATATACTGCGTGATGACTTCATGATGGGAGCATCTATGAAAGACTGGGATAAGGAAAGTGATGGAGAGGGCAGTATTGAACAAGGAGGTGGTTTAAAACAAGAAGATGACAGTGACTGAATGAAACTGAAAGCATTTCAAGATATTTTTCTTTATTTGGATTAAAAATCAACATTCTGTGAATGTACAATACTTGGAGGCTGTCTTTTCTTAAAGAGTCTTGTACAACTCAAGTTTTTTTTTTTTCCACAGTGTCCAACTTTTTAAATATAGCTTCATTTGCTGTACTGAAATCCTGAAATATTTTTCAAAACATGTATAATTTTCAACGTATTTCCAAAACATTTTGTGCAGTCAAAATAGTGGCACTTGCCCAACAAAAGATGAATTTTGCCAAGGTCATTAAAAGTTTATACATTCGTCATGGCAATTGATGTATTAGTGTGCCTGCATTTCCAAATCAGTGTTACACTTTGAAAAGTTGTTAGCAATTCACGGTAGAAATGGCTTACAATAAACACAGAAATGCTGTCACCTTGTAAAGTTGTCAGGCTCCTATAGAGCCTTTATTACTTTGGTTAGGAAAGGCTTCATAGATAATAAAGAGAAGTAACCATTAATGTGATAGTTCTGGTCTTGAAGCGTTAATCAGATTGAAGATAACTATGGAAACATATTTGTAAAATGAATCTTGACCCTACTGATTGGCTTTGTGTATATGTATATACATATAAAAAAGTAGGTATAAAAGTGTACATATGTATGTATGTTTTTCCACTGTAAGCTTGAAGTTACATGTGTTAAGAGACCAGTGAGAGGAAAAGACAGTCATTGCTATTGTGTTTGTTAGAGCAGAAAAGTCTTTTCTTGCAACACTGTATAAAATTGTATTTAGTGTTGCTTCGTTTGCAGTTCTGGTGCTCTGGTCTTTTTCTGTAGGGAACCGGACCTCTGAGACACACTCTGGGTTTAGTCAACTGTAATGCTAATTCCTCAGGTCTGCAGAGGGTCAAACAAAAGCCCTTTCTCTTAAGTGCATACTGTAAGGATACCAAATGTTGGCTTTGATTGTGCCACACCAGTTTCTTCTGATAGATTGTTGGGTTGCAAAGGTGCAGAGGCTAACTGCGTAATACAAGTACTTCATATGTAAGCAGATGTATACAGAAAGAATAGGATGGTGCTTAAGGAGTTTTAGATGAGAGGCTGGGTCTGAATTCTGCCTCCTTTGTTTTGGATTCTCTTTCTAACACATTTCTGTTTGCTATGTGAAGAGAATGCTTTGAGGCCTATTAATTGATGCTTTATATGAACAGTAGTATTCTGTCTGTGTCTACATTTTCTTTCATGCAGACCTTTCTTTGTAACTGCTTATGTCCAATATATGATTAGGAGAGTCTTAAATTTTCACTCTTCCACACTGAAATGTGTGATAAGATGGTGGATTTAGGTTTTTTAATGTAAGCATTGAGAAGGGCAGGGGGGGTGAACTATGTGTAAATTATAGCTTAAAAATATACATTCAAAATGATACAGGGAAACCCATCCTAACAACTGGCAGTGGTTGTGTTATCTCTAGCCTATTCATCTGGTATACATTGTAGCATAATTCTTTGAGGAGAACTCAAAGCTAACAGCAGAAATGTTTAGATTTTCAAGCTGCTTTGAGTGTTAAACATATTAGATATCTGCGTAGACATTAGTTTGTGGCCTGATATTTATTATCACAAATGAAGGCATACACCCAAAATATCAAGTGGCAAAACCGCAGAAGTTTGACATATGGTTATCCTAGCTTCTGAAGGTTAGACATCTGTACAGCTGTTTAGCTAGAGCTGGCATCTCATAGAGCAATACAAAAATGTACTACACTGAATTGTGAGTTGATAAAACAGCATAATAGTCTAATCTGACATTGTTTTCTTTCTGTAGAGTTTAGTTACTTTGTGCAGAAAAACTATATCAGCACCTTTAAATCTGCAGTCACTAGGTTAATATCAGCGGTCCCTGTTTGAGATCAAGCTGTTAAAAATTATGCTAGTTTTTCTTAGAAACTGTAATGTCCTGAGGTGACTTTCAGAATACTTATGGAATACTCAGATGTTTGTAGATTTTATAATTAATTTGCTTATCTTGAGCTTCCATTTCTTTTTAAAGTGCACAGCAGTGCTTAAGTATTTTGCCTGTAGGTTGAATGTTTCTTGCCTTTTAAGAGGCATAACAGACTTTCATACTGGATAATTTTGTAATTCTGATACTGTGCCTTGCCCTTTGGTTGTGCCCTATGCAGAGAAGCTTCTATAGTGACTTAAACAGGTAAGTAATTCCAAAAGATAAGCTTAGGAGTTTTGTGGCAGATGAAAGCAGTATAATTTAACTTTAGGCTGATTTATTTCACAAGTTTGACTAACAAGTCTAAAGTACTAAACCCTGTTTGGCCTGGAGATCTTCCAGTCTCCCTTTTTGATAGCAGGATCAGCTGTCTCACCTGCTTTCCTATAACCTTTACAGTAATATTCTTTTAAAGCTATCAAAAAGGAAGAACAGCCTTTAGCAGCTTTTCCCAGCCATCGCAGCTCTCAGTCTATTTTGCCTGCTCCCATGAATATCTGCTTAGGCAGAGCTGTGCTGCTGCCCTTCATTCCAGAGAGCATGAATCATCTTGACTTTGTATATTTCTGTACCTATCTATATAAAGTCAATAAAGATGGGGTGGTTCCAGTTTTGTTAGGCTTCAAGCCAACTCTAGAGTATGTAGAGTTTAATATTCTATGAGTTGCATGCAAGTAACAAGGTTTTGTTTAATCAGGGAAGGCATTGGGTCAGTTCTTCCCATGTCTGCTCTCCTTTCTAGTTTCTCAGCAAGGAAAGCATGATTTGGCCTATGGAAAAAAAGACCTTTTCTTCCAGTCTGCTGCTAAGGAAAGACTAGTGGTGGAAGATTATTGTGCCTGATGCTGCTGCATCACCTAGTCTTCCCTGTGGAAACAGGGGGTGAGGTCCCACTTCTGCTTTGAGGCAGCTCCTCCTGGGGTTCACAAACTGAGAAGAGCAAAAGAACTGGAAACTACTTCCTAGCGGGGGTAGGGAGGTAAGATGGTTCTTTTTATTTCAGTTGTTTGGAGGCCATAAAAGTGTTTTGTCTATATGAAGTTTCCAGAAGAAGGTGGTTTGTAAAGCTGCACCTGTTCAGAGCTGGCTTGGTAGCTGTCTTAAAGGAGGAAAGAAGTCATCTGGCACACAATACTGCACAACTTAAAATGACAAACTCCTCATTCTATTAAGCTTGGATTAAATAGATGGAATCCCACTGCTAAATAAGACATTAAACTCAGACTCTGGGTCTAAGATAGATGTGGGAGACGGGACAAATTCTTGGTTAACAGATGGTGGAAGGCCGTCTGTCTCCTTTGCTATTATCCTAAAGTAATAGCTATTAACCTCTGGCTGTATGTAAACCTAAAAGGTTTCACCTCTATAGATGACCAGGCAGATAAGGGCTTTTCCTTGGTCATTCTTAATCAGATACAGAGTAGCGGATACTTCTTAGACAAAGCACTTTTGGTTTTGAATGTATCTTCGTAATTGCTTTTCTCTCTTAAGGAACATGTTGAAATAAAAATCTGGCCAGATTAGCTTCAGCACCAGAGATGCTTGTCCTGGCGTAATGCTTCAACCTTGGAAATGATTTCTGTTTAAACCCTTGTGTTTGTCAGATAATGAATTATGCTTTCTTCGAGCTTTCCTGTGTGACCACACGAGTACAGATTACTTCTGAGAAACACTTTGGAAGGTGATTTTAGGAGAAAGTATTATTTCCTCATAATGTCTCAATCATTCAAATAGCCCATCTTCCTGTGTCAGTGAGCAAACTCTTTAAGTCTTATTTTCAACATTTTCACTGTTTCTTAGTTCTGTTTTTGGTATGTGTGATGTTAACTCGTGAGCCACTAGCCCAGATCAGATTTATGTTGAGATTTGATACAATTTCTTGCAGATAAATGTTCTCAGAAGTAGCTAATTAAAAGCAGCCTTTTATTTTGTGCATTGTGTCCAGGAGTAAATTCTGGACTTCATCCATTTTAGAAAGGGTGCCTGAAGTTGGGCACATGAAAGCATGAAAACTCTCTCTATAGGGCTGGGTACCAGAGCTTACTGCTCTGGTATAGACTTCAGTATATCTGTACTCTGACCACCTCACTGTGCTGCTTAGAGAGGAGGGTTAATCTTGGAGATTGTGTTAGGGACTAGGACTTACAAGACATAGAACACCTTTCTCATGATATTCCAGTGCAACCAGGTGAGGCCAAGGCTGCCAGTACTATCACTGTTCTCTCCATCTGCTGTGTTCATTATGTTTATTGTACATTTTATTTTATTTTTATTACAGTTTTTGGTGTCACTGTCTAGAAATAAAGTAGAAGCAAAATATATTCTATATAAAGATCATTCAAGTAAGAAGGGAATTGAATTACCTGTGTTTTCCTGTAGCATCAATATTTTTTCTTAGCAGAGGCAGAATGTTCCTAATTCACTTTAGCTAATGAGAATTCAACAATTATGTTGAAGCATAATTCTGAACCACCTGCATAATGACTTTTTAAATTATTATTACTGTATTGCAGGATTAAGTTTTGGTTTCTTGTTCCAGTGGTGATGTGTGTGCTGTCTCTGCATGTTGCCATTTTAAAATAGCTAACGTCATAAGAAGGCTGCTATTATTTGAGGTTAATATAATCAAAATTACCTACCAAACTGGGGATAAATCTGCAGCAAATACTGTGCAATTCCTTCCCTCCTTTTGCATTCTGCTGTCAGTGTGCAGATAGCTTGCCACTGGCCTCCTGGATTTGACCTCTGAAGGCCAACGGCATTTGATGAAATCTTGTAGAAGGCAATGACTTCTAGGTGGCCTAGTCTAGATCTGGCTCAGAAATTATCTGGATTTGGGTCTAAATTGCCACTATCACAGAATTAATCAATGCTTACTTATAAACTAATGTAAAACTGAGGCTTGTGGTATCCCTAGCCATGTATGGAGCAGTGTTGTGGCTCTAGGGAGACAAGCTCAGGATGCCAATTCTCCTGGTGCTGGTACCCTACAGAGCAGCCCTCAGGATAACAGAATTGTATCAGCCTCATATAGACCTCTTCTGTAGAGAGAGAGGAATCCCTCTAAGCTGAAATGAAGCTTTCTGAAGGGCCACTCAAGAATATTAATTTCAGTAGCCAAGAATAGATAGGTTTAAAAACGTACAATGTTGGAACAGGAGGCAAGAGAGGCAATACAAAGACTTCTCTGGAACTTGTGTGAGTGCAGCAGAAAACCTTAATAAAAAAAACCTTTCTTTCTGGCATAATTGAAAACAAAGAACTGCTTTCTGAAAACTCATTAGGATTATCTTAAACGTGTGTGCTTAAAATACATTAGACAAGGAAATTCTGAAGCGGCATTGACTTATTAAAGCTTTTCTTTTGTGTGGACTTCACCAGCAGCTTGTGAAGAAGCCAGAACTCCAGTCCCAAGGCTGTCTGGCTCTCACTAGGCTAAATATTGCATTACTGCCTGGCCCATTTTTTGAATTTGCTGCCAATTAATCTTGTTCTATATGTAATCTCCTTAAACTCTCTGAAGTGCAGTGTAGATGCGTATTCTAACTCAAGTTGCATCATTTTAATTTCCTGAATAGACTCCTGTAGATTCTCTGCTAGGAATATAGTATTTATAGGTATCATTTGTATGTTATTTAGTGGGGCATAACCCAAATCATCATCAAGTGGTTCAAAAATAGCATACAACAGCTGTAATGCTGAGGATGAGGTGCAGGTCAGGGGTTCAAACACAGGGATTAAAGAGATGGCTTCTGCTCTATTGTCTTCATTTTGTTGTACTTGCTGTAAGTGGATGTCAAGACCCTGTGGTACATAAACCGCTGTGCTTCTCCAGTTTTGTTTTGTTTTATTTTTTTTAATTTGTATTTTTAGTTAGTGAACCTAGTGATCGTTTTCTCTGCTGATATTTACAGGGGAAATCTTACTGACTTGAGTGGAAACAGGATTTCCTGTGGTGATTAAAACCACAGGTGCTAGGATTAAGGAAGGCCCTTTTTTTTTCAGTGGTACACACACTGAAACTGGAATGATACAGAGAAGATTAGTGTGGTAACCCTGGGGCTGACAAGCAGATTTGGAAGAGTACATGGAGGATCAAACTGGGAGGTGTAAGCATGGGGAAGGAACTTCTCTGGCATTCACAAAATCTTTACCAAGACTCGAGTCTTAACTAATTTAAAGATGGGGACTCTCTGTGAGAAGAAGGAACTCCTTTGAATGCAGCACTGATATGTGCAGCTTTCATAGAAAAAAATGTCTTTTTTCAGGACAAAAAATGTAGCTCATTGATAATTGTGTTGATTCCCAGGGAACCATAATATCTCAACACCTCCCTTTCCTTCAAATTTTGGTCATTCTGGCTCAAAGTGTTGGGATCAGAATTCTGTCTGAAGTCATTGTTATTTTTGTGATTGCATTCTGGATGCCTTTTATCAGGGTATGGTTTTAAATGCAGATTGCACACTGTGTTGTGGGCATCAGGGCCTGCTGTAATCCCGTGTTCTCACTCGGTGGGGGCCTGTTGACGACTCTCTTGTGATTGTTTCCACTGAACTTTCTCTATCCTCAAGAATGAGAACTTTCATCTGTGTATGTATTCTATTTATTTATAGTTATACATTTATATCAGAAACATACCTTTGATTTGCAAGTTGGCAAGTAGTTACATATGTGCATGTATATATGGATAGCAGTCGTGCGTGTTAAGCAGTATGTTATATAAAGTAGCCATTATCTTCTGGAACGTGAGCGTTGCAGGAGCAGGCTGTGGTTGTGTGAAATGCAATCCCACTGGCAGTGGGGCTGCTTGTATTAGTAAGGTCAGCAGGATCTGCTCTCAGAATTCATACAGGCATTACTGCACACACTAATGAAGTGTACGGCACAGAGGTATGGGCTTCTACTTCAGTAAAGATAATAAACCCTGAGGTTTTACTATTTATTGTGCTGTATATATTAAATTTTTCCATTATTTGTCGTCTCCTTTTTGCCGTACCTTTATTAGGTGCCACCTTAGCTCTTCAAGCTGAACACTCTTACGTGCCCTTTTATAAAGAGGAGAATTTGAATGTTTCTGCCTCGCACCCTGCATCAGAATAACTGAGATTCTGCGTGACCACAGCAACTGCTGCAGATTTCTGTGTGTGCCACAAAGAATTAATTGTGCAAGCATCCTGCAGTCGTCATCGGCGTGCGAGTTTACAAAAGTCACCTCTTAACTTATAAAAGTTATTCCTCTTCCAACAGTGTTCTTTAGTTTATGAAATGTGGCCAGCCACCTTACTTAATGACCTGGTCGTCAGCAGTTTTAGAAAGATTATTGCCTTTGTGTTTCACACAGCACATTTGCGTATAACCAAAACAATCTCAAAAGAAACCGCAAATTGTAAAATCCTGACCACATAATTTTTAAGTTAATAGGAAACATGAAACTTTTAAGTTTAGTGAAGTAACTTTCCAGGTGTCCCTGTTTTTCTAATAAACAGTTACTGTTTATTAAAATATATATATATCAACATTTTAAAAGACAGTATTGTATTAAATTAAATGCTTCAGAACAGATAAGTTCTGTTCTTTCCCTGTGTGAATGGTGAAGGCCAGTTCCTGCTTTCTGGTTTACAAAGCTCCCACTGACAGCAGGCGCTCAGGGTAAGTCCATCGGCTTTGAAGAGGCAGAGGGAAAGGTAAGTGCTTGCTCAGTTCAGCTTTAGTGCCTGATAATCCCTGCAGCTTTTGAAGCTGATGGGTACTCCTTAAACACAAACTGTTTAGAAATGGATAAGAATAGAGGGCTTTTCGAGATAAAACACAAAGCCATAATTAGGATAGGTTTTGACAGATGTACCTGAATCTTAAAGGTAGAATGTGAAAGCTGAGTTACCTGTGCAGATAATGCCTTGAGTATATTCTGGCACTACTGCTCTTTGTCTGGCTGTGAGGAGTGTATGGAGTTTGGCTAGGTAATTTTGGACATTTTATGATAGTCTCTTCTGGACATTGCTTTAGCAAGGTAAAAATATCTCCCAGTTGGAGTCCAGTTTGCAATACTCTTTGAGATAAAAATATCGAATGTGAGTGGTGGTTGGCAGTAGGCAGTCGGTGAGGTCCCTTCCAACCCAAGCCATTCTGTGATTCAGAAAATAAGATCAGATAAATTATGATGTGTATATCACAGTGTGTGCATTCTAGTTGGTGGCTATCTGTACGTTGCAGTGGCCCAGCAAGTAGGAAGGAGTCCTTTCCTGGGGCAAGTGGAGCAGCTCAAGCTTGTGCCATAGCCTGCTGCAGCTGCTGGCAGTTTAGCTCAAGCAGCCTTTGGGAGCAAAAAGGCCAAAGCCTGGCTTGCTGCTGCTTCTGGGAAGTTCTGCCTGGCAAACATAGCCATGGGGATACTGGGAGGTTGTAGGGAACTGAGGATCATTGCACTGGAGAGGCAAAGCCGAGATGAACCTGGGTAGACCTGACACCCTGCATCACTCAAAGGCTTAGAAACAGAAGCAAAAGTGCCCTCTCAAATGAGAACAAAATGAAATGTCTTCCTAGCCAGGCTGCCAAATCAGGAGCAATCTCAGCGGAATCTGGTCAGATGGGTTTGCTGTCAGCGTGGTTGCATCTCTGGTGGCTTCTGTAAGGCACTCTGGAGCTTGGACCCCAGCATTTATGGCTGCAGGGACAGCCCAGCCTATACTCATACCTGAACAGGGCATTGCCAAGGCTCCAGGGCTGTTCTAGTGAAAGAGATGGCGAAGTTTGGAGTCTTTTTTCTTCAAATTGTTATGAACTGCAGGGATCTGGCAGGAAGGTTCTTGCAGAGCTCTCTAGAGGTAACAGAGTTCCCTACAGGAGGAGAGAGTAGAGTGCTTTTATAGAATCATTAAGGTTGGAAAAGATCACTATGATCATCTAGTAGTCCAACCCTTGAGGGCTGTGAAGCCCCCAAGGCGAGTAATGGGCAGTGTCCTGACAGCAACCAAGCAGCATAGGGCCATAGGTTCAGCGTGAGGCATTTCTCCTGGTTTCGGCTGCAGCTTTAGGAGGAAATCACTTAATCGCCTTTTTCTTTGGAAGAGTTTGCTTTATGGCATAAGGCTGAGGGAGTGTGGGAGGTCATTTCTGGAGGGCAGAGTGGGGCCCGAGGTCAGAGCCTGGCCCTTGCCTTCACAGAGCTCCAGGCTCAGGCTGCTATGTGCGCTGCGGCCGAAAGAGGCAGTGGAAAAACTGAATTGCAGACGCAGCCTGAGAATGCGGGGCTTGAGATCTTCTGTCAAGTGCAGGGAGGAGAGCCGGAGCTGAGCCTGCTTCCCGCTGGAATTGCCCCAAACGTGCGTGGAAGTGAAAAGAGTGGGGCAGTGCAAAGCCCTGTCTGCTGCTACCGGGGGTCCTCGTCCTGCCCCCCGCGTACTTGCACGGAACCACATCCAGGCGCTTAATTGTAGCGAGGTTGCCGTTTGACCCAGTTACCCTAATAAGAGGGTAAGGGGCGCCCTGAGGGGCGCTGCAGCCGTCCTTTTGAAGGAGGAAAAAGAGATGCGCCGGGGCTGCCCCTCTTGTCCCCGGGCTGCGGCTGTTCCCTGCCGGCTTCGGAGGGGTATAAATAGGCGGGCGGCGGCGGAGCCCTCCGCTCTCTGCCCGCAGCCCCACCACGTCACTTCGCGGCGAGGCGAGCACGTGGGGCGGGGAGCCCTTATAAATCTCCCTCTCCCTGCGCGGCCGTGATGTTATCTGCTGGCACCCGTCCCCTCCTCGCAGGGAGCGCCGCGGGGCCGGGGGAGGCGGGGGGCGCCGGGCGGAGCGCTAGGGCCAGCCCCGCGGGGGAGGCCGGCCGGCAGAGCGGAGCTGCGGCCAGCCCCGGGCGGCCGCTCCGCGCCTGCGATCCGCGGGAGGCCGTCGGGGCGGCGGCGGCGGCGGCGGCGGCCTCGCTGAGTCGCGGCGGAAGGAGGAGGAAGAGGAGGGAGCTGGAAAAAGCCCCGCAGCAGCGCGCAGCGGCCCGGCCGGGGGTGGGTCGGTGCATGCGGCGCGGGGCGCACGCAGCAGCCTGCGGGACGCGGCGGGCGGACGAGCAGCAGCAGCAGCCGCCGCCGCAGCTCCGCCGCTCAGCGCCGGGGCCGGGCGCCGCCGCGGGGCCGGGGCTGCGCGCCGCTGGGCGCACACGTGCGCGCCTCTCCCGCCGCCGCCGCGGGGGCTGAGCGCCGGCACCGCGGGGCTCGGCTCGGCGCCGGCTGCGGCAGCGCCCTTCTGCCCATCACTTCTTCCCCCTCCTTTTTTTTCCCTTTTTTTTTTTCTTTTGGGTTTTCCACCCTGCGCCGCCAGCTCGCTGCGAGCAGGCTCTTTTCTATTTACTTGATTTGCGAGTTTATCTATTTGGTTGGTTTTTCTTCCTCCCCCCCATCTTTTTTTTTTTCTTTTTTTTTTTTTCTTTTTTTCTTCTTTTTTTAATTTTTCTTTTTTTTTCTGCCGCTCTCTCCACCCCCGACTCTTACTAGGCTGCTTTTTTTTTTTTTTTTTTTTTTTTTTTTTTTTTTTTTTGTATCACTATTGGTATTTTTTCCACTGGCGATTCCCGTGCGTTTGTGGATTGCAAGCCGTCCTTGCAGTCCGGTTGTTCACTGCATTTTGTCTGCAGATCCTCCCTTTGTTTGCACACATCCCCCTGTTATTTTTTAGTATTAAACCCCCCCATCCCCCCACCCCCATCGTTGTCGTTCGTGGTTAAAGTCACTCTTTTTTCGGGGGGCGCTGTATTTAAGCACTTAAGATGCACTGCTATCTCCTGAGCGTGTTCCTCACCCTGGATCTGGCCGCCGTGGCTCTCAGCCTGTCTACCTGCAGCACCCTCGACATGGATCAGTTCATGCGCAAGAGGATCGAGGCGATCCGGGGGCAGATCCTGAGCAAGCTGAAGCTCACCAGCCCCCCGGACGAGTACCCCGAGCCCGAGGAGGTGCCCCCGGAGGTCATCTCCATCTACAACAGCACCAGGGACCTGCTGCAGGAGAAAGCCAACCACAGAGCCGCCACTTGCGAGAGGGAGCGGAGCGACGAGGAGTACTACGCCAAAGAAGTTTACAAAATAGACATGCAGCCTTTTTACCCCGAAAGTAAGTGCTCTGCGGACGTGATTTCGCTTGGCGGTGCCCACCAGCCCCGTACATCGCAACCCCTCCCTCTTTGCTCCTTTTGCTCTCAGTATCCCATCTGGTTGCTTATAGGACTTCCTTTAGATGGGGGGAATGAATATGTTGAATGGGGGGGACTCGGTTGCCCCCCAGCTTCGGATCCCTGCTGGGATGTGGTCCCCAGGGGTGCCCGCGCAGCCGCTCCGCTGCCCCGGGTGCAGCCTCTGAGAGGAGCCAACATCTTTCCGCTGCCGTTGTTTCCCTTGGAGTGTCTGAGTCGGGCAAGTTTCCATCTCTCCAGAACTGAAAAGAAAAGGAGGTCATGAAAAGAAAGAAAAAAAATAATACAACAAACCCACAACAAAACCCGCAGCATTCCCTCCTGGGTTCCCTTCACCCCTCCAGCACTCTGTCCCATGGGTTGGTGCTCAGCGAGCTCAGGCTTCCCCCTCTGTCCCTCCCCGTCTGCCCGCTCGGTGCATGGGCGCTTTCATTTCAGGTAGAGGAAAAGTTTTCCCTTCTGGGTAGCCTGGCTGCTTGGAACCTGTCTCAGCCCGTCTGCCTTCTCGCTGCTATTAAGCACTCTGGCGATCCGTGCCACGTTTTGTGCAGTGAAAGGGTACAAACGCACTGTGCTGACCGGATCCACCGAGCGCGACTAAGAATCGCAACGACGCGCCTTTTTGTTTGGGTTGTGAGGTTTAAGCGAAAAGGGAGAAAAAAAGAATTAAAAAAAAAAAAAAAAAGGGAAAAACACCGCACTCCCTTAAAAGAATCTCGATCATCATCGTGCCGAGGAAAGTGAAATACCAGAAGCAGAAAGTAACTCCTCCGCTCGCGTACCCAGAGCCGCATCCCCACTATTTCGCCTCTCTCCCTTCCCTCTGTCTCCCCTCCCACCACTGGACGCCCCATCTCCTCACCGGCTGGGTCGGCAAAGCACATCCCTCCGGCTCACACAGATAATGCAGCCATCTTGGTAACTTTATCCTAGAGTTTCTAATTGCGTTTTCTCTTATTTATTTTTAGTTGAGCGAGTTGTAGCTTTGAGGCTTGCTCTGTCTTGCATGTGATCGTCCCAGGATGGCAGCCAAGGCATCCGAGCCCCGCGCTGGGCGCAGCTGCCTCCCTTTGTTGTTAAATGACAGCATCAGGTACGGGACACCCTGGCAGTCAGGGATGTTTTAGTATTGTACTTACGGCACCATCCCTAATAGCCATGATAAATACACTCCACCCCTGTTACCCAGAGGAAAGAAATACTTTTTTTCTTTTTTTTTTCTTTTTTTTTTTAAAAAAAAAAAAAAAGAAAGAAATATACATTTGGAGCCAAGAGGCTATGAGCAAAGAGGTTCAGTGTAATTTGCAGTAATAGCAACTAAGTCAGTGTTCAGATCAGTGGGGCTTTGGTGACTTTTGTTGAAAGCCAGCACTTCTGTTTTGGCACCTCCTGGGTCGTATCCTGAGTGGAGCAATGGGCACCTATGGGCAGGGCTAGAATGGCTGAGAGCCAAATGAGGGACAGCGTCTGGAGGTGAAATGCCTCTGTCCTTACCATGTTCCATATGTCTCCTGCTGTGAGGAGATTCCCAAAGACCAATGGTCCAGAAAGTGCAGTTACCTGCGCTGTGCCTCTTGAGTGGTGTGGCAAAAGAGGATCTAATTATAAAGCCTTGTCAGAGGCCAGGTTTGCACTGAAGGATCAATCCAGGCTTTGGACAAATAGAGGAGATTGCAGGTACCTACCAACAGAGTGCATCACAAGTTTGGGATCAGAGGGCCCCACAGCAGCAGATCCCGTCCTGCTGTGCGCGCTGCCGCGAACATCCCAGTAAGTAGGTTAACTGCTTTTCCACTGCTCTCTAGTTATACCAAATGGAGCAAACCTTTCCAAAAAAGACAGCGGGGATGAAATCGCCCCACCATATTTTAAAGGAAGAACTTGAAAGTGCAGATCCAAGGTGTCTCGGAGCAGATTTCTTTAACTCTGTGTTTTCTCCACGCCTGGGAGAGGCAGGAGGGAAAAGGAGGGTCGCACGCTGCCAGGAGGGAGGCATGGGAAAGATCAGCGGTTCAGTCCCTGCCGCGAGCCGTGAGCACTCGGCAACCGCCTGCGACCCAAGTATTACAAATATGCTCTAATTATACTCGTAGTTGGCCGTATATCACTGCAGATCGCTGATAGGTCTTTGTGGGGCATTTTATAAAGTTCAGACTAAATATTTTTAGCAATGAGGAGATTTAAAAGGAAAACTATAAGAGATATTGTATATACCCTAAGGCATATTTTGTCTTAAATATTATCCTTGGCCAACTGTACTGTATAAATACAGTAAATATGAATAGAACTGGCGAGGTGCCAATCTCCTGGGATGAATTTTAGTCAAGAAGGTATTTATGGGATATAAATAATACTGTGTCAACATTTAAAGAAGGGATCTGATTAGTTTTGAATTTATTCATATTAATCTTTTCACATGCTGTTAGTTTAAGGCTCAAAGTAAAGTTATGCTAAGGTTTACCGATAGTTTGCACTGAGGAAGTAAGGGGGCATCTGGCATCTCACTTGACAGTCCACTTGAGGTTAAAGACACATCCAGTGTGGAAATACATGTGGAAATTCAGCGAGCGGGGGACTGCCGGACCCAAAACCAACAGATGTGAAAAGCAGCGGCGGAAAAAATACTACAAAGAGGTTTTGAAAAACCCGAAGGCTTTTGTTTGTGAAGCATGCCTGCGTGTGTTGTGCTTGCGGCAGCGTGGGTTAGCTGCTGGGAGCTTAACTCCCTCCCAAGTGCAGTTGGCAGCCAGAGATTGAGTCGTGTCAGAGGTTTGTTGTTTATCAGTTCCTCGTGAATGATCCAGGCCATTGATTCAACCTAGTTATTATTGATCTGAGGCTGAGTGATAATCATCACTGCACTGATAATAAACAGAGATCGAATGCCAGCACAGCAAGCTATAATGCTAATGCACAGCTGGGGTACTCAAACAAAATAGGCATCATGTGCATGCAAGGGATGGGCCTGATTCTGTTATCTCTATTCATAGCAGTTCTTACTGCAGACAGTGAGTTGATCAGTACTGATAGCTGAAGGCTTTACAAGGCAGATTATGGGTTCTTCTGCATCCTGGGAGATGGCTCAAGTAGCCCAAGAAATCACAGTCCTTCTTGGCCTGATTCTGATGTCATGCGGATTTTGGGGTGCCTCTCCATGTTCTTGCCTGAGCTTGGTGGTGGGCTTGGGAGTTGGACTCAGCAGGGACCCACAAGGATCATCAACTTGGGATAGTCTATGATTCTGTGATTTCTGGGAGCTCTGTGCCATAAATATCACTTTACGCAGTCTGTCATTCTGATGAGCCATTCACTTAATGAAAGCCAACATTATGAACTGCCTGTGCACAATGCCATGCTTCTACTTTGTCAACAAGGACTCGATTTACCAGCAATTACACCTATGTGGGCTCCTTTTCTTCAGGGCACCGGGGCTGCTGTGCTCTGGCCTCCTGGCACTGCCAGCATCAGCTCCACGATGTGACCGGCCCCAGTCGTGCAGCTCATATGCGTGCACACAACAGAGATGTTGTTTTAGGATTTCCAATGTTGTTAACGATACGAAAGCAGCCCTGACAGGAACACCTGAGATTACAGCCTTCTAGCTGTGCTGATGTTACTACAGGGCTCTGCAGCAGCACTTTGGGGTACTGCCTCCTGTTCACCACAGAGAGGACTTGAAGCAATGGGAAAGCTTTCCCCAGGAGGGACGTGGGAGGAACAGCTCCTTGCTTATGAGCGGCACTTATTACAGGCCTCCTATGTGGGGATGTTAAAAACAGGAAATTGCAGATGGCTTTAAAAAGAGGCTGGGTTATTTTCTGGACAGTAGTCATCTACATGTTACAAGGGATAATAAAATAATGTGCTTTGGAGCGCTGACCGGGTGAAATCAGAGAAGCTCTCTTTAACTCCTGCTCATGTTGAGCAGCTGTGGGGTGCAGTGCATGTGGTCTGCTGCCTCCTGAACCATCCATTACTGCTGGGAGGTTGTAGTCTGGTGTAGTGAATCCTCCTTCACCATGGTTCTCCCAGAGAAGCCTACAGAAAAGCAAAAACCCATGTCCCAACTTGGGTTCCTACCACTGCAAGACAGAAACATAGGGCTATCTTCTGAAGCCAGTGTCATGGCCCTCTTTGGGTCTGTTTTAAAGAGATGTTTCCATTCTGCCATTTGTTGAGTGAAAGGTTAGCTGAGCATTACAGCCCCTGCTACGCCCAGCCCTTCAGGGGTATGAGAGTTTTGCCATCTCAGAGACCATGTCCTAGTCTTCTGCTAGTCCTAGTCCTCTAGTACTGAAGGAGGACAATGTCTGAAGATCTGCTGGGCCTTCCTGAGTCTAGAGCTGATCCTGCTGCCTGGTTTGCAGGGCTGGGAGGGAGCAGGTGGTTGTGCAGAGATAAGAGACCATCCTAATCTTCATCAGCTGTTGCTTTTGGCTTAATTTGACCTCAGCACACTGCTTCAGTTCAGTGGTAGTCTTTAATGTGATTGTATTATTTTGAAGTTGCTACTTTCAGAGTATTTTTGAGATTTTGATGTTCCTGCTTGTGTAATTACTGAGTAAGAAGATGAATGAGAGCTCCAGGCTGTTGACTTCAGTGAGCTTCTTCAGCAAGGTACTGAAACATGTGTAAATGGACTCATTAGCACTAAGATTATATGTGTGCCCAAATAGCTTTCTCAATTGGGACCTGGTTCATGGGATGTTTGCAGGGATGAGGAAAGCCAGACAGCTCAAATCCCTCTTGCTTCTTTTAAATCTGTTATTTGGGTATCAGAACCTGGCCAGAAGGAAATGTGGCGCAAGGTTGTGCCTATTGTGAAACCACTTGCTGCATGTTTTTGTTCAGGATCAGGCAGTTTTTAGCCTGAGAATGATATGTCCCCCAGGTATTGCTTATTGTAGTGCTATGCTGGGGATGTTTCATTTTGTTTGTTTAGATTAACATTTTTATTTGGATTCTTTGTTCAGTGGACTTTCCCATCCCACCTTCCACACCAGGCTGTTGTTTGTTTTCAGTCCATTCTCTCTGTGCTTAGCTGCAGCATTGCTATTGGTGGACTGCCTGCAGGGTCCATCCAGAGCAATTTGGTTCTTAATGCATCTCTCCTATGCATCTCCTCGCTGTCCTTGCTGAAATTTGCAGATTTGTCTGGGACGACAGGATGAGGAGTTGAAGAAACTTCACATGAAATGTTGCGTTTTACCTCCTTCCAGTGTGACCAGTTGTTTTTTATTCTCTATCAACAAAACAGACCCCCCCCAAGGTAGCTCTTACCCTGCTGTGTATGTTCCCCAGTACCTACCTTTGGTTTAGAGGAGGTGTGAGACTTTGCAGCCATCCCTGCAGCAGATTTGTGGCAGAGAGCATGGGGAATATTCAGGGTTTCATTTGGAAGATGAGAGAGATTTGCTGTGTTGTTTTTTTTTTTTTTTTTCCATATGTGATGCTCATTGATGTATTTAGTATCTTCCCAGTACAATTGAGCTATTTCCACTGAAATCTTAGGGCAGAAGCCTCTTTTAGTTTTTAGACAAGACCTTGCATGATGAGATGCTGGTAAGTGGGTGAGATTCTGACATACTACTGCAATGGAAACAGCTTATGAGTAATAGCCTGACTTCAGGTTATTATAAATAAACATACAGGTTACTTGAAGTGATAAATTGACCTTATAGCTGACCCTGTTTTGGGCTGGAGATTGGACTAGATGTCCTTTACAACTTGAATTAACCTATAATCCTCATAATAATAATTTTAAATGCAAGAAAAACAGTGTATGATGTTTCAAATTCCATAGGGTGGTCTAGAATCAACTATCACCGAGTTTCTAAAGATGTGCTTTGTTATGTGGAGCTTGCGTTTGTTCCTCTGCCTCACAGCTTCCTTGCACCAAAAAGTTCCTGTTCTTCTACCTTCTCCCCCTCATTTTTCTTTTGTTTCTCTTGTGTGAATGTTTCTTTCCAAATAACCCTCGTAAGTTGCATGTAAATAGAGTACTGTATTATATTTCAGCCAGAGCTGTAGCATCCTTTAGGCAAATGGAGGGGCAGAAAGGGAAATGTTGTGATGCTGACCCTTTGCTTTGTTTATTTGGCTCCTTCCCACCATATCTAACCCACACTGCACTGACAAATACCGCATCTGTCTTGACAGGCGCGTTCACAAATAGCCATTCATTCATAACTTGGAGCTGCTGCAAGGCTCCGTAGCGGTTGCTTAATCTGACAGTTGTGTGTTTAAACGGAGACTTTAAAGAAAAGGCTTTGCAAAATGACTGTCCATTCAGTCTGAGTTTGGGAAAACCAGGAGGGAGGTCTTGCGTGAAAGAGGATACTGTGCTTAAGTGTGTGTGTGTGTGTGCATGCGTGCACACACGCGCATGCATATATTTCAGAGTTTTGAAACATCTGGTGTTGCCAAAGCCCGAATTGGAATGTTCTGGGAAGGATAATTTAATTTTTAGCTTCTGGATTCATTTCAGTGATGGTAATTTCAACACTTCCTGGGGAGAGTCTATCAGTGGTTATGTGCATCAAATGCAGCAGTAAATCTGTCATTCTTTCCATTTCAGTTTTTCGGTCTTACAACTTCGTTATTTTTCCCTGTTTGGCTGGTGTTAGTATCCAGTGTTTTCCCTGGCTTCATTTCTTTTAAACCCCTGCCTTGAATTTTAAAAGGCGAGCTAAGCCTGCTGAAGTTCCTTCTCTTGTTTTTGTTTATGTGTAGCATTTGCGATTCAGCAGTGAGCTCAGCGGATGGTAACTTGTCTTTATCATAGTGATGATTGAAAGATAATAATCAGAACATGTTGGTTTTCATTCCCTGGGGGGGAAAAAAATAAATGAATATTCAGCAACCCCGTGAGTGGACATTGTACTAAGGAGAGTGAAGAACTAGCAGCCTGGACTCTTTGGAAGTGTCAGAGTACCTAACAATCCTGTACTTCAAGAGGGCTTCTGGGCAGTAATAATTACTAAAGTTGAGCCTGCCTTTGTGCATGCAGATGATCTCTAGTAACTCAGCCTGATCGAAGAGCAGCCCTTGCTCATAAAGGTGAGCCATGTCTGATAGAATGTATAAATTGACTTTCCAGGATGAGCACTAATGAAGCACTTTGAACTGCCCCAGTGAGTTTTAGGAAAGGACAACCCAAGCAGAACTTTCCATGTCCCAAGTCACATATAAACACGGTGCAGCAGATCGTTGGATGCATGGTGGGTTAAAATAATGTCAGAAGAAGCTGTCAGGGAAGATGTGATCAGAGTCCAATGCTTACCATAGCCTCTGGTAGGCTGCTTTTTCTTCGTCCACCGTTACTTGCTTCCAGGGCTGGGACGTGTTGGGAAAGCTGGGAGGTGTCACTGCTGCCCTGGGAATATAACAACAGAGAAGCAGCTTTTCCCTCTGCTTTGAACTTGTAGCAGTCACACTTCTAGGGTTTGATGCAGCAATCAGTCCAGTTGATTGGGTAGTATCACTCCATGAATACCTTGCAAGTAAAATTTATGGATACTGGGGTCAGATCCACTGACGTTTGACACCAGCGGTTTATTTATTTATCTGGGCAGTGCTTCCATTGAGGATATTTGCCCTTTGGGAAGGATAGACAGTATATTATATTCTCTAACATGATAGAACATTTTAGTCTGCCTGGAGATGTGCTGGATCTATACAAATCCTTCATGTTCTCATTCTCGCCCAATCTATGAGAGATCCAGCCCAGTTTTCTTGGCTGTTATAGCTGGCTCTGGGCTTCCCTGGCAGAGCAAGGGCTATATATATCTTGTGCCAATCACTGCTCTGTATCAGTTTTTTTTCTCTGATGCACACTTTGGAAGTGAAGTAGCCACATTTCAACATTGAGGTATGCTGAAAGATGCCTGTACAATTCATTTGTGGTGCTTGTTGCATGTTTACCTAATGTATAATGGCAGGCTATTGCAGCAGACAGTACACACATCTTTAGGTTTGCAAGCAAGGAACAAGTTCCAGCTTTCTTGAAAATAAATTTGCTGCTCTGATCTGGTGGAGTGATAGGAACTGAGAGGCTCCCTGCCAGGGTATACAGTTTGGAAAGGAAGGGAGCTAAGTAAGCATCTTTGTCCCACTTAGGATGGACTTGAGCAGATTGTTGGGGGTCTCTCCCTCTCTTACTCTGGATTCTTTATCCTGGTTTATCTTTGTCCTTGATGCTAGGAGCCATGTATTTCGAAACTTCACCTCCCTCTTGCTAATCAGGGAAGAAAAGAACCCCAAAAGCATCTAGAAAAAGAGATCTTTATAAAGGTGGCCAGAGGCTGAGTTACAACACTATCATGTGTCTGAAGGAACTTGCCTCCTTCCAAGTTGGAGTCCCATTATTTACCCACTTTACTGGGAGACTTAATTTTCTCTGGCTGAAAGTGTATTTGTTGAGGTAGAGTTTGGAAAGAAATCTGCCTAATGCAAGCCTGCCACAAGGCCAGCTATACATGTGATACAGCCAAACCTTTCCATTCTTCTGCCTTTTGAGAGTATGTTCCCCAGATTAAGGGCTGTGGTCCAAAGCCTGCTGAAAACACTGGAAGTCTTTCCATTGACTGCAAAAGCCTTTGGATCAAACATTAAGTACTGTTCTTTTGTTTCAGAGAACAGCCACATCTTCAAAATATATTGGGACGTGTTACTCGAATGTGGTACTTTCCCTTTTATTGAGTTGCCGCCAGAGATGTTCTTCTGTGTAAGGCTTTTTTGCAAAAAAAAACAAAAAAAAAAACAAAAAAAAAACCCCCAAAAAACTTTAAAAGCAAACACCGTAGTAGCTTATTGATAGAAGCATTTGATGGCAGATGTCGTCTGGGAACAGCATATGGCAGCAACATGGCAAGAGTTGCAGAAAAGGAGGCATGAGTTCATGTTGTGTACTTTTTAGGTATTCCACACTTCCCCCTATCTAAAATAAATGGTCATGTGACTGCATAGGTCTCGGCAAATAAACACACCATAATCTATCTCTATCATCTTCCCCACAGTGAGTTTTTGTCTTAAAGTTCATCACTCTGCATCCACAAGCTTCTTAGAAACAAGGATAAAATCAGACGTTGGCACACAGACTCTCAAGGCTGTGAATAAAAATGTGGCAAATCCCTGAGCAGTGGACTGTGAAGAAAGGTCAGGCCTAAGCCAATGAGGTGTTTTAATGTTATCAATAAAATCCTGAAAGTCAATTCTGAATGGAGCCAGAGCCATGAAAGCAACTCCTAAAAGTCAGTTTACTGCATGATAAATGCTAAGTTTACAGGCTGGAAAGCCAGGTAGTGCAGGAATGAGAACTGTGCTGGTAGCATGAAAGTGCATGTGGTTTTCTGTAAAGCTCCTCTGAGTAGATATGTCACAAAGTGTCTTCCGAAATAATGAGTTAACTTCTGAGGTACTTTTTTTTTTTCTTTTTTTTTTTCTTCTTTTTTTTTTTTTTTTTTTTTTTTTTTCCGTGGATGAAAGGTTGGAACAATTTAATTTTGAGTTGGTAGAGCCACTCCAGATTTTTTCCTTGTGTTGTTGAAGTTGGAATCTGTGCAGTGATTGTTTAGGCAAGCAGAACCGTCATTGTGGCTGGGGTTTTAAGAAGCACCTAAAGGAGCTAGGAATTTCACTCCTGCTTGTTACTTTCAGGATCCCAGCCTTTTACTCACATAAAGCCTGAGTCAGGTAAATCTGCTTTGCTGATTAGAAATGTCCAGGGTTCTATTTTATATCATGTTTTTGTTAACAACAACGTATTTTTCAAAGCTGGGGAGACTTATCAGCCTCTACAGGTCTCAAAAAGTAAAAAAGAGGCAAGAGAGAAAAATTTTATTTTATCAGAGAAAATCATCTCTGTTGTAGCACTTACTTTGTCATATTGAACAGAATTGAATCCTGAGCAATTTGAAGTGCAATATGAAACCAAAGGTCTTGATTCTTATTTAATCTAAGGGAATATTACAGTGTCACAGGGTGTGAAGTGCCTTAATGTAATGACAACCAGAGCTGCAAGCAGGCTTCTGAGTGAACCTTGATGTTACTTCTCAGCTGAAGTAGATATTCATTTCAGCAGGTAGGCTGTCAATTGTTGCCAATGACCAATACTACACTGTGCTTTTGGAAGGCTCAAGCTCGTGATGCTCTATGTCTTGAGTCACTGTAGAATGGGCACTGACTGGAAGCCGTCATTATGATCTTCTGACCTCCCTATGTACATTTTCCAGGCCATAGAATTTCCCTGAATTCATTTGATAAATTGTTCCAGCAACTAATTATATACATTTGAAACAAGCATCTTGGTGAATTAAATTTGTTGAGCATCAAGTTCTAACCTTTGACCCAGTGTAAACCTTCACTCGCTGTTTGGAAGACCGTTGTCAAATTTGTGTCCAGTTCTGCAAGAGAAAGAAGTTTGGCAGATGGATGATGATCCCATTTCAGGGACCATGAAATGGGGCTGCCAGGAGCTCAGTGCAAGCTGCTTTACCCAGCTTTGTGTGAGTTTCAGATCCATAGACTTTGACTGGGCCAGTTTTTAAGATTAACGTACTGTGCTCCCTGAGGCACGTTGTAGTCCTTTTGTAGCTGTTTTTGCAACTCTCATCTGAAACCCCTCTGCTTTATTTACGCACTGGTGGGACTGTGGAAAGTTTAAAGCAGTTCTACAGACTGTGCTGTTATCAAACACGTGCATATTACAGTCTCTCTGCTCTTATTCATGATTCTACAGTTTATACAGCTAATTTCAGCAGAAACTTTGCTAGAAGCTCTACTAAGAGAGCTAAAATTCATATTTGACTAACTACCAACCAGGGCGTTCACCTCCCCAGGTCTTTTTCAGAGGTGTTGAATCTCAGGATGGAATCCCATACTCTGTAAATAATCTCAGTCCTCTTTTCCCAGGGTTGTGTTTTTATATCAGTCCTGCTGACATATGTATTTTGGTGTCTGTGCATACCAAGCAATCTAAGTCACTCGTATTTGTGATGCGACATCCTCAGTATTTGTCACATCTCTATAATTATTTCATCTACAATTGGTTAATAGTGGCTTTGTTTCCTTCCAGGTCACTGATAAAAATATTACATAACAGAGTACTGTAAAATGAGCCTTATGGGACCTTGTTAGAAGCCTGTCTTTCAATAGTGGTTTCCTGTCTACCGTTATATTTTGAGTCTCATAAAAAAGCAAAGCTTTGGTTCCTTTACTGTGTGGCCATGTTGATGTCCTGCTGTTCCTGATTCTTAATGAAATCATTATGTAACACCAGCTTAAATGTCTTACAGCTACACAAGTATATTATATTCAAACAGTTGTTTTATCAACAGGACTACTGGCCCTGCTTACTAAGATCCTGGATCAATGGGCTCTGTTTTCATGTTTGTACTCCCTTAACTCCTATGAGTTGATTCTCATTCCTGCATTTTGCATCTTTAGTCTGTGATCGATATAAGGCTGACTGTATATGTGAGGTAGCATGAGTTACTCTGTCTGGACAACATATATTAGCTAGCAAATGTGTTCCTTAATTATAATCCTGAAGATACTGTCCAGTGTTTGGGATCTGCTGAAAGCCAAACACTTGGCACTGAATTAGATAGCTCCTGGGACAGCTCTTTACATAGTCTTGGTACAAGTTACCTTGTCTAGCTTGTTTCACAATGTCTGATTGTATTAACTGTTGTTTTGGGACTTTTTGAATTGCTGCTGGAACAGAAAAAATCAGGGCTGCCTGGCTTTTTTATTTACAGAAATGTATTTCTTATTTCTGTTCTGTTAACTTTAAGAGGTTTTTGTCTTGTATTGGATGAGTGCCACATCATTAAATGTTATCTTTAAGTTTCTCGGCCATGAAACTCTTATGCCTGCTTGATTTTCTCATTTGCTATCTGCAGTTCTTATTTTTTGATGTTGTTATTTTCTGTTCTCATCAGCTATGACTTTTACTTGTAATATATTGTTGTTTTTTAATTTTATTTTCTTACAGTTGCAGTCAGGGTCTGTCAAAGACAGTTTTCTGTCTCAAGAGGTCTTATTTGTTAATGATGGGCCTGCACAGGATACTAAATATTTGTTCATAATCCTTTCCACTTTTCTCTGTAAATACTTCTGTCCAATTGTTGCATCTCATAATTGTGTTGTATCAATCTTTGTATGACTGTGTCCTTCATAATACTAAACCTGAATGCATGCAAAGCAGTGACTTTGTGATTTTGCACTGAAGATAAGATACCATGACTAGTTTTACCCAAGCTGTGAATCTTTCGAGTCATATCTGGGTAAGCAAATGATCTCAAAGTAAACTGGCATTTAATCAGTATCCTTGAAGGTGCTTAGTTTGCTGAAGCATGGTAATGTTGCGATGTTAGGCCTTTTGGGGGCCAGGCTTCCTGAGCAGTGCTCAAGGAAGGCCAGATACCTAAAATAAGAGGTACTTAGAAAGCAGCTGATCAGAGAATAGGATCTCATCGAGAAAGAGATATAAAGGCTCAACCTAACTAAGTTGATTTCTTCTTGCTACTGGGAGAGGTGTAGCTCCTAACTCTGGAATGGGGAGTAGGTGGAGATAATCTATGCAGTGTTCAGTCAGCAGCTCTCAAAGGATGGTTGTGAGGTTGCAAGAAGCAGTGTGGAAAATAAACGATGTTTTGGTCTTTCTTTTCCACATTCAGTAACGCAAGGTAGTGACTCTGTGTTGCAGAGAATTGGAGAGCTATATAGTTATCCAAGTCCTTAGTCTACAAAGAATGTGTTAAACATGCTGTAGATGGCAGGATGGATCATAATTCATCCTAGTTTTTAGGAATTAATTAAAAAAAAGTCATCAAAACTAGGAATGCTTGTTCTTAAACAGTAGAGTTGTTGCTCTCTTTAAGTCTTTCCTCTTAAAGCTAAACTGGATTCAATTTTATCTTCAGGGAGTTGTCTAATTTGGACAAGTTACTCTGTAAAAGAGAATAATCAGCTTTTCAAAATTAATCTTCTGTTTGACAGCCAGGATTCTGTACCTTGATTTGGAGCCAGTTATTCATGACGCTCTTCAGATATGCTCCTTCAAGCTGTGTGGTACTGTTTGTTCTATAGTACTCAAGCCCTCTCTATTGAGCTCCATAGTAGTTTCAGGCCTCAGCAAGCATCTGCACAATCCATGAAGCATTTAAGGGATCTGCCTAGGCCAGGCTGGGTGGAAAGCAGAGGAAGGAGATGAAAGCTAAGCAGGCAGGTGTGTGCTTCCTGTGCCCTGGCAGCTTGGGGCAGTAAGTTCTCCAAGAGGGAGAGCTCTCCCAAGCAGAGGATCACCTTCTCCATGCTTTTCCATTCCTGATTTACACTAGAGCAGAGTGCAAATAATTTTAATTGCAATTACTATTCTAAAACAAGAGATTTTGCATGATTTTAGTGTGGTTAAAAATGTTTACTTCCCTCTGTCTCTAACATTCATCTGTTACCCACTGTCTTTGTCTTAATCATTTAAAGATGCTTTGAGTCTGTGAATCTTGACTTATCCACAATGCACAAAAAAAGTCACTTTCTTTTTCTTTTCCTTTCCATTACACTTCTTGTATAATTTTTTTTCTTTTTTTTTTTTTTTTTTTTTTTTTTTGCTCCCCGGAGTGCAAGAGTTGGACAATCCAACCTGCTTTTCTTGAAAATGACTTGCTTTCATTTCCTCCTCCAGCCAGGGAATAGTTTGGAAACTCAGTTCTCTGGACCCTTGGCTGAACAGGAGGCAGCCAGCTGCATGGGCTGCCAAGGGAACAGGAGCGCTTCCTGGCAGAGGTGGGGCCAGAGGAGCCCTGCCTGTGCCGTGGGACTCGCTTTCATCTCCTGCACTCAGCAAGGCAGCACTGAAATCTCCTGACCACAGTTTTGTTTTCCAGTTAGAATAGCTGAGCGCTGAGGCCCACTCTTTTTTATTAATATTTTTAATTTAAAAACAAAAACAAACAAAAAAAAACCCTACTTTCTCTTAGAAGTAATAATAGATGAAAAAAATACTAGTCTGTCCTGGACAATCCAGAGTGAATTTCTATGGGTGTGATCTTGAACAAGGGAGGATGGGCACTCCCATCTACCTGGCAACCATCACTATCACCTTCAATGAATCCTCTCATTGTGTAATCATGCACATTCAATTCTTGTGTTACAAATGGGATCCAGGTCTGTGCTTTACCCATTTTTAAAGTTCTGGGGACATTTGGATTTGTGGGTTTGGTTTTGGAGCGCTGAGCTGTGCAGAATATCTGAGCCCTTTTGCTGAGGTGAAGTGCTGGGCAGAGGAGTGCTTCAGCACTGTAGTTGTATTTAGTGACTTGCAGACAGGTTGCTGTCAGCAACACAGCAAATCCTTTATTTAATGGGATGTTCTTTGAAATGAAATTTTGCAGGTTTCCTGGTAAAACTCAATTAAACTCAATTCCTTGTTCTGCACTTTTGAAATCTTTAACAGAAGTGCACAAGTGAGAAGAGTTCTCTTCTAAGCCTTCAAGATGCCTGAAAGCATCTGTCCTCTTTCATGGTTTCATCACAAATATGATATAGAAGAGGTCCTGGTGTGAAAATAACTTCTGTGCATAATGTTTTCTGTTATTTGCCTCCAGGTCTGACTGACATAACTACATCTTTCAGCATTCTCTGAGTAAAGTCAGCAAATGATGAGAGGCTCCTCTGAAGAACTGATTGTTTCACTAGCATCAATAGCATGGGAATTCTTCCCAAAGCATAAAACCTTGTTATCATAAGAAAGCAGGGAGGGAGATAGAATTTCTTTGATACATGGAAGTGTCTTTGTTTGCCTGTTATTATGAAATTCTAGATAGGGTGAGCTGGGCTTTACACACTTCCAAACTGGGTTGATACAATTCATGCTAGTCAGGTTGGGCTCTGAAATTGCCTATGGCTGACTTCCTCAGAAAAAGGCCAAATCACCCAGAGCAAATACATGAGATTTGTGCTGTGCAAAAAACATTTTCTCCATCGGAGTCGTTCTGTTAAGAATTCTTTTTTTCTGACTGGAAGTTGGAATGTCTGGGATCCTCCTGTTGTAGAGACTTGGCTAGCCTAAAGTAAACATAAGAATGCCTATCTTACCTTCAGTATTACAAAGCAGTGATATTGTTTTTGGGTATTGACAGCTGAGCAGGTAGGCACAAGCACTCTTAGTTCAATGGAATTGGCAGCTGCTAGGTCATTAGTAATCTTCTCATCACATTTGACAAGGAATTTAGACTTTTATTGATGTCACCAAAGAAAAAAAAATGATGTGAAAGGAGTCTTGTTTTTCTGTGCTGGAAAAGTGGAAAAAAGAAAGAACTTCACTCTGGATATTCTTTTTATTTTTTCCCTTCTTATTGAGAGGTGCTAAGTAAAACATCCATGGGTAGGAGCAATCCAGCTGGGGCAGCTGTAGCTACCCACGTTTGATGAGTCAGGGCTCTCCAGAGCTCCTGTGACAGAGATCCTTTTCTTTGCTCCCATTCTGGTCCTATGAGTGCCTCAGCCAACTTTCACCCCATACTGCAGCTGCTGACAGAAAGGTTTTCTGATGTGTGGAGCCAAGGGCCAGCCACAATTTGTCCATGTATTTACAGGGATCATTTCACTCCTGTGGAAGCACAGCCAAATATTTCTTGATAGAAACATTCTGCATCCATCTAACAACACTGTCCAATTGAGGCAAAGTGAAGAATGCTGCAATATTCGTGTTACAGTTGCTCAAGCTCCAGTGAGAGACCAGGAGCCTGTTGTGAGAGGTGCTATTGGTCTCACTGAACTTCTATCAGCCCTATAAACCTTTCTGTCTGAACTGAAAGTTGGATAAGAGTGTCCCTTGGTTTAATCAGTTATAACACAAAGATCATGTGTCCTTAGAAACCAAGACTTTAATATGAGTTTAAATATGTCTTTGTGGGATAGTGTTTATCCTCTCATGGCTTCACTAGTCCAGCATCCTTATCTAGGAAGTGATCGTACGTGAGAAGTGGAGAAACTTCTTTGTGTCATTCAATACTACTGGTGTTTTTTTGTTTGTTTGATTGGTTTGTTCTTTTACTTTTTTTGAGGGCAGTCATTAATCATGACCTCCAGTAACTTATTTCTCATCAGAAGCATGGTGAGTCTGAAAAGAGAAATTAGAGTCAAGAGGATATTTTCCCAGAAGATTACAACAGTTGTACTGGAGGTCAAACTTTTGGCTTCAGCTATTGGCCTGTTTCACTTTAAACTTGAAATGTACATCAGCAAAAGCAGCAAGTTCAAAGTTTAGGATGAAATAAAGCCAAAGACTAAGAAAAAAGCATATCATAGTAATTTTACTGAAACTTCACCATCACTCTTCGCACTTAATATAATTCTTCTTTAACAAGCTAACCCAAGATAATGAATCACCAGTGGAGGAAAGCAGTGAGCAATGTAGCATCTTAGATTGGGAAACTGAAAACTAGGGGATGGAGTATTAGTCATCATTATATATGGTGTTGTTTTAAGCATGAACTTAACATTAATACCACAGAGATTTTACTCTTTATATTTTCATTATTACACATTTCATATATCCTGGTATAAATTATTTTAACACATGGCTTATCTCCTTATCTTAAGGAGCTGTTACAGTTTATTAGCTAGCCAGTTGCGGGATAGTCGCAGCAGACTTCTGAGTAGATTACGCAGGAATGTTAAATGTTTAAATTTGTCTTTATGTTTTTATTTAGTAGCATGTACAAGTCATTTCCACAGAAAGAGTTTGGTAAGCCTCTCTCCACATGGGCTGTCATGGGAGTTTTCTGTGCCTGACGGCTTCACCTCCATGTTTTTTCCTTGCTGCACATGGGGCCAGTTTCTATTGATTTTAGTAGAGTTGATGTACTGATCTTTATGCTCTGGGACCTGACCTAATGACATATATTCCTGAATTATTTTGCATAAATATATCTGATGTGTCTAGGTATCAGTGGATGCATTCATAAAGTTTGTTCAGAGATGCAAGCTCTTTGCTAGCAGCCTGTTGTCACACAAGACACACAGAGCTGGAGTGGCTTCAAGAGGCCACTCAGCTGGTCAAGCATTGGAAGAGAGTATAGACTTTAGTCAGGATATTACAGGTAGATATTTAGGAGAATTTTTCTTAGAGACTTGCTGTTGCCACCACTGCCTTCACGTACAGTTCTAGAGCTTTGTTATCCCTGACTTCCAAAGCTTTTCATGTCACCTAGCAGAAACATTCCTTGCTGCAACTCAGAACTGCTTCTTGTTAATCCATTGTAGATGAGGAGATTGGGTCATTCCCAGCTTTTTCAGCAGCTTTTGACATAGCTGAAGATTGTTTTATTGCAACAACTTCAATCTTCTCTTGTTTTGGCCGAGCAACCCAAATTTACCTGTTAGTCTGTGTTTATTGCTAGACAGCACCTAGTTGGATGGAGGATGCTTTGACCATTAGCTGCTGATAATTACCTTCTTGGTCCAGTTTTTTTGAATTTTTGTGTGTGTGTGTTTTTTTCTTTCTAGACCATATTTCCCCCATCTGCTAATGGGCATGTTAGTTTCCAAACTTACTGAAGTCAAGATAAATGTCATCTGTGGTTTCTCCACTATTTGCAAAGCTTGTTATCCAGTCCTGAAGGCATTTCAGGTTGTTTGAATGCTAATTGCTTTTGACAAGTCCATGTGAGCTGTTACTCAACTCCTTATTTTCTTCCAGGTGCTAACAAATAGTTCATTTAAATTTCTTCCACTCTAGTTCTGTCTTTAATTCCTCACTGTTTATTTTCCCTTTTCTGTATATATATAGCATGTGCTCTAATCCAGTCTTTTGATACTGCATATGTGAGACTATATTCTCTTACATGTAATTGCTAGTAGAATCAATACGGGACTTTTACTAAAATAAAGACTAATGTATTAATTTGGAGCAGAACTTTTCAAAAAAAATTTAATAAGTGAAAAAAATAGTGCAGGTGCCCACAGTTCTTTGTACCCACAGGAGTTCATTGGCCCTGCACTGTTTGTATGAGAATGGTAGGAGAATGGATGGTGGGTCTGAAAGCATACTACCTTATTGTGTGTCACGCGTCTGTGCCTGAGTCTCTGCCTCTGAGCACAAACTGAGCATGTCAGTTTTTAGTGTGCTGCAGTCTTTGTTCACTGAATGTTTCCTTCACTGGTTAACTGCTTGCTCTGCACTTGGTGAATCCCTTCTGTGAAAATAGATCGCAGCAAACTGAGTTACTGTGTGTGAAAGTCGCTTGTCGATTTTGAATAGCGTCACCAGTGCACTTTTTAAAATCAATACAAGGCACATTAAGTTCTTTGCTGTCTGTTACTTGCGGAATTTTAAAGCTGCCTGCTACAGGAGCCTGTAAGAACAGACATCATATCTAACGTCATTTTACATTTTCATTATTGTTCCTCTTTTCAGATTGAATTAGGATTGGATGCCCTTTCAAAAATGGAACCTGTGAAAAGAATGGAGGAAAAACTTGTGAGCATTTTTCTTCATGGCCCCTATTTTTAAATAACCAAATGAACAGGGAGTAACTTTTTCATGTTTTCTTTAAGAAATCAAAACAAACTAGTATCAGCTATCTGACTGAGTGTCCAACACTGGATAGATTTGCTATTCCAGATCATACAACTGATATTTATGAGAAATAGAATAGACCGAGTTGTGCATGGGAGTGGCAGAACTACCCTGCTTTATTTCTGCTTCCAGTGCACTTGCACAGCATTTCTCTTCATAGAATCATTGAATCATTAAGGTTGGAAAAAACCTCCAAGATCCCTTAGTTCAAATGTCAACCATCCCCATCATGCCCACTAACCATGTTCCTCAGTACTAAATTCACATGTTTCTTGAACACCTTCAGGGATGGTGACTTTACCACATCCCCGGGCAGCACGTGCCAGTGCCTCACCACTCTTTTTGAGAAGTTTTTCCTAATATCCATCCTGAACCTCCACTTGTGCAACTTGAGGCCATTCCCACTTGTCCTATTGCTGATAAACAGAAGAGGCCGACTCCCCACCTTGCCACAACCTCTTTTCTGGCAGTTTTAGAGAGCGATTAGGTCTCCCCTGAGTTGTCTCCTCTTCTTCAGACTGAACAATCCCAGCTCCCTCAGCTGCTACCCATAAAACTTGTGCTGCAGACCCTTTACAGCTCCTTTGGGCATGCCCCAGGGCCACAATGTCTTTCTTGGGCCATAACTGAAGACAGTAATTGAAGTGTGACCTCACTAGTTTGAAGGAAGTTGCAATGTTTTAATTTTTATAAGTGGCAAACCTTGAGGATAGGTTTGCCATAGTTAATTATGAATGTTTGCAACATGGTTGTAAGCCCTGTGGAACAGGGATTTGTGATGAAGTTGTTAACACATAACCACAGGCTAATTCCTACCTTTAATAACTGTTCTGAAAGTAACTTCCATTTTAACCTGTGAGAGTTACATGTGCACAGGAGTTCTGCTGTGAGAGGCCATTGAATACACCTTCCTTCAGGACAATGTAGTTGAGAGTTCAGCTATATCCACTGGAGTATATCCAGCAAAAAGCTGAGGTTACAAAGGATCTGCTTGGCTATTTGCTATCTTTCCATCACTGCTGGTGTGTCCTTTTTCGTTTAGTGTACTTGTGAATACCAAGTACACAAGTTTTTAGCAGTTACCTTTCCCCAGTGCTTTTAGAGGCCAGAGTTATTATTTAGGTTATTATTTTAGCACAAATTCTTAACTGCCAGCCACAGCTAATTAAAACACAGAACTTTGTCAAGCCAAGATGCTATATTTACCTTATGCATATCATAAGCTTTTTATTTCTGTGGGGTGGTTCTTTTACTTAATTTACTGCTTCTGGTCCACTCGGTTGCCTTCTAGGTATTTATCATTGTTAGGCCAAGAGTGCCAAAGAAAAAGCAATGTAGCAGTTTTGCAGCTATTCTTAAAAACAGGGTGGATTCCAAAGATATGATGTTACTGCCCTAAAAATGCTGTTGTTTTTGATGCTAACTTACTTCAAATGTCTGCATAGTTGAATTTTGACCCTTTCCTCTGCTTTTCATATAGCTATTCAGTCCATGTTGTCTTTTAGATTCTGGAGCCTCTGGATCTCCTTGCTTACCTCAGACTTCTGTCTGTTTTACTACGTTCCTAATGGAAAGAGATGTTCGGCAAGAAAAGAAAGATTCATGATACAATGCCAATTAATTTCTATAGTAAAGTCTTATTTTCACTTTTTCTTGTAGTCTGAGAGCACTTTATTTCTGCTGCAGCGATGCAGTCAGAACTCAGTTATCTGCCATACCCTGTTTTCTTCCATTGTCCTTGAAATTTAGCCCGGATTTTGGATTATTTTCTCAGTCATTTTATAGTTACATTTCATTCTTATTACAGTTTTGCTCTTTCTACGTTCCAGCAAAGTTTTTGTGGATGTATTGTCAATTTTGTGTAAGTTCAAAAATGGTAAATATTTTCTCTCTATTATCTGACATGACTACAGGGTGGTTGGCTGGTTCTTAATTGGTGGTCCCTTAGTTCTTAATTGAAGGTGTCACCCCGTAGTGTTACAATATGCACGTGCACAACATAAGAAGCCAGGAAAAGGCATCACCTCCTCATGATTATAGATGTAATTCTCATCTGTGTTATGTGGACATTTTCATCATATATTCTAAATTTCCACCTGAGCAATGTGGAGCTTTTCCTTTTGATAGTAAGTCAGTGCCTTGGGTTGGGTGAAGGGAGAATACTCCAGACGCGTACTGTGTTACGTGTAAATATGTGTGATACGTCACTGTCACATGTTCTTCTGCAACAACATTTACTCTACCTCCGGGATATACCACCAGTACTTTAAACAAAGTAAAACACCCAAACTCAACAACAAACTCTCTGGACTATTCCCTGTTTCACAGGATACTTTCCAGCACGATGTTCCCTCTGAATATGGGTCTTTAGAAGCTTAAACATCCTGTGTAGTTTGAGCCAGTGCCATGCAACTAAAGCAACAAAGAGCATTTCTGAAGCCCTGCCTCCATAGGTCAGCTGAATACCTGCAGAACCCTACCAGTAGGAAATGTGACTAATAATGCATATAGAGCAGAAAATTTACAACCTCCTGTGAAGTGCTACCATAGTTTTCATGCTTCTTTGAACAAATGTGTTTGAAAATTATTCTTTAGGCTATTCTGAGAAGCTACTGATGCATTCTGAGTCTGTTTTGATCTTTAAGAAGTGCAGACCTTGAGTCTGTAATTGCTATCCATGTTCATTATCACAGTCATGGTGTTGCATGATGTGATTTATGGGGCTCTTTCACTGAATGTGATCTCTGTCTGGAGTCTGCGTTAGTTTTGGATCTTTCTGAATCACAAATGGTCATAACATCTTTTTCTAATATTTAGTTGGAAATAATCTGGTTGGTCTGAAATATATACTTCTTCTATATTTTTGGTTTCTTTGTGTGCTATATATGTGTGTGTGAGCGTTAGCATATATGCCTCTTTCTCTAGCAAATTCTGTCTCCAACACTTCTTTATACTCCAGAAAACAGAAAGTAGGCTGCTTGTAAATACAAAACCAATTTCTTTACAGTTATTGTTCAGTAGAGAACGGACTGGGCAAGTAAAACAAAATAGGTGAAATTTCAGGGAGAGGTAAGGTGTTGAAATTAATTGAGCAAGAATTGCAATTAGGAATAGCAGGCAAAAAGTCATCAGTTGTTAGGTATGGGTGTAATTCAATTGACTTGGCAATTCTGTGAGCCTGCCTGTGGGGCCTGTGGTTCCTGTTTGTCCCCCCATCACTCAGTTAAGACTGGTGCAGAGGTTTATTGCTGTGATGTAAGGAACATTTATTTGGTGTGTAGTAGTAGCTACCAGTGTGATAGTCATAAGGGATAAGAAACTCAGTCTTGGTGATGCGTGTTTAAAAAACAGTCCTCTATAGATGATCTGAAGGAGGTAGCCACAATCTTAATGACTAATATTCTTAGTGTGTTGGTGAGAGATATTTGTCCTATGCTTTGGAAAACCCAGCTGGATCCATCTAGATTTCCACTTAGCTGCAATAAAATGAGACTAGTCTTCTGAATGTGAACGCTCAACTGTGAATAACTAGCACGGACAAGAATGGAATGCCTACTAAGGTATTGTCATTTATTTCCTAAGTGTTAACCTGTCACAAGGAAGGACTGTACTATAAAGTGATGGCTGAGAGTCTGTCATGAGCTGTGTTACCTTGTATGTTCCTGCAGTAACTTGTAACATTCTACATTCTCCTCCTTTTCTCCCAGCTCTCATCTTCTGCTCCAGACACTAGAATGTTGAAGTATAAAATCTGTTATATTGAAAAAAGAATTAAAAAATGATCTTTTTTCAGTCTGTATGTGATTTTACGCTAGACAAGGCAACTTTCCAGATTTGCGTTAACCAGTGTTTGAAATAGGGTGGTTTTAAGACTTAGCATGCTGTCTAGCTCATCTTGCTCTGTTAGCTTAAAACGTTACAGGAAAAAAAAGGCATGTATGTTTATATATATACATATACAAAAATAGCAAGTTTTGTATTAGCATTAACAGATACTAGAATTTGAAAAGTTCAAACTCTAGACTGTATTTTTTCAAAAACTTGAAAAAGAAAATAAACCTTCTCACCATTCTGAAGCATTGTGAGGAGGATCTCAATTGCTCACAGCATTTATTTACTCACTTTTTATGTGTTTAGTCCATTAAACTATTAGATCATAGTTTAGACAAGATAGGAAGAGGGTAGTTTTGTGTAAAATCTAGTCTGTTAGAGTAAATCACTTGTAGTCATTAGTCTTTAGAAAATTTCTAGCCAACATGGTCTGAGAAATAATGATAAGATCATGCCTTCAATCAGATGCTCTTGCGTAACCATCTGTGCTGAATATTGGTGTCTTTTTGGATTCAAAAAGATTTTGCTTCTTCCCACTGCACTGCCCCATGATCAGGAGATGCACAGTTCCGGATCTGATATCAGAATAGAGAGGTGCTGAATTGGAGCCATTGGTTAGAGATCCTCTGTGTTCTAGGTATGTCTATTACTGAGTTCAAGTACTTGGTACCAGCTCAGTGGCATTTTGTTAGCTTTTTTCTGAGGCTTATCTGGAAGAGAACATATCTTACATCCTTGAATGCCTACAAGAGTGCAGACACTGTGGAAATGCCTAATCGGTGCTGGCTGTATCTTAGAATGGGCTTTCATGCTTCTGAAGATTAGGTTGAAAACTCATAATATTTTGGAATCCTTAGAGTGACTTGAAATATATGAGCACTTTATAGACTAACTGGAGATCAGTAAAGTTATAATTGAGGTAAAGTTCTTATTATTGAGTAAGATGAGTTATGGTATTAGCACCTTCTCTAAGAGCAGATGTTGGATACCTTTACTTAGAGCTTATTGTGGAGATATCTCAGTAGTCTTTGCTTCTTTCCCAGGCACCTCTAATTGAGCTACGTTAGAGTTTCAGTTGGGCAAGCTTTTTAGTTAGGCAGTTTCATAATTTGTAGTGTGAGGAAGATCAATTTACCTTTAGTTACAGTGACACTAAGAAAATCCTGAGGTCACTAACTTTTCTGGAAGAAGTAAAAAGTTGGGCTTATTTCTTATGTGTATTTTGAACTGCACATGCTGTATTATATAGTTTCTCCTGTTCTGATCTTCAACAAGTTGACACATCTCAGTTTATGAAAATTTTTATAATATAGCCAGCTGTACAGTTCAGGGTCTATATACTGGTAGGTAGCTGTGCCAACCATTTGTTCACATGGGAGAGTAAAGTTTTGAGCTGAGAATCCACTCTTCCTACCTCATGTTGGATGTCAAGAACCTAATCCATGTAGTTAAATTAATAACAATTAATATGAAATTCCAAAGAGATCTTCCACCATCACAGGGCCTTGTAGTCTTGAATTAAGACCTTTGAAGTTAACATTTTTCAAAATCAAGCTTCTTACTCCATATAGATTTAGGTCTAAATTAGTAGCGAGAAATAATTCAAATTTTCCTTCCCAAGCCATATTGTTTAATGATATTCAGTAATTAGTTATAATTAGTTATAAGGAGGATTTGAGCTTACTTGTTGCTTTGTAAGTCTGTTTTTATTCCTTAGCATCAGAAGTATCTTTTGTGCATGAGAACGAGGCCAGGTAGATGCGTCCTCTGTCTTTGCTTTGGAGGATACTGTTAAGCAGATGCTTGGTCTGGCTTTTCTAATTAATTGAATGCTGGGAATAGTTTTGCGTAAGAAGGGCAGTGGTCAAATATATGCCAGATCTTTCCTTCAGGAAAGGCCTTCAGCTGGCTTACAGTACCATTCTGTGAAGCTTGTGATGAAATGTCAGGATTTCACGCATTGGTCCTTGCTGTTGTGCAGGCGATACTGCCAAGGGGAAAGCCTCTATGAGAGGAAAAAGCAGAACAAACCACCCCCTATCTTCCTATTCTTGTCTTATATTTATGAAGGATGATACAAAATATTAAGCATGTATTCTGAGTTGAAAGCTTTTTTTCAAGACAATACACTTTTCAGGGGTGCTAGAAAGGTAACTAGCACTTGGCTCTTCCTTTACAAAGGCATTTCTTTTAACTATAGTCTTGATTGGTAAATAATGTTTCCACAGTCCCAGGATTTAATATCTTCGTTTGAATCAAATAAGGCCAGTTGAATTCTGTTTGGCAGCTGGCAACAGAGTGCATGTATTGAGGTGCCAAGAAGAGACTCTGCTGAGCTTCGGATGCTTCACATTCCAGACCTGTTACCTTGTAAGAGTAATATTTACCAGATTTCAGTCTGGCTGGAGATGAAGAGCAGGCCTGTGGAGGAGAGGGGAGCTGGGGAGATTTTAGGCTTGAGGAAAAAAAGCTTGAATGAGCTGGTGCAGCATGCTACATTCTTCCTGGGTAATTGACTTATGTGAAGGCAGTGTAAAGAGCAGTTGCTTGTGGGCAGTTTATTTGGGCTGAAATCAGTATGCATGGTAGTAAGAGAAAAACTGAGGAAAGAAAAGGAAAAAATGACAGGCCTACTCTAGTCGTGGATGAAAATCCATAGGATTTGCTGAGGATATTGTGCTTGCAAACATGAGCCAATCCTTACAATAAACGAGCAGTTGTAACACTTTTGCTCCTGTGCATGCTTTCTATTTGCAAGCAGTTGGCTTTACATACTCACAAGGCTTCTTCAGAAGAGACCATGGACTGTGGCTCAGTCAGTGCTAGAAATCTTGTTTACAAACAGGGCTGGTAATGAGCAGAGCTGAACGACTGGAACTCATGAACATTTTTAAATTCTAAACTTCTGAGAAGAAATGAGGAAGATGTGCAAAATCAGCCAGATACCTCATATTTCACTCCCATCCGAATGCTCTGAAGTATGATTTCAGATTTTTGTCTTAATAAACTGAAACATCAGTGAGAAGCTGGATCCAGTTCAGTTGGACTTTATTTGATTATGCCTCTATGCTATTGTAACTGAAAAAAATGCCGCAATTCCAAATATGATGTGTTACAATTGTGTGAATTCCTTAATCTCTTTTTCCATTCATTTGTGTAGTAATTAAAACCATAGACCTGGAAACTCTTTTCACAGGGAGCTTTCATTTGCAGAACCCTACTTCATTTCATTTATTTTATATTCTGTGATTCTATAGTCAGTTTTACTTTCTTTCCCTTACAATAGAGGGAAGAGCTTGGTGAACTCATTATTGATCTGCATGTTGGCTCAGTTCCTTACAAACTGTACATTACTGTGTTGAACAGAACATGACAGCGTAATTGTGCTGGGGTGTTTTTTTGTTTGTTTGCTTGTTTGTTTTGTTTTTAAATTTAATTTTGTTCTCCTTAGAGGGCACCACAAAATGCTCTAATGAAAGAATAATCACAAGCTTAAAGAGGAAGGAAAGTTTTAAGGGACTAATTGAAGAAGGAAAATGCACAGTGGTTTGAAGGAATGAAGTGATGGGAAAGCTCCAAGTGAGATGAGGCAGCAAAAAAAGTAAAAGAGCTACCACAAACTGCAGTGAATAATAGATGTACACTTAACAGATGTGATCATGGGAGCTGCATAAGAGAGACAGAGGAAGAGGACAGTTCGGGAGACAGCAGTTTGAAGTCACATTGCTTTATATATTGGTCTGCAGCCATAAGTAAGCCGTAGACAGGACTTTGTGCTCCAGACGTATGATAGTAGGATATCACTGCTTTCAGGTTCTACATGACAGTAAGACATTGCTTATGGTAATCTCTTCCTCAGTAAGGTCACCCATGCTGGAGCAAAAACCACTGCCCTGCTGGGTTCTGTAGAATACTGCATTTAACTTTCTGTTGTGCAAGGGATCTTCAGTTACCAGCTTCTGTCAGTTAGAACCATACTCTTTTCCCGTTTATAGTGAAAGATTTGGGGGAGCCTGAATGGCTCTATTTAGGCTGAAATTTAAACCAGGCTGGAGAGGTCTGGAGAGCACTAGTAACAGGTGGCTGTCCATTAGCCATTTTGAGATGGATGGGACAGGCTCAGCTTGGTAGGTAAATCTCTGCATGCTCTCAGAAAGTTGGCACTCATCATCTCACTCTGGGAGTTTGAATCAGAAGGCCATTGACAGCATGGGCATGAAAAGTAGCACCTGTATCCCTCCTGCATGGAGATCTCCCAAAAACACAAGGCTTGAGTGAGATGGGAAAGCAGTAATGAAAATCATGTGAGGTTTCACGCTGAGCAACATAGTGAGGCCTGGATTCCTGCTGTTCTTCCTTACTGCTAGGCACTCTGAGACAGGAAGGTTTTTAAGCACATGGCTGCTCAGGAGAGCTCAGAAGATGACTTTAGCAGCGTAAAGCAAGTGCCTGTGCTCTTTATCTGCACCAGAGTGATAGGCTTCTTACACTGCTCTCCTGTGGAATATTCAAACTTATTTAATGGCTCATCTCAGAGACGTTCATTTCCAGTTGGTTGAACTGTGCCCCAAATGAATAGAGGCAAAATAAAACATTTGCCTAGAAAACAAGATAAATGAAATTTGGATTAATCTGTGCTAAGGTAGAGAGATACTTAAACACAGCAGTACAAACAGCTTAAATTGAATTGTGAAATAGCCCAAGAATGTCTTTTCACTGCCATTTCCTTGATTTCAACACTACTGAGTTTGTCATGTATGACGGCTTTGTGGTTGTTGTGACACTGCTGGAGAAAATTGGATTTGGGGAAAGTTTTCTTAGTAGTTCCTTAAATAATTCAAAATGTTTCCCAGTTTTGTTGTGTTGTTTTTTTTGTTTTTTTTTTTTACCTTCCAGCATAGCTTTGTTCTGCAGTTGTACATTTTTTTGTGAAGGCTTTTGTATTGTTTTGCCGTGACAGTGTATAATCCTGAGGATATATCCAAGGGATTTCCAGCTATCCTCTTGGATTTCATAACAATACTTATGATTAGGAGCCCTTAAAGAAAATTAAAATGCTGATGTGTACTCACAGACTTAAAGTGCAGCTCAAGTCATCCAGCACTAAAGGCACAAGTCAGAGCCTGCAATGAGCATGTCTGCTGTAGGATTTGCAAGCTGCACCAATCTGATAAATGGCCTAATTTTACAGACAGAGACATATGATGGCTAACCACAGCTCATATTAAAATAAGTATAGAGTCCCTCTCCTTGGAGGGGCAAGCCTTAAAAACATGCTAACCTGATTTCTCACTGCCTGTGCTCCTGCCTGAAGGTCAGGTTTAATCCCATCCCTCGCAACACTGCTGCCTGCTGGGTGGGCTACCAGGTCCCACCTGTGAGCAGCATCATCTCCTGCCCTCCCTGCCTGCGATGCGGCTGGAGGAGCCCTGCTTTCTTTACCTGGTTTGCCTCTTCAATTTTTTGATGGATTTTGATGGATTCAATAAAACTATGTCTGCACAATGTATTTTTTTTTAAATGTAGCTCATTAGTAAGTTGGCACTGAGATAACACTGGGAAGCCAGTTTTAATCCTCCTGGCTGGGCTGTCAGTGCAAATGAAATTCATGAGAATGGTGCCAAGGAGAGGAAGGATTTAGAGGGAAAAAAAAAAAAACAAAACCAACAACAACAAAAAAACTTACATATAGTCCTTTTCTCAAACACACACCCATACATCTAACCTTATACCTAATCTGCTGTTGAGAGGAGGATGGAAAATATTTTCTTAGATGAAAATGAGTCAAGGTTACTGGGGTTTAGGGAGCATGAAGCCTCCTTGGGTGTTTGTAGCTGCTGCAGGCAGCATCCTGTATAAAGGAGCATAATACATGAGGAATGCAGTTGGGCTTGTGATTGTATCTGGCACATCAGCCCACTGAATGGCCTCAAGTTGCACCAGGGGAAGTTCAGTTTGGACATTAGGAAATCTTCTGTTCATAACAAGTGTGGTGAGGCACTGGCACAAGCTGTGCAGGAAGATGGTGGAGTCCCTGGAGATGTTCAGGAAACATGGTGATGTGGCACTGAGGGATGTGGTTTGTAGGCAGTAATGGAAGTGGGTAGATGGTTTGACTAGATGATGCTAGAGGTCTTTTCCAACCTTCTTTTCCAACCTTAGTGATACTGTGATTCTGATAGAGAGATCTCTGTTTACAGATTACTTCCAAAGGTACCACTTCAGTAGTGTGCACTGAGAAAAAGGTTGGGAAATGGGAGAGAAAAAAATCTTCGTAATGAGGAAAGCTATTGCTCTGTCTTGTCAATGGCCAAAGGTTAATTTGATCAGGTATGGTTCACCATAGTCATAGCAGTCACAAGCAGCTAAGCATGTCTGATTGTTTTGTTTTGTTTTGTTTTGCCATTGTGGAAGATTGGTTCCTATTCTCTGACAAGTTTTTTTGTACTTTTTATCCCTTTTTTTTTTTTTTTTTTTTTTCTTGTCAGAGATAGGAGATTGTTCTTGCAATTCTTGCTTATGATTCCTAGCTGAAAGAGGAGCAGCCCTTTATGGAGAGAGATGAAAGACACTAGGAGTATTTTTCTTGCATTCCAGTGTAAGCAGAATAGCAAAGTACATACCTGAGAATTTTCCAAACACAACACAAATCTATTTACATATTTGATTTCGGTGGTGATACATGATAACCTGGGATCTCAGTCAAAGGATCCTGATGGGGATTTGAAAGGAGTTCTTCTTCCTTGAATGTTCACAAAATAACTGCTGAAAGCTGAAGGACCTTTTGTTGGCAACCTAAATACACAGAGAACAGGAGGCAGAGAAGCTGGAGATGGTTTACTTGTGCTTAAAATCCTCTCAGTCCATACAAGTGTGGGGGTAAATTCCTGGCTCTTTTGAAAGCAGTGGGAATGTTTTGTCAGTAAATTTAATAGGACCAAAACATCATTCGGATTTCAGAGAGACTTTGGTACCATTGTAACTTGTGCTAATGCCTGTTGATAGGTGCTGCTGCTTTTCTGCTAGGTTGTTGGGCATCTTCCCAGCAGAAAAGGATCTGTTGGCTCCCGTTGGGAATGAATGACCATGGGCTTGCTGCCCATGTCTGAGACCCAGAGTAAAGAACACACTCCAGGATTTGTTTTTCTCTGTTCCTTTTAACAATGTAATGTTGCATAAGCAACAGTGAGATTATAGTGGGGGTTAAGTTGGAGAAAGAGGGCTGTTTCTTCTCTCCATGTCTTTTAATCTGCCACAAGATCAAGATTTCTTTGTTGAGCAACATAGATAGCAGTATGGTTTGTATTTGCTTTTCTTTTTGGCTCCTCTGTGTGACAGGACATGTGTAAATAGGACTTAGTGGAGGCGAGAACTGGGGTCAGACCTTTTGGGCTTTCTAAAATGTGTGGAGATTTGTTTATGCTGAAAGATGGTCCAGAATAGAAAAACTGGCATTTGCCACTCTCCAGAATATTCTCAAGTAATTAGGTTACCTCAGTGAAACATTGCACAATGGCTCAAAATTAAGACCTGAATATAGCTCTCTTGTGATGCGTTAGTGTTTTCACATTACCCAGCCCCTGTGTTTCGGCATGGGAGAGAGAAAGCAAGCCAACAGCCTGGAAAGACTTAAAGTCAAGCAGAGAGGAGAATCGGGTGAGTTCATGTTACAAAATTTTTCTTCAGGAGATTCATTTTCAAGCATTCTTAATGGCAGAAAACATATGCTGACCAGGATGCAACCAGGGGCTTTGAAGGTAGTCCATGCAAGGTGCTAGCTCACATTTATCGTTAATTCAGCTTTTGAAAATAGGCAAATTGCTGTTTTTCTAGGGAGATAGGGCTGGGGTGCAGGTCTGTGCTACTTATGCTGTTTTATCCTGAGAGCAGGGGGGCATAGTCTGGGAGAGTCTCCATGCCCATCTGCTAGAAGTAGCATCATTTGTTTTTTGTTTTTTTTTTTGCTTTTTTGCTTTCCTAAAAGAGGCTGGACAGTTTCCCCTTTCATTTTAGCTATGAGTTTGCAGCTTGAACTGGCTTTTGATCTTTCTCCAGCTTCAGAGGTTATGGCTTAATACTCAGTCTGACTGTGCGACAAGTTAATACTTAAGAATTTTGTTTTATAGAAGAAACAATCGTCAAGGCAGTTCTCACTTTCCTAAAAGCTGCAGATCAAAAAAAAGCAGGAATGTAGTCTTATTCAACAGAACATGGTTTGGGGACAGGAGAGTTTGCAAACAACCACGGCTTGTAAGTGCCTGTGGCTGTAAAGGAGCAATAACAAATGTTTTTGAAATCTCTGTGCTGATGCATCTTAACACACATTTGAGGACATAAATCTGATGTAGGCAATATCTCTATCATTGTCATGGGCTCTGTGTGAGGGTTTAGGTCAGCTTTTCAGATAAAGGACAGTGCAGTTTTTCTCTTCGATATTAATTTTAATTCCTCTGAATAAAAGAATAAATAGCTGTGAACTTTTCGCAGGAAAGGCCAATTAGAGGAGTCTACTGTACCCTAGATTTCTTGGTTCTTGGTGTTGCACCAGAAAGGAGATGGACAAATATGTATTGTGCTGGCCCAGTGGTTTTTCTTCATATGGTACGAGTAGGATGGAGAAGAGATGAAAAAAAGAAGCCGTGATTGATTTTTCAAAATACTTATTTTATCTACCCTTAGTAGGTACAAACAGTGTGGATTTTTTTCAGGCTAAATTATGTTTCAGATACAGTATGTAAACTAGTAGCTTTATTGGAGTAACTGTAAAAGGGTGACAGAGTAATTCCTACTGGGTGAGGGGAAAAAAAAAAAAAAAAGATTGAAATGAGGGATTTCTGGCTGTTTAGATTCAGTTAAGTTGGCCAGTTCAGTGATACGTGAAAGTTGTGGTCCTTTTTACAGTGGTCTCAGACCAAACTAAGGAACATCCAAAGTCAGTTTCAGTTGCAGCATGTAAATACTGTTAAGGATTAACTTGTAATATGATTTGGCCCAGCCCAGCCTACGAAGAAGAATTAGAAAAAAAATAATAATACGAAATTCTAAAACATTTTATATTGTTACAGTCTTAAAATGACAATAGCTGCTTTTCTTGGCAGGGTTTGATGCCTGCTGTAGGACTCGTATCCAACTCCAGCATATTACTAGAGATGAACTGACACAAATTACGAAGCATGTAGCAAGATGCCATTCTCTTTCTGTCTTCAAAGTGACCCACAAAGCCCCTTTTTGCCAAGAATCCAGTGCAAGTTTGCTAGGATACCTCCAATGGTTAGAGTTTTATTTTACAGCTTGTCTTTGTGAGCTCAACCTAATCCCTAATTGTCATTTTCCAGAGGCTAACTACATTCTCCTGCCAACTGCATTTTGATCCGAAGACCACTGGAGGACTTTTTCACAGTTACAGAAACAAAGAGCATAAAAAAGAATTATATAGAAGTGTCAAAGTCTATCAAATCCCAGAGCAATAGTAGTACCCTGGAAGAATTAAATATTTGAGTATCTGGAAACTAGGCAACCAGGTTAGTGAGCTATTGAGCTCATAGTTTTGACTAGTCTTTATTTGCTTCAGACTTGGTGGAATGATGAGAAAGTAGCAGCAAAACCAGAAGCTCCTTATCAGATTTTAAGGAATACATATCATAATTGTATTTTCAGAAATTTTCTATCTCTTCCTCATTGTACCTAACTTTTCAATCAGGAGAACGTCTTGCAGTTGATTACTTTTCATATGTTCTCATAGATCTTGGTGTATTTTAAAAGAGGAATATCAAGTGGTTCAACGGGGATATAAGTTATATAAGTAGTTGGAGCTACGAGATATGGTTTAGTAGCTTGTGGTACTAATAGGAATGGGAGGGTGGTTGGACTAGATGATCTTGCAGGTCATTTCCAACCTTGCAATTCTGTGATTCTGTTCCCATGTAGACTTCCACTGATGTATATTTTGTAGACATGTGAAGCTTGACAGACTGTGTAAGCAGAAAAATGAACCATGCATTTGTGCTATGTAAGCACTGCCAGGCATCTTAGCTCTGAGCACCTTGGAGTCTGCTAGTGATATTTATTGAGCCCTCGTAGCCAGTTTATGGAGTAATAATTAAGTGTATGCATTCCCTGTTGAATGGCAGGAGCTCATTGGGAGTTCATTACAAAGAAGAAAAGATCAGCTAATATATACTAATGCATATAGTTGGTCTATATAGTAGGAATTTACTAAAACAGCCTTCAAAGTTGGCCTCTGTTAGCATAACTGGTGGAAGAATCTCCTGCTTAAATAGCTATAGCGGGAAGACCTTTGAGAGTAAGGTTTGATTTCTTTGTTTTTATTCCAAGAGGAATTATCTCAGGACTGTAAGATGTGCTATCTTAGTGAAGACATGCTAAGGCTTCCCTATTTCACTGGGGTGACAGGCCCAGCAGTCAGTAGTGGTGGTAAAAGAGGAAGGAGCCATTAGATTTCAATCCTTCTTGATCTGACCTTTAAAAGAGCCATACAGCAATTGGATCCCCAAACTGTTCTCATTCTGTCTTCCTGATGAAGTTATCTCTGCCTTTGTTGACTCCTGTCCATCTCTCTCGTTAAGTGTTGGCTAACCAAGTGCACTAAGACTGAAAGTATTAGCTAATGTGACATCATGAATCATCCGTACTACTTTCCCTCAGATAAATTACATATCTAAGGTTCATCAAGTGGTAAATGCCTTGCCACCAGTTATTGGTGTGGATTCTTCAGCCAAAACAAGTGGAGTAAGAGTGCACAGACATTGTGCCTTGTGTTGCACTGCAGATGGGTGCCTACCCTGTGCTGGCAGGAAGGCTGCTCCAGAGGCAAGGCAAAAGCCTTATTCACTACATTGTCAACAGTTTTGCTGTTTGTTGAAAAAAATAAAATAAAATAAAATAAAAAATTAAGGATTTGCTATCAGTGAGCTGAAATCTGAACAGCCTAAATGGTCCTAATAGTCAGAGAGCTTAGGGAAGCCTGCCAGAGAGAGGAAAGCATAACAACTGCGTTTAATAACAATCAAGCTAATCTTGTAAATATTTGCATGTGCTGCTTCAAAGCTACTACATGGCCATTCATGTTCTGCAGTTAGAGAGAAGAGGAGGGAAAAAAGAAGGCGAGAAAAAAAGGGCACTCCATTTTTTTGTAACTGCTGTAATAAGGAGTGGGCAGAGCACCAGAAAGAAAAGAAAAAAAGGAAAAGAAACCCTCCAAAGTTTAATAAACACAAAAGGGAATAAAAATAAATCTTTGGAGCATTTACTGCAAGCCCTTGATGGAAGGATTGGATTGAAGCTCTCAGCCTTTCCAGTTTGAGTGTATGTGTGATGTCGGCCTGTTTGGCCTCCTCCAAAGAGAATATAAAGTTACTTACATTGTCTATCTTGGGCTATGCAAATAATTCACTATTTTTGTTGTTTGTTTGTTTCAATAGCAGAAATGAAAATTCAGAGGAGAAAAAAAGCCCTTGTTTGGATACAATTGGATGTAGGAGTTTTTCCTTTCCAGAAAATGAGCACAACTCTCTGTTGTGTCAGAGTGGTTTTTCTTTCTCTTGAAATGTCAATACATGTAGTACTTGTGAGAAAAGCCCTAGTTGGTATGACACAACTGTTGAAGACAAAAGTGTTGTCCTGTTGTGCAGGAGGTCCCTGACTCTGGGAGTATCTCTAGGAGAACATCTTGGGGTTCAGCCTCCTGCAGTTCCCACTTTTGGCTTAAGGAAGTTCAAACCCATCTCACCTTCCTCCAGGAGGAGTGCCTTGGAATCTACTTGCTCTTTTGGATGGTTGGTGAGGGGATGTATGCAGTCTCCTGGTGGTGTTCCAACCTCCATCCAGGGAGGTGGTGGAGTTACCATACCTGGAGGTTTTTGAGAAAAAGGTAGATGTGGCATTAAGGGATATGTTCTAGTGTGGTCATAGGCACAGGTTGATGGGTGGACTAGATGATCTTAGTAGTCTTTCCAACCTTAACGATTCTATGATCCTATGATAATATTAAATGGGACAATGCTGCAGGCTGGTATCACTCACGAACACTGAACAAAGTCAGTAAGAACTCACATACTGGAAAGCTTCCCAAGCTAGCAGTTTGAACTGTCCTGTATAAAGCAGCTGGTGAAATTTAAGCTCAAACAGGGAATAAAAAGAAAAAAAGAATAAAGAAGTTAAACCTGCAATGCTCAGTGTTAAGCATGTGGAGCTGTTAGACTAAAGGAAAGAAGATGGAAGCTGCCTTCACCTTCTCCAACTGTGTTTTATAACTCATCTCAGCCTTACTGTGATGAATGTGATTATGATTATTAGAGCTGAAACAGTTTTGTATGGGTTGAATTAATGAGTAATTGAAAGATGATAAAAATGGAATCTTCCAGTGTATTTACTATTCCCCTCTCTCCAAAACAAAAGAAAATTGTTTTTTTCCAAGCTACAGGAAACAGTGATTTAATTCCACTCATTAATGATAATCTTTCAAAGAATACTTAAGTAATCTGGTCTGCAGTAATGCACAAAGTTGTTCAGATTCATCATAGTGTCTACTGGAGCTATTTGGCAAAAATCAGAGTGAAATCCATAGATATCCAACTGCGACTACATAGATATATCTGCCAGGTTAAGGTGAAGTCACAGAGACATAAATTGCAGCATCTGAGACCACTTAAAAGGCTAATCCAAATTCTTCTAAACTCCATAGGGTTCTTCCCACTCCCTTGCAGAATTGCTAGTCTCAATTCCCAGTCCTCATGTTGATGAATTTTCATGTGAACCCCAAGTGTGCAGACAGCCATTCTTTCACAGGGAAAGAGCTCCAGCTAGTAAAAAGCCTTACTTATTTATTTATTTATTTTTAATTTTAGTTACCTACAAATAATGCGTTTTTTGTATTGATTTCCCATGGATGCTGTTGTGAATGATAGAATAAATCAAATTTCTTATGGTCTGTTGCAAGGCATAACACTGTCTTGTGAAAGAGATGAAATTTATTTAAGATAAGAATTCATTCTTCTCCATTGCTGGTGTCCAGCAGAAGGTAAATACTCATTCACTGTGTATTGTTCGTACAGACATGCAAAAGCATGCACACTGGAAGAGTATTCCTCCTCTAGTTGTTACTGTTTCCTTTATAAATGAAAGAGAGAAAAAATACAAATGTAGAGGTGGTTTAGGAAAATTCTTTTGGTTGCGTATTCACACATTTATAATGTATGGTATCTAAAATACAAAAACTGAAAAGAAAGACTATAGATAAAGTCCAACAAAGTTCTAAAATAAGTTAGAAGCTAAATATAAATCAACCAGACAGTTAAATAGGACTTTTGCATCTGAAATAAAATCAAGATGGACTGGGTTTGTCTGTGCCAGGGCAAGTGGCTGTCTGCTCGTTTGGTTTGTCCACAGGGTAAGAAATTGTAGGCTGATGCCTCAAATAAATGATGGGGAAGGACGACTTACAACTCATCCTGGAAGCATCAATCTTATACATACATACTATTATGCCAAATTATATTCCTAGTAGGATTGGGTTTGGCAGAGAAACAAGTAGTAGTCTTAGAGTTTTCTGTAGCAGAAAAAAATAAATTTAGGAGATTATTTCCCTCTTAAATGAGAATGTAACCTCTGAACTGAGTAGCTTTCTTAAGAATTTTCAAAATCTACCAAAATTAAGATCATCATCACATAAAATTCAGCTTTACTCAGAAGACCTTCATTTAGGTCTTCTTGAGGGAGAAGACTGGCATTGAGTGAGACTGGCACTTATGTATTTTTCAAGATAAAGAAGAACAACGCTGTTGAAAGACTAACCCATCCCTTTTCTTTTATAAGATTGTAGCTGGTGGACAACAATATTGATCATGATGCATTAGGGTTTATTTTAGAATACTGCAAGTGTGAAAAATTTGAGAATCATTTTTTTCCTAATTAAATAGAACCACAGGGATATCTGGGGCTTCAGGGTTGTATTTATACCCCTTGCACATTTGACCATTTTGAAAGCCCTCTTCGGAAAATACTCTTTCAGAGGATTTTTAAACATTTTGAGAACTGTCACTTATAATGCATCTATAGTTGAGGCCTGCCTTTCTCTCTAAGATTTTTCTCATCTCTGTGATCATTTTTAGGTTTTTTCACCTCTGAACATTCTAAAACTAATTTTGTTCAATTATCTAGGAGAATTTTGTAAAGAGGATACATACACTTAGTCATGCTTTATTTTGTGACTGACCAATACTTTGTATTTATTCTGTAGTTGAGCCTATAAATAGTCACTTGAAGAGCTCACATGAACAGGATGTTAAATGTGTAAGAGCATTGCTGCCTAGTGCAGTTGGGGACTGCTACATTGCTCAGAGGTTCTGATAATAGGCTGTCTTAACATTAAATGTTTGAAAGGTGGTCCTAAAGCTAATAATGTATCTCATTAATATGAATAGGCATTACTAATGATTTAGTCCAAGCATCTTTAATCATTAATCATTAGAGGTAAAGGTAGAAGCATAAAATGGTCTAGGTTGGAAAAGAAGTTCAGGATCACCAAGTCCATCCATCCATCAACCTGACCTACTGAGTCCCACCACTGAAGCACTTTTTTTAGTCCACACATCTCTTAAATACCTCTGTGGTTGAGGACTCTACTACTTCCTTGAGCAGCCCTTTCCAGTTCTTGACCACTTTTTTTCATGAAAAAATTCCTCCCAGTATCCAATCTAAAACTTCCTGGGCACAACTTGAGTCTGTTTCTTCATGCCCTATTACTTCTCAGCTGAGAAAAGAGACTGACCCCCACTTCTACACAACTTCCTTGGAGATTTGGAAAGAGCCATGAGATGAGGTGTCCCCTCAAAGTCCTCTTCTTGCTTTCTCCAATCTGTGCTATGTATAATACATCTGTGAAGAATTACGTAACTTCCAGAAGATAGTATTTTACTCCAGCAGTGGTTGATTGAATGGATGGCCTGGGTGGCCAGAGAGCTGGGACAGGCCCTCATAAGGCTTCAGCAGAATTTGTGACACAGCCTGGGCCCCTCATAGAATCTTAGTCGTTCACCTCTCTTAATGTACAGGCTGTTGTCTCACAATACTACATGACAAATCCTGAGCTGTAAGACTAGTGGGAAAACTTAATGTTTTATAATCATTATCCAAAGTCTTTGTGCTGGCGTGACCCCAAGGAAACCTGTGAAGTTTGCTTCCTCTGCTGAAAATCTTCCCTCCTCCCTTCCCCAGACTCCACGATACAGTTTTCTTCTTCTGTTTCTTTGTACATTTCAAAATGAAACCTTTCCCTCAGCTTGAATGGAGATTTTATCAGGGCCTTTGAGTCATTTTGACTCATCCCTGAATTTGGCTCACCATGCCTACTCTGCAATTTGAGGAAAATCTTGCCAAACAACAGGGTGTGGAGAATGTCACACATACAGAGCGTGTTCAGAGATTTCTGCACATGGTTTTCTGTTTGTGCTTTTGGCCAAAATTAGGTGGAACAGCCTCAGATGATCACTGAACTCTTCAGGGTAATCTGAATTGTGCAAAAGTACTTTGCTGCTTAACCTCAGTTAGGGTTTGCAGCTGCAAAGAAGGAAAGGATTGCTTTGAAACCTAAACTGATACTTTTGATATCATTACTGACGACTTGATTCTGTTTTTCTGCTTTTTTATTTTTTCCTAATTTCCCTGCAACATATTAAGGATGGTTGGTTAAATTTATGAGTTCTACTGTTTGCAAATGGTCAATATGCATGTAATTCTATTTGTCTACTATCTGCTTGCTTTTTTTTTCCTTTTCTTTTTTCTCTTCTATTCCTGCCCTTGTTATAATGAGAATGAATATTTTATTCCAATAAAATCTTTAATAACTAAGTAGAAAACAAAACCTGAAGCTGACTAATTTATATGCCATGCCCTGGGAGAAAATGGATGTTAGAGAAATACAGATCAAACGATTTCCTGTTACTTGTCTTCTTAGTATATCTCTTGTGAATTCCTTACAAGTCTGAAGGCAATTGCCAGCTACAAACTGTTGGGATTTTTTTTCCAATTTGTAAGCATCCAGGATTTTCCACCAGTTTGTCAAAAGAGTGGGGTTAAATGCATGCCCTGAAGTAGAGATGGAAGTGATTGTTAATCTCTATTAATCTACTTTTCCTGTAATCAAACACATGTGGGGTTGGTTTTTTAGGGGTTAAATTGTTAATGATACTAAATTGGCCATTGGAAATTGAATCATGCTACAAATATTTCCCTTAGTGCCTTCCGGCTGTCTTGTATTGAAATAGATGAAAGAAAATGTATTTTATCATTTAAGAAATATATAATTGCATTGCCTTCTTGCAGATGCCATCCCACCAAGCTATTACAGCCTTTACTTCAGAATCGTTAGATTTGACGTCTCAGCGATGGAGAAAAATGCATCCAACTTGGTGAAGGCTGAGTTCAGGGTCTTCCGCCTGCAGAACTCGAAGGCACGGGTCTCGGAGCAGCGAATTGAGCTGTACCAGGTAGGGCTCCAGCTGTTACTGCTGTCTGTCAAAAGTAGTTTATTTTCTGTGTCTCTCCTGGAAGCAGCTTCATTCAAAGTCTTACAAAGCTGAAATATACACACTTACTAGAAAAGTGTGCCTCGGGACTCCAGCATTCAGCTTCACTTCTGTATGGTGGCCCAGGGCTTCGAGCGAGGCAGTGGAAAATTCAGGATTTGTGGAGAGGGGAAGAAAACGATCTAAAGATATATTTTTTTTTTTACTCTGTAGTGTCATTAAGACTTCTCTCTCTTTTGTTTGTTTTCCAATTGCATTTTCCTGTTCAGTGGTAACATTAAATGATTTATGAACTTGATCAGATTACGTTGTCACTGAAAGAAGCAAATTCAGTCTTTCATAGAAGCCATCACAACCCCACAAAACTTCCTCTGTGTGTAAACAAACTCAAGCAGAGGCTCCTTTAGCTAGATAGTGAGTCAGCTTGCACACATGCTAAATCCATTAAACTCAACTGCAAGGATTCTGTGCATTTGTTTGTGGAAATACTGGCTAGAGCATATTTTGTGTAAAGCATAGTTCATCTTGCTGAGAAGCTCAAAAGCAAAAAGGGATTCGACTTCCAACAGTTATTTACTGGGTAAAACTCATGGTTGTTCCATCAATTCGGCACTTGTTCAGCTGAAAACCTGCTAGGCAGAAAGCTATCCTGTAAACTATACCAAACCCCTCTTTATCTCTGTTTTTGCTACCCTTATTTGTTGTATCTGAGTACTGCTGTGAGTGTGCAGCCCCACAGAGCCTGGGTCAGATTCTGTGGGTGCAAATTTGAGTTAGTCATCACCCTTACTTTCAAAGTTCATATTTTGCCGCCTGATTTGCTTAAGCACAAACCTAGCTGGGAGTAGACAGAGCAGAATCTGTGCTTGTGCTTCTTGAAGTGACGGTATAAGCCAGACTGAGACTGAGGGCAGGAAATGATGCTCTGGGATTTTAAACATGATTTAAACAGGACAGAAGTGCGATTCCCCGCTGAATGGGGTTCAGGTCTGCAGGTGGTCACCGGGTGCTTGCTGTCAAGATTGCAGCCTGGCCGTGTGCATTCCGTGAACTGGCAGGCAGAAAAGGTGCCTAAGTAGCATTTCACTTGTTAAGAGAAGTAACAGAAATCTTTGCTGAAAGCCACTGGTGTGCTCAATGTCTGACAGCCATCACAAAGAATTACTCTATGAGTCCCTGTGATGGTGTCACACCAGCCTGTCAAAACAATCATATATTCTGGCTTGACCTCACTGTTCAGACATCCTAAATGGAGATAATGGCATCTCTGGGCTTTCTGAGAGCTGTTAATCACACACCTGGAAGAAATACAGCTGACATTCCCTGAGCTCTGCTCATTGCACCTCCATGTTTGAGGAATGTGGGACAGAAAGGGTTCGGCGGAGGTAGGGAAGAAAGGCCCTTTGCACAGCTGGGAATTTGCATTGTGATGAGAAACAGCTGGAGCTCACTTGAGAGAGGCTGACTCCAGCAAGCCTGTGCCCATGAAAATAACTGACACCTGCACCCACAGCAGATACTTGGCTTCTTTATATAAATATATAGCCAGTGAGTAAGGCAGAGTGGGTGGAGATGTACTTGGTGAAACACTGGGTAAGTAATGAGTGCAGGCTATTGTAGATAATGGGGCTTTTCTATACCTAGTCAGATGAACCAGGGGCAGCAAGGTGAGTGTGTTTGTGCTGGGTTTTCATTAGGCATGTTACTCGCTGCCTTACTTGTAGAGAGGCAAGCTGTCCCTGGAATGTTTTTTTTTCAGGGAACTCATCAATTAGTAAGAGCTGTCTGTTTAGTGCTTTTTTGTGCCACTACTCTGCCTCTTGGTCGTATGTACCCTTTGCAGTCTTATGTACAGTACTCTTCATGCAGGTGTTATGTTAGCTCTGTGTTGACTTATCTGAATTGCATGGATTTCTTACCAGGAGTCCCTCAACCTTCCTACATCTCTCCATCACAATGCCTGAAGCTGCATGCAGTGTTTAACAGGTGTAGCAAACACAAGAAGTAATGGGAGAGGAGGCTTTATTGGAGGACAGTGCTATAGAAGAATCCTAAAAAAGAATATAAGTTTTAGAAGGTAAAATAAGGGAAGTCTGAGGAACAGAATGTAGGGAAGCTGTGCAAGATGATGCTGGAAGAAGTTCTGTATTGTGTAATGACAAGAGTGACTGACAAGAGTGACTTAACAGAGGACCAAACATGGGAGGTAAAAGAATGGGGAGGATGCCCATTTCAGTGGAAGTGGGAGAGAGAAATACATCTTGTAAGGGTTGAAAACTTTCTCAGGTATATTTGCCTGAAGCATGAGAAGCCACGCATGGAGACAGAGCCTCTTAGAGATTGCTGGAAGATCTGGCAAGTGTAACAGCTGCTCCTCCTCCCTTCATAAGTGCTGTTTCCTGTCTTGTGAGATAGTGCTGGGCTTGCCAGGGCTGTTGTGCCCAGAAGCAACAATGTGGTTTTTCATCTTGCATAAGCAACATTTAATTATTAGTCCCCCCCTCCTTTTTTTTTTTTTTTTTTTTTTTGTTCTTTTTCTTTCTTTTTTCCTCTCACCAACTTTCAGGTTGCCTTGTTTTGCTTTGCTGAACTCTCCTTGATGAGCGTTTTTGAAATTCCTCTCATACCTTTAATTTCAGGGAGTAGTTGTTCCTGTGTCTTGTCTTTTCCCATTAAGCAGGAGGAGAGAGGCAGAAGTGTCCTTGGGAGAGCCAGAGCTTGTAATTCATTGGGAGGCTGGGATCCCTTGCACACATGTAGGTACCCCAATGCAGTCTAATTTTGGCCAATGGCAGTTTAGTAGCAGTGTATATACTAGTGGTGCAGAAAGGACAATACTTCTCTGAAAGCATGCATCAGGAACAGCTAGAGATAGATGTGCAGGATAAATAGGAAAAAAATAAGCAAGCAAGGCATAAATATTTTTTCTCCTGATTCTTTCTTTGTGTGGTCCTCTGACCTTAGAGATCTACCCCTTAAAATGAGAAAGAGATGCAGCACTGCACCTTTCAACCAAGTTTTCCTCAGGCTGCACTTGGCTTCTTTTTCCAAACCACATCAGAGGAAGTCTTTGTGTTTTCCTGCAGAGCCCTGATTTGCACTGACTGCAGGAAGGCAGTCTGGGGCTGTCTGGCATGGCAAGCCTGGGCCCCTTGCTCCCAGCAAGACCCCATCCCACCCAGCACAGTTAGATGCAGAGGACCGACCTTAATGCATTTATTTGGTTTGTTTGTCCACTGGGCAAACTGGCTGTGCCCTATGGTGCGAATGGGATTCTGAGCAATAGGTTCTGGAGGTGAATTCTTCTGAGAGTGAGGTAGACATATGCCACCTCTCGGGTCCATGGGTAGCCTGGCAGCTCGTTGGCCCCACATTCACAGTTCCCTAGCTGGGATGTTTGCAGACTGCTTGGGGGAGTGTATTCACAGAATTCCTGGACCGAAGTTAAGCCCCCTTTCAAAGTGCTGGCTGTCCTCTGTTCACTTCCAGCTGAGTGCTGAGCAAAGCTCTGACAGCAGCACAGTGAGACATGCTGCACCTCGCCATCCTCCTCCTCTCCCGAAGCCGGGGGGAGCAAACGGTAATCCCCAGGAGCAGAAACAGTTTCTTTAATGTCTGTTTTCAACCAGAATACTTTTCTGGGTATTTTAGGATTAGTCAGTCACATCTGTGTGTTCCTGTGCAGATGGGAAGCATGCATATTAAGTAGTCTTAATGATGGGGGGGGGAAAAAACAACAAACCTCATAGAAATGGGAATTAAGCTTCTTTTATAAGATTGGTATAAAAGCTTCTGTCTTTTCTTGGCTCTAGTTAAGTGAAACCACATAGAATTTAATTCTTTAAAGGCACCATCTTTTCTGCTATTTCTTCTGCCTAAAAGCAAAGGTTAATCCCTAGTTCTGCTGAGCATCAGCACATTGGAGAGTGGGAAGCTGCAGGGAAGGAAGGAAGCAACAGAACCTCAGAGGCAGCAGCTCCATACTTCACTTTCCACCGCAGCATCTTCACGTGATGCACTTCTTAACGTGCACCAAGCCTTCAGAAAATACTGAGAGGATAAAATACTTTTAGGGGAGGGAGTAATATTAAATAAACAAGTTTGAGCATCCTCCAGTGGCCCTCACTATGTTTTTAAAGATTTATGCCAAATGCAGGCTTTATTGGAATTTGATCAGATAAAGCTCGGTTGCCATGAGAATGTCTCTGTTCATCAGTTTTCTTACCCGCTTTGAAGACTTCATCACATTTTTCTTTTATTAAGGTGCTTCTGTATTTATGAATAAAGTACCTGCTCCCTTTAGAAAAAGCTTGCCCTTTATGAATGAGCATTCCAAAAAATAAATGGGCAGCACTGCAAAGCTGGACAAGTGAAAACTCTTGTGGGGTGAAAAACAGTGGTTCAGTATTGTTTTTGAGATAGTTTTATTGTGTACAGATGATCAAACAATGACAAGTAATGACTGCTTCCTCTAGAAGCAGTACTATGTTTTGGTACTGCATCATAAAGCATCACAGAAAATACATCCGAAGAGCTGTTTTTTGGTGTCATTGTCCTAGGCTGCCATGTGTTGTAGTTAGCTACTGGATGGTGAATGGGGGTCCTTACCATATGAATTGTCCAAGGTTTGTGCAGCACCAGGCTAATGCCCAGGAGAACACTGCTTTGAGATGTAGAATTGAAAGCCACCAAGAGCTGCAGACCTTAGGTCTCTCCAGCTGCTTAGGAGTTGGACTCAGTGATCCTTATGGGCCCCTTACAACTTGGGGTATTCTATGATTCTGAGTTAAGTATGATCCTTTCTATGCTGAGGGTACCCACAACACTTGTATGGGGCACAGGAAGAAGTGGCCATCTTCCAGACAATATCAGACCTGGTTTCTTTAAGGGCCTTTCTCCTCTGTTGGAGGTATAAGAAGGAAGATGCAGTGGAACATATTACCCCACTATGAGTCAGATTTAAATTTAAACCACAGTCAGTCTTTCAAATGCCTTCAGTTCAGACAGTGTCTTGTTTTTCAGTTAGGGAATACATTTAAAATGAGCTGCTATAGATTTGGGCCAGATCTCAGTGGTGCAAATATGAAGCAATTTACACAGACCACAGTAGTGCTCCTCCAGATTGATCTCAGTACAATCGAGAGCAAAGGGACTTTGCCCTTTTTTTTTTTGGCCCCAAAAGTGCCATCTCTCACACCACTGAACAAAATAGCAGGAAGAAGTTTTTGTGGCACTGAGCTGGGCGAGAGATATCTGGGTTACAGATATCACCCAGTAGCATTCAGTTCTAACTGAATGCCATTGCTCCACAATTGCATTGCATCTCAAGTGGTATATTTGGATCCCACAATTTATGTATTGCTGTCCTGAAGCCAGGCCTTTGCACGCAGATTGGTTGTGAGGTTACAGTGAAGTGGCAAATGCGCAGTGCTTTTTGAAGTGCTAAACTCAGTATAAAGTGTGCACATAACTTCCTGCTTTACCCACCCAACCCAACCCCAGCAACTGAAGATCAGAGAAGGTTAAATTTTAGTGTATTTCAGTCAAGAATTCTTTTTTAATTGTTATTCCAAAAACTGTACCTACAAAATACTCAGTATGTTTAAGACCACATGTAGAGTACCTTTGGCAAACACCCTGAGCGTGGGTGAGGGGAAGTATTTATCAGTGTGTCATATTCTCTGCCATCTGACAGCTTATCTCATGTGCAGCCAGCTCTTACGAGGAACTGCGAAGTTACTGAAGACAATTTGAAGTGGTACATAAAACACCATTAGCTACTGGCAAGAGCTGGTGCCCTACTGAAATGTCGTGCTCTGGGATGATAGATTTATTACAGTTTGCGGTGTGTGTACATTATGGGGAGTGTAGGGATGTAGGACATAGGTCGGAAATAAGCCTCTGAATTCAGATTCCTGCTATTCAGGTTGCAGTCTGGCAAGGTAACCAAATGTACAGACATGCCCAAGTTTTAACCAACACTGCAACTTGGTAGTTATTATGCTGGGCATATCAAGCTGGTGCAAAAAAGACCATCAGAGGTGAGCAAGGAATTGAGGAAGGCTGGGGAGCTTTGTCATCAGATAGTTCATCTCAGGGCTAGCTAGGGAATAGAAATGTCTGGAGGAGAGGGAAAAAAGCAGCACTTGGGTCCAAAATATGAAAACTGTGCTGTAGAGCCTTGCCATACTTAAAAGCAAATGACAGGCCCTCAGCAAAAAGACCTAAAAAAAAAAAAAAAAAAAAAAAATGAAAATCCCTCTGTTATTCAGCAGTGATGAGATAACAAAAGGACTCTGGCCTTCTTTTTGCCCTGCTACCCTGTCCAGTAGCGGACATATGAAGAAAAGATATGGATGAGAGGTATAGGAAAATGATGTGAAGCTTTGTGGGAGAGGAGAGCCTATATGAAGCAGAATAGATGATGGAAGAAAATAGAAGATTGGAGTGGTTTGTGCGAGAGCCTGTAGGTGGTGGGAAGAGAAGTCCGTAAGGAGAACGGTGATAGAAGGAGAACAGTGCAGACAGGAGGAAGGAAAGAAAAGGAGTGACTTGTGGCAGAAGACATCACTGTGGAAGAGGCAGTAGATCTGAATATTAAAAAAGCAAAAAAGGTTTCATGCCAAAATATTGCAAGAAAATGCATGCGAGTGTGAAATGTGGCTATCAGGCAAAGGACTGAGGAAAAGGAGGGGGCTGGAAGAACTGAGCTCAGAGAGGAGGTGAGCAAAGAAGTACCCTGCTGGACACATGGTTTGGCTGGGAGACAGAAGAGCCCACTCTGTTTTTGTTGACTTTGGCTGCTCTTTGTTGATATTTTAATAAAACATAATGTGCCTCTGGCAAGTTAGAGCTAAATGCTAGATAACTTTACAGGATTTTTTTGTTTTGCTTCATTTTGCATAAAGTCTTTGGAGCTATCTTAAAATCTCCTATACGGCAGGAAATTGCACTCAATATTTCAAAATCTTCCAGGAGAAGGACCCCAGACCCTCTATTCGTATTTATTGCTTTCACAACACAGTTTTCCTGCCTGCTTAAATGTAAATGAAACTGAGCAGCCGCAGGGCTGCATCCCCACCATACTCAGCACATGTATCTGCCACAGCAGGTGGAAGGCCCTGCTTGGGGAAGGAGTGGAGAGGAAATCCCTTCTCAGTCTTCATCCTCTTCCCTGAGGCTCATCCCCTCGCCACAGGGTAAAGCAGTGAATCAGCCACAGCAATTCCCTGACATACTTCCCCTTCTTTTTCTGACCTGCTTTAGCTGCACTTCTGCTTGCCCCCTCACACTTCACCTTCTTTTACCTTTAAGCGAGTAGCAGCTGATGCTCAGGGAATTCTGCCACAGCTGTAGTCCATCCAGATATAAATGGGGCTGGGTTATGTGTGCAATATGTTCTTTTTATTTGCGAGTTTGCATGAAGAACGTGTCTGGCAAGTTCTGAGCAGATGGATCATACAGCTAGGGCTTTTTTTTAAGACTTTGGCAAGTACTCCATACCTTTGTATTTTGGCAGGAATTCTGCATTTCATATACTAGTCTCTAAAGATTCTGCCCTCAGTATGAGCCTGATTCAGAGACCTTCACAAGTAATGGAAAGGCTTCTACTGATGAGCAAGGGGACTGTAAAGCCCTTTTAACTCTGTTACACTGAAGGCAGTTTCTGAATTACTTTTTCAAAAGCGGTTACAAAAGAAGTGTGAAAGCCAGCACCAAGAGTTTTGGAAAAAATACACAGTCCCTCTTGCACTAGTGGTGATAAGAAGGTTAAGATTCTGATAGCTGGTAGCCATTTATCTGGTACTATATTGAAGTTTTGGCACTTTATGACGTATGTCTCCACATACAATGAGTAAGAAACTGGATGGCAGGGACTGTAGTGGTCTGCAGCAGAATTTAAGATTTACTTATCCTCGTGTCAAAAATAGAGTCCAAGACCTTGAACTGAATGAGAGACTGAGAAAGGACTGAGAATTAGCATGGTCCTTTTTTTTTTTTTTTTTTTTTTTTTTTTTTTTTTTTAGCTTCTAAGCTTCAGGAAAGGGCTGGATGAAATCCATGAGAACTGTCTGAGGAGACCTTTGAAATCTGGACTGAGGCAGAGAAGTGATTCTTTCAGTAGGGTGAATAGTACATAAGAATTTGGAAACCGCAAGCAGCTGCATATGCAGACCTTGGGAATCTGGTTATTACTCTGCACCGGATTAGGCTGGAGTCCCCTGCAGCGTTCTACTAGCCCAGAAGAAGTTATCCTAGATGGCAGTTTGTACCCAGAGATGTTCTGCGTAGTGGATTTATCTCTTCTGTGCTGTTAACCATCATTAGCACATCATTTAGCACTGGATCTCATTGTTTGGGCTTATTTGTTTTGTGCTCACAAGTACATGTCAGGTTATTTCCATTTCCATAAAAAGGCCCTTGAAGTTCCAATGGAAACCATGGATAATGATGATAAGTAGGAGAAAGATTAGTGAGTCTGCCAAAATCCTGTAATCCAAGAACATCACAGAAGTCTGAGATGACACAGAAGAGAAGGGAAGGAAGGAAGGAAGTTATCAGAGAGCCAACAGCATCTGGAGAGAGGAGATCAGACAGCCCAGAATAAATGGAAAGGAAAAACAGATTCATAGAAGGTTTTTACAAGATAATACCATCTTTACTGTTACGTGGTGATGGCAGATCCCACGCTGTCTGACAGCTGTGACCACCATAAGTATCTGGGCAACACAGCAGACACAATAGATATTTTTAGGTGGCCATGTAATCTTGTTATTGTGTTTTGAAAATTCAGTAACTTGTTTTAAGAAAACATAAGTCACCCAAAATATTTCCAAACAGTCAGTGACTCTAACTCTCCGACCCAGCTATAAAATGCCCTTGTTGCTGATGCTTGGCCTTTGATGTGTGCCTAGGGTTTTTTTTTTTGGCTGCAGCAGATATATGTCATTGATGCATCAGCCTATGTATCAACACTACTGGACCACTGGGCCACATTTGATTTTCTTTGCTTGCTTGCTGGGGAGGCGATGAATTTATTAGCCAAAACTGTTCCAGTGTAAATTATGCTTAATAGCAATTATCCCATTCTTTTGAAATTTACTGTGGTAACTATTGAAGAATAGGAGTAGTTACTGGCCAGGCAGTCAAACCTGAAATAAACTAAGCAAGTTGCTGTTGTAGAGCTCTTATTGTGTGAGAGAACCAGTGTCTTTCTGACAGCTTTTTTCCTTTTATGAGTGCAGTGAGTCATGAAGACATGCTCTTCTGCTGTCTGCTCTGAGTGGTTATTGTTTAAAATATATACACTAATGTGCTCATTGAATTATCCCCTACTTTAGCTCTAATAAATGAACACAGATCAATTCTAGCTAGCAGAGCAGGTCCTCCATTCAAGGAATGAGTAGTGGGTAGAACACATTTAGAGATCCAGTGAAGAGTAAAAGATTTCAATGGGATTTATAAGGTACTTGTATTCTTTCGGGCCTGATGAGAGTGGCATGTGAAGGCACTCATCATAGAGATCACCAAGTGAGCTTCTCAAACGCATAGCTGTACAAGCAAGAGCAATGCTTTGTGTCTGTCTGGCTGCTATATGATCTATTTCCCGCAGTTACCTGCGATATTCAGGTATCCGCTGTTGCGTTTTTCTTTGTCCTGCTGGCAGTAGCTGCATGTACATGATAACTTGAGATTTTTCCTGGATAATTCTTTTCCTCGAGTGCTTTTAAGAGGGGTCAGAATAAAAAAAAAAAAGATGAGCAAAGTTTGAAGTGCATGCCCATAGTAATGACAGCTGGAAGGCAAGGCTTGAGAATGCAAACTACTTCATCAAGTAGAGATTAATGAAGTTTTGGCTAAATATTTGCCTACATGAGAAAGGAAAGAATTACATACAAAAGGAGGGCAGACAAAGCCAAATTGTTCTTAAAAGTAATAGCAGTGATACTGAAGGAAATTTATTCTGCATGCTGTGCTGGAAGTCTGCTGGATATTCCTTTTGTAACCATTCTACCTATTCAGCTAATCCTTTCCTAATAATGTGATCATATGTCTATGCATAATCCTTTTCTATAAAAGGCAGCACTGCATTGTCACTTTGTTGGAGAAGGGACTAAATAAAGAGATATATGTGGAAGAATATCCCCATGTTTAGAAACTGTGAAGATTTTGCACAACCTGAATTTTGAATTTTGTTTGTCTTGAGCTTTCGCTCATGCATGTATGAAGGTGTGCATGTTCATACCTGCATTCATGCAGTTTTTGTGCACTGTCAGCTACTTGTGCATACACCTGTAAGTGAGGGGGGTAAGATGATTTGTGTGGAAATTCTGTCTCTTATTTAGCAAGTGATTGGATGGCATATCTGTGTGTAGATGGTATGCTCTTCCCCTACATGATACTCCCAGCCCTGAAAGCTCTAGCAATCTAGGTCATAATCCACAGACATACCAAAGTCCTCCTGCCTCTTGAAGGTAGGTTTTTTGGATGCTGTTCCAGGAGGAAATGAGAAAAGTTCAGTCTTCTTTCTCTCTAGTGTTCTTTTTTCTTATGTTAATTTACTTGGAGCACTGAAAACTGTTGGACAGACATTCACCTTTCAGGCACCTTGCAGATACAAGTTGAGCAACAACATTTTTGATTGTGTTAGATGTGGTTGCAATGGGCTAAGCATAAAGGCAAGGCAATGTTTACAGACAAAGCAATGTTTATAGGTAAGGGTAATATCTCTTCTAAGAGCTACAGTGTAGTTGGAAGAAGTAGACAAGCTTTCAAGTGCTGGAGCTGCAAGGCATACAGAAGGCTTTTCTTTTTTTTTTTTTTTTTTTTAAACTAAGCCAGTTGATCTAGTAGGAAGTATATCTCATGTAATGTTAGCGGGAGTGTGTTTGCAGAATATATTGTTAACCTTAAGACTTTCTGATAGGTTCCCACAAAGAGGCCATTTTAATTCTCACTGTGCGGGAAGTAGTTGCTTCAGTGTGGGTGGAAATAGGATGCAATGCAGAAAAGTGAAGAGACTCATTCATCTGGTGGGTTTGTGGGAGGAAACAGACTGATGAGCCTAGGATTTTATCATCCATTAGCTCTGTGTTAGGACTGCAATTTCCACGCACACACACACACAAAAAAAAAAAAAAAAAAAAAAAGGAAATGGAAACAGTGAGGCTAAAAGATCATTTTTGCTTGAGGTTGAAGCAGGCCTGCTAATTTCGCTGTGTGTGGCACTCATATTATACTCAGCAACATTTTGCTTAAGAATTACTAGTGCCTGTTTAATGCATGATGTCAGTTGTGGAAATTACTTATGCTATACTTAGTTTTTTTACTTTTTAGCTCATTCCTCATAACTTTTTTTCCTGAACACACTACATAAACCATAAGGAGAGAAGCCTAAGTTTCAGATACCATAGACATTGAAGGATGAATTATATTCAGCTCTTTTAATCTACGCTGTCCATCCTGTCCTTCAGTTCTGAAACGTGCAGTCACTTCTCTTATAATTCAGTTCATGGGTCAGGATGGATGTTTTATGTGCTATTGAATATGTGCAGTGATAATCTCTTATACTTCTATAAAAGCCTTTCATGTCAGTTGGACACTGCCGATCCTTGACTTTGTCCTTTCATAGGAGTGAGATTGGGATAAAGACATTCTCTATTGGATACCAAAGCACAACTGAGTTTTCAAAACACTTCTAAGACCAATTATAGTTAACAGCAAGAGATTACTTTTGGCACATTGCTTACTTTTAGATCCTGACATCACTGCCAAAACTGCGAGGTATGCAGTTTCTGGAGTCAGTGGAAAGATATGACTGTGCAGAAAGGAAGAAAAATTAGCCAAGTTCTTGTGTCCCATTTGCTCCCCTGCCCCTGCACCCCCCAACACATCGCTGCAGAGCGACAGCTGCATTACGTCCTCAGAAACACTTGAGTTGACCTGATAAAGACCAAAGGGAAGGCAGAGTTATATTTGTACTTCTCTGGGACTTTCCCAGCATTGATTTTGGGTTGTCTCATCTCTCTGGCACTTCTGGGCAATGGTAGTCCCCTTGCTGCTGCCAGATTCTCTGTAAACAGTTGTTCGAACACTTTGTTTGAAGGGTGCCCTGTAAAAAGGACTCCTAGTGTTGAATGTTTGAGTGCCCTCAATTTCTACTGGAGATGTGAGCATCCTCTACTAGTGATGTTTGTTAATTTTCTGGATCAGGGACATCATCTTCCCATATCTTTCTTCTTCTCTTCTCCTGCTGTAAATGTGATGATCAGGAGAAGAGCAAGGAGCTTATCAGATTGTGGCTCTTTTTGTAGTACAATTGATACTGTAGGAGCTGCTGCTGCACTGGTGGATTTTGAGAGATCCAGCATACCTTGGTGTGGTATTCCAAATTCCTGCATCACAAAACTATCAATGTAGCAATAACTTGGAAACCAGAAACTTTTTAGCAGCTGAAAGCCCCATTGTTTTCATCCTAGAGGTAAGGTACATAGTAGCAGCCTATGCTTGTATGTGAGAAGGTAGTCAGTCACTCAAGTTGTTTAGATACAAGGAAGGCTGTGAGTACTTGAAATTCCAGGCATGCAGTTCTGTGCCTTGAAGGGGAGGAGCTGAGGATTTTTGTATAGGTAATTTTTATTGCATGCTCAGCAGCAAACTTTGCTGAAACTTTTGACTCAAGTACAAACACAGCTGGAATCCAGGTTTGGACAGAAGCAGAATCATCTGTTGCACAGATCTTTGTGTGGCCATTATTCACACCTGTCTGGTTTTGCATGCCCACAGACAGTGCTTTCTTACTGTTTAGTGTGTAACCAGTACTGGAAGTGCTGATGATCTACTGATATATCTTCAGTGCATAGACTATTTCGTACTTCAGCTTTTGATAGCACAGAATCACAGAATGGTTGAGGTCCTCTAGGGGTCATCTGGTCCAACCCCCTACTCAAACAAGGGCACCTTGTTGTTGCCCAAGTGGCTTTTGTACATCTCCAAGGGGGAGAATCCACAACCTCTGGGCAACCCATTTCAATGTTCTGATACCTATGCAGTAAAGAAATATGTATTGATGTTCAGATAGAACCACTTGTGTTCCAATTTGAGCCCACTGCCTTTTGTCCTCACGCCGGGCACCAATGAAAAGAGCCTTCTTTGCATCATCTCTTCAGGTATTTACATACATTGATAAGATTCCTGCTGAGCCTTCTCTTCTTCAGGCTGAAAAATCTCAGCTCTCTCAACTTCTCCTCATTGGTCTTCATAGTTGGCGCTCTGCTGGATATACTCTAGCCAGTGTGTTGCTAAAGAAGGTGGAATAGCCTCTGTTTTGATGTTCCAGTTGCTGTGATTTCCTTGACCACTAGTGCTGCAGGACAAATTTTCAGTGCAGTCATCTTGTGTGAGTTATCTTAGGAAAAAGTATATGATGCCATGTTTTGCTTGGGGACAAAAGCTTATTTTCTTGAGGTGTTTTTTCATCACCTTCCTCTCACCACACACCCAAACATTCCTTGTAAAGCAGGAAGCAAATACAGGCGTACTTACTTGGATTTTGAAAGTCAGACATCATAACTGCAAGATATGCTGCAGTAGCAACAGAGCATAATCATGACACGGTAGCCCTACGAGGACTTTGAAGTGTGGAGTAACTGATGGTTATTCTAAGGGAGATGAAAAAGACTCCATTAGCCGAGTTGCAGTAGTCAGACTGTTGAATCCTTATTGCTGTTGCCATTGTAATTGACAGTAATGATTCTGTAGAAACTAAGACATACTGCATTTTCTTTCAGTACTGAAAACTTGACTGAATGTACATCTGTTGCATAGAAATTTGAGCTGTAATAATTTCTTCTGCTCTTTTAAAATGCTGATGGTCCACTTTAATGCAAATCTGCTAAACATTAACTTGCAGACAATCATATTTGTTATTTCTTGCAGGTTCTGAAATCAAAAGAATTATCATCACCAGGACAGCGCTACATCGACAGCAAAGTGGTTAAAACGAGAGCTGAAGGAGAATGGTTGTCTTTTGATGTCACTGAGGCTGTGCATGAATGGCTCCATCACAGAGGTGACAAGCAGTGTTTTGTCTTCACTCCTGCCCCAAATTGTCATTTATTAACTCAGCAGCATTTCAGGCTCATTCCACTCAAAAACTTATTCCACTTACTTTCATGTTTTGCAGACAGGAACCTTGGCTTTAAGATAAGCTTACATTGTCCATGCTGCACCTTTGTGCCTTCCAATAATTATATCATCCCAAATAAAAGTGAGGAGCTTGAAGCAAGATTTGCAGGTAAAAACTGAAAAATATATTTTTTTTTTACTGTTATGTAACTGACTGGGGAGGTGGGAAAGATCTCTTACATTTCTAAACTAGAATTTATGATGGAAAACTTACTTATTTGAGAATCTTGAATCTTAACTAGTGGGAAATTGTGTTAAAGGCACAAGGGTATAACTGTCAGCTGAACTGTTCTAAAACCAACTGAACTACTCTAAAACCAAATGGCATGAGTAAGCTGTCTCATTCCATGCTTGCAGCTGCTGTGTCCTTAAATATCTCTGTTAAAGATTGCAGCATCCACACTGGATATATATGCACATACAGTTTTGGATTCAGGAAAGACTAATGCACTGTAGACCATCCACTGTTGGATAATCGTGAGAAAATTTACTGAATACTTTCAGAATAAACCCTCTGCTGTCCATCCTAGCACTGCAAGTGTTCAGGCTTCAGTAGAGAAGATTATTGAAGAGTCCAATTAAGATAGTGTTTGGCACACACGTAAGCTGCTTGCAGTAGATGTGTATGAGCATGGTATGTTTTAAGAATATTGTTTGAAAAGCAATACTTGTTATGGCAAATTTCTAAACTGTAGGTAAGGCAATAGTAAGCTGGTTTTCTTACAGAGGCACTTCCTTTTTTTATGAAGGACCCCAGTATTTGTAAATACTTGCAAAAGTGCTTCTAGCTGTTTGGAAGCAGTGAGCAACTCCAGCATTTTTTTTTCTTTTTCATTTATATCAGTAATATTAAAATTCATCTGAGCAATGACATGAGTTGCTTCAGAAATAAGTGAAGAATAGGTGCCAGACTTGAATAAACGTGCTGCCATGCTCCACTCCAAGTGAGTTGTGGGTTGAAGTAGCAGGAGGGGTATGTCTGTTCAGTGTGCTCCCACTTCAAGCAGTGTAAGTCTGAGTGTCAGGTGAAGTCAATAGAACTACATTGCATAATACTGGTTATCTCAATACATATACTCTCCATCACTGGCATTTGCAATTTATTGTTATTCATATATTAGTTGCACAAATGCTTTTTATGCTGATAGCTTGGTAAAAACTTAAAGATTGGATTGAATAAGTAATAAAAAGAATTATGTAATAAGGGTTATGGATATATATGCTTTCTGTGGACAGCAGAAAAAGTGATATATAGTAAGCATTAGCTCCAGTATGTTTTTGAGCCATTCAGGTTTCACTTTCTAATAGGGAAATGTTATTTAACTGATGATGCCAGAATTATCATCAATCAGTGCTTGAAGTAGAGCCTATATTAGAATAAACTGATGCTGTTTATCAAGTTTTCATTTATTCAAATATATCATGATTTGGTTCATTGGTTTTCCAAGGATTTGGCTGTATTCCTTGTCAAATATTACATTTATTTAACCATTGTTTCACTGCATTGGAATTTTTTTTCTTTTAAGTAAATATATGGATTGTAGATATGAATAAAGCCATTGTGTGCATTTTAAAGCAATGTTAGTATGATATTTGATCTTTGTATTTTTGCATGTTACAAAAAGTAACTTTTTTCCTTTAGATAGCATTATCTGGTTCAGGAGGTTAATTTTCAAAAGGTTCTCAGTGACAGGCATAACATGAGCTATTTAATTCCTGGGAAAGGCTAAAACTTGGGTTCTGTTGCCCATCCTATTGCTATGATAAGAAAGTTAGTAAGGCAGTTAGAGTTTCAAGGGAAAATACAAAATATGAGATCATTGATTTCTACTGCAAGAATAAATATTTTGATCAATGTCCTTGCCATGATCATACAGAAGAAGGAGATAGAATAACAGATTTTTTTGAGAGAATTGGCAGAATTTAATAAACTGACAGTGAGAGACAGAGAATTTATAAGTGTTAGAAATACGTAAATGTGATAGAGAAAACTAATGAGTTGAAAGTAAGCAGTGGGAAATGCAGGTTGATTATCCAGAGTAGCTTTAATGCTATTACAAAGTTTAGAAAGGTGCATAACTGTTAGAAGACTACAAGCTGTTAGAGTACTGCCCTAAGTGAAGTACAAAAAGCATCGTTGCTTCGGGCATTGGAAACTGGTTTAAACAATATAAATGCATTGGCTGAAGGGACTCCACATATCTTTTCTGTTATTCATTTCAACGATTTTGGTAAGTGTTCTGACGTGCCATTAAGTGGCTATGAATATGGAGGTCTGATACAATAGATGCATGAGAACTGTGAATATGTTTGGGATCTTGGGCTGAAATTTGGCTCAACTTTCCCAGTAAATGTGTTCAGTTGATGCCATTGTTGCCCAGGTTCTGATAGCATTTTTTTTAAAGAGATGGTTTATTTAATTTGTGAAGAAAATAGCAACATAATGTTTATCACCAAAATGTATTTTTTGAAGGTATTGATGACTACACATATTCCAGTGGTGATGTGAAAGCTTTAAAGTCCAATAGGAAAAAATACAGTGGGAAGACCCCACATCTTCTGCTAATGTTGTTACCCTCCTACAGACTTGAGTCGCAACAGCCCAGTCGGCGGAAGAAGCGTGCTCTAGATGCTGCCTATTGTTTTAGGTAACTATGCATCTATATTTAGTATCCTCTACAAAACTGTGCCAGCTTCTGAATTGTAATGCAGTTGCTTATCATGCAAGCAAATGTTTTTTTATGGTAGGCATTTTACAGAGCGTGGTCCTTGTTCACAGACCCACAGTGTTCATGCCCAAACGGTATCTGTCCAGTGTGCTCCACTCCCATGGAGACAGTGTCTGAAGAGGAAGGTTAGAACCTCAGAATGCAGAAACTGAGTTCCACCTGGGGTGATTCCCAAGCCTATCATCTTCATAGTTATAACCAAATTATCACCTCCGCTGTGCTGAGAGGGACTCAGTAGGACCTGGAGAAAAGTACTTCAGTGATCCTCCATTAGCTTTCCATAAGCAATTCTTGCCGTGTATGAGCATGTCATTTCATTTACAGTATAAACTACAACAGATGTGATTAACTTGTTTTTAAATCATCATTCAGGGAGCAAACAACTGGATTATTTTTGTTCTCTGTGTTGTCCTTGTGATAGCCAATGCATTTGTCTGTATTTTATTTTCCAGGAATGTGCAGGATAATTGTTGCCTGCGTCCACTTTATATTGACTTCAAGAGGGATCTTGGCTGGAAATGGATTCATGAACCTAAAGGATATCATGCCAATTTCTGTGCAGGAGCCTGCCCATATTTATGGAGCTCAGATACTCAGCACAGCAGAGTAAGTAAATCGGTCCAGATAGTAGCCTTAGTTGCACCAGAGGAGATTTAGGGGGTGGATATTAGGAAAAATTTCTTATTGGAAAGAGAGGTGAAGTATTGGCACATGCTGCCCAGGAAGGTGATGGAGTCACTGCCCCTGGAGGTGTTCAAGAAAAGGGTAGATGTGGCGCTTAGGGACATGGGCTAGTTTCTATTTTATAACTGCAGGGTGAAATATGTTTCTAGGACTGTCATCAGTACAAGAGCCTGAAGCTTCCACATGTTATCTCGGTAAATAAGAAAATATGACCCTAAAGAGGGACTTGCATGTGTCCTCAGACTAGAGTTGAAGCTGAAGTCATGCATTGATCCAAAGATACAGAGATACAGTTTTTTTAGCATGGTCATCAATACAGTGTAGGAATGCATCCTATACTGTTTGTGACCATAAGCATGATACAGCTTTGGAAGGCTGACTGAAAAAGGACCAGTCAGTAAAGAGCATGAGTGCAAAATGGCAATGAGTTCCCTCCCTCGGCCAAGGCACTCAGAATGATTATGGGGCTGAGTCTTAGCATCCAATTTTCACCTGCTTTATGAGTTGCTCTTTTTATATTGTTAGTGATCTGCTACCATGCTGAATTTCATGATGAGTTAGGGATAGGTGTACTTCTTCGAAAGAGGCATTTATTCTTGTACATTGAGAATTTATTTGAGCAAGAATGACCTTGTGTCTGGGGTGCTTATGAACTGATAGATGGTTGGGATACAATCTTTTATTGTAGGGATTGGATGGGTTATTCTAGCCAAGTGCTTTAGAATGAGTGATACTCTGCTGTGAAGTGCCTATTTTTCTCCACTGTCAATATGGATGTAAATGTATGAGGCAGGCATTTGCATTGCAGTTGTCATAAAGAAAGAATTTCACCCTCAGGTCCGTACTAAGGATGATGTCTCCTTTTTTACTAATCTTCCTTAAAATATCAGATCAGTGTCAGCCTCTTCAAGAGAGGGATTGCTTTCCTTTCGGTCTGTAAAGACATAAGGTACAGGCCTAAGTGTAGGTATCTTTTGTAACTGTGAGTGGCTGTGGCATTGTAGTATCAGCAGTGGCTGTCAGCTGACAGCGGTAAATATTTTTTAATAGAACCTATGTTTCCATGCTTGTGTGGAGTAGTAGTGTACACTGTTGGGAGCAGCACTTGTTTTTAAAGGAAAGAGGAAGAATAACTGTCATGATCACAAATATGTGGTTTGGATAGTCACCCAAATAGGCAGAGGTTGCTTAATAAAGTAGTTAGTGTTGCTGTCCTGAACAGGTCTTCTGTCTCTAAAAGCTGTAAAAGTTGTGTTGAAGCTCTAGGAAAAGGTCATTTAGTGTTTAGCTAACACATTAATGGCATCCTCGGAAATACCTGTGAATCATCAGTGGGTAACCCTACATACTTCCCTTGCAGAGAACCATGCATATGAATCCAATGTGACATAAAGTACCAGTGCTGCTGATCCTCAGCCACAGCTGATCCTCAGTTGGACTACTGAGGAAGTAGTCATGGTTCTTGAAGGGTGGCATTAGTGGATTTACAGAAAAGTATGCAGGGATGAGAAGCAAAGCAGTACTCATGTGCTGAAGGACTCTCCTCTCCCTTTGGTGCTCTTGTAAAACCGAAATCCTGTAACAGTAAATGACAGTCTGAAGTTGCAGATAAAAGTCATTCAGTCTCTTCCTTCCCTATACATACAATACAGCATGTGTGCTGCTTTGAAGAGCTATGCTTTCAAGTCAGGCTGCAGGTACATACATGTTTTAAGATTTAAGGCTGTGGGGATAAAACAGTAGGAAGCTCAGATGGTTTGTGACACCAGGTTGAACTGGAGAAGCGTGCAAAAATATTCAAATCCAGGCATCTTTCTTCTGATTTCACTGGGCTTTTTCCCAGGCACTGGAGGAGGAAGTGATGCAGAAAGGAATTTGCTTTCCAGAGTGGAGCAGGCAGAGGAATCTGTCTTAATCTCTTATTTCCTTTCTCCTTCTAGGTACTCAGCTTGTATAACACCATAAATCCAGAAGCTTCTGCCTCTCCATGCTGCGTGTCCCAGGATTTAGAACCCCTCACCATCCTCTACTACATTGGCAAAACACCCAAAATTGAACAGCTGTCCAACATGATTGTAAAGTCTTGCAAATGCAGCTAAAGGATACCCCAGAAGCAACGTGACATGTGTGTATCAAAAAATAAAAATAAAAATAATAACCAAGGAAAAAAGAAAGAGAGAGTGAGGAGGAAAGAAAGAAAAACGAAAACCCAGGATCATCAGTGTTAAAAGGAAAAAAAAAATCAACAAAGAAGAAAAAAAAGCGGTACTAGTCTGAACTGTTTGAAAGTTTGTTTTTGTTTTTGTTTTTGTTTTAAACTGGCATCTGAAGCAAAACATTGAAGGCCTTTATCTTACATTTCACTACACATAGTGTGAGATAGACAAGAAGCAAAGTTAAAGGAAAAAAAAAAAACCTTTTAAAAAATAAACACTGGAAGAAATTTGTTAGTGTTACTATGTGAAAGGAAAAAAACAGGAAAATCCCATGAAGCGGAGTTGCTGTATCTGTCCCGTGCCTTACTTGATCTCTCTGTATTGTTATGCAATAGGCATCCTACCCATTCCTCTTAGTTGTAGAGTTAACAGTGCATTATTTATTTGTGTGTAAAAACTATCAAATGAACATTTCCGTATTGCCATTGGAAAAAGAAAACCAGCAAATGTGGACAAAATGGAGACCAAATAAACTGCCAGAAATACATAGAAAGCCTAAAGGAATACAAGCTCAAAAGTTTCAGAAAGTAATGGTTAGTTTAGTTGGATTTAAATAGAAATCAGTTATTACACTATTGAGAAACTCTGCCTTTAAAATACCTTATTTTTCATGCCAGCTGCCTGGAGAGGCTTCTTGTAAGGTCTCAAACCCTTGTTTTAAATACTGAATAACTTACTAATAAAGGACACTCTGTTTCAGTCTCAAAGACAAGTCTATAAGATTTTTTTTTTTTTACTGTAAATGATTTAAATGTCAGTTTAGTAAACCAGTGAAATATTTAACATGTACTGGTCTAATCTTCAGACCTTAATATGTTGCTGTATAGCTATGCTATGGGATTTTTTGTTCTTTTGGTATATGTAACCATACCTAGAGTATTGCAATAGGTGGGTAGTAAAAGCCAGCTTAATTGGAAACATATCTGTAGATCTCTATTTGTAAACTATTAAAAAATTAAGTACTTTATGTGTAATGTGTAAATTTTCACCATATTTTTGTACTCTGTAATACTGTCAGCTCTCATGAGTTTGAATTTGAATTTGGGGCTCTTTTTGATCACTCAGAATCACGTGTTTCCCTCTAGCTGGCCAGTATGAGTAGAGTCCCTATATTTTGACTTGCACTACAAATACATGTTTTATAATAATTGCTATACATGTGCTTTGTATATTGTTCATCATTATGACATAAGCTACCTGACTCCATTTGTGTTTTTTTTTTTTTTTTTTAATTTTTGTTTTGTTTTTGTTTTATAAAAAAGGATGGATTAAAGCGCTCTCTCCTCCCCTCCTTCCCTCCTTCCTCTCTCATCCCCATTTGTAACACTTGAATCGTGATGCGGTTCAGAGGCAGAGAGTGACATCTGCTCCTGTGCAAAAAGCTGGTACAGAGTATCTGCCTCAGCAATGCCTTTGCATGGGGCATGCATTGGAGCAGGCTACCCTGGGCTCACACACAGCAGGACTTGCCCTGCCGTTAAGCTGTGGGGCTGATCCTGCTCCCAACGCACTAACAGAGGCTTGCCTTTAACTTCTGCAGTGGCGTGGCAGGATTTGCAGGGTCAAACTCTTGATTTTTTGAGTTTTCAAACTTATTAAAAGAAAAAAATGGAAAAAGAAATATGGGGTCTCTAGGGCTTTGTTGCTGTTACGCATTTGAATATTGTAGAGGGAGTTGAAAAATAATCCACATCATACATTTCTTTTCTAAAAAGTTTAAATTGGCAAAAAAAAAGTCATGAAGAAGACACAATCATATGATGAATGGTTTTGCATGGCAGAGCTTGAAAACTGCGCTAGAAACATGCTACTTGGATGAGAAGGACATTTTCTGTCATTGACCTGAGTGGTGTCAGGAGCATGCTCCTGAGCTTTATGTTGTCAGCTCCAGTTCTAAGATGTGCAATTTCTTTGACTTCAGCAGAACACTGATGCAAAGCTGAAGTACCGCAGCGGCTTGCACCCGCCGCTCCTCAGGACTTCAGCAGAGTCTATGCTTACTGCCTACATGGACACGTAGACCCACAGTTGATCTAATCCCACCCATTGACTCAGCACAGAGGAGGAGGTATGTTAGACTTCTGATTTATTTAGCGAGTTGAAATGAACAAGTGAAAAATCTGTCCTGCTAACACTTGCTTGAGCCAGACTTACTCCAGTGAGAAGATGCACTGAACTCAGTGAAACTCCTCAGGGTAGTAAATACTCTGGATTTTGCTGCATACAGCAGCAAAATTAGTTTTATCAGGTTCAGTATGAGAAAACTGTATTTTTGTTGGACAGGAAGGGAGACATGGATGAACACGTTTCAAAAGGCTTAAGAACATTTTTGCAATTCTCTGCTACGGGAATGCAACTTAGAGTGGATTTGAAGCTTTGGAAAAGTGGAATACAAGATAGCATAGTTGTCCAATTATACTCACTATGCGCTGGACGCAGCTGAAGATTTTGGTTTGGGTTTGGAGTTTTTGTTGTCTAAATTTAAACATAAAGCCTTATTTCTGTAAATCACTACCACAAGATCAGATACTTTTTTTTTTTTTTTAAGTTTTTTTCCTCAAAATGCACTGATAGTATTTGAGATATTGTTATAAATCTCCTACAACTTTTTTTTCTCCATTTTATTAGGCATGCATTTCGCTTAATTACCAGGGACACTATTAGACCTGATCCTACAGTGCGCAGAACTCATGGGTGAAACACCCCTCTATAGAGTGGTGTGATGTGAGGCCAAACACCACTCAGGTCTGATGTCGATTACCACCCCCTCCCCCCATCAAATGATGTTTAGATGGGACTGCAACAGTTCAAACTGTCACAATAAGTAGGTAGCTGCTACCATCTCAGCAAAGTCCCTGAGCATTGGTGATGCCCAGCACCTGGCAGGAAATGTTTCGCACTTTGAAAGGTCAGACCCAAAGGAGCTGTGTGAGCTTGAGGGGGGTCTTAGCACTTAGCTGAGTGGGTTAGGACAGCATTTTTTATGTGTTTAGCAACAACACAATTGTATGGTTGGTGTGGTTTAAAAGAAAAAAAAAAAAAAAGGAACTTAAAGGACAGCTGTGTTGTACTTTGGTGATCGATTACTCTGTATTTTAACACATTGTATGTCTGTTTTTGTGGTGCTCTAGTGGTAAATAAATTATTTCAATTATATGCTGGTGTTGTTCATATGACAGTGTTCTTCTGGCATAGACAATTCCTCAGCTCAGGCTCAGCTTAATTGCTGCCAAGCACTTTTTTTGTGGGGAGCCTTGATGTGGTCCAGCACATTTGCTCTGAGGATTACTTTCCCCTCAGCAACTGCATAATATGTTGGTCTGCAGACAAGAAGTGGCTTCTGGTTGACTGCTCTGAGCAGCAGCACTATCCCATGTATGCACAGGACAAGGACTACCCCATATAGGGGGTTGGAGCAGTGTTACTACATGACCTCACTATGCCCCATCTTTCACCAGCACCCTACCCAAACATCTAAAGGTCCCTCTGCATGGCTGTTACTCCAGGCACCAGTTACAGTGGCTTTCCTCTTTGGTAGTGGGTTTCAAAGTAGCTCATTCCTCATGCCTGTAGTGCCACAAAAGATGAGAAGGTGATCTGAGTAAATTTTTGGATGCCTGGACAGTGAATGGCCTCACGCCATCGCATCCTTCAGTAAAGGAATGGTGAAACTTATTTTGTACATTGAACAAAATAGCCTTCAGCGGCATGAGATGGGTATATTGGAGGAGAGGCAACAGGCACAAGTTAGAACAAGGAAAATTCTGGCTTCATGCAAGGAAAATATTTGTACAGTGGAGCTGGAACAGGCTGCGTGGCGTCTCCATCCTTGGAGATGCTCAAAACCTGCTGGGCAAGGCTGTGGGCAGTCTGCTCCCGCTGCACCTGCTCTTCAGCAGAGGTTGGGATCCTGGAGACCCCTGCTTGCCCCCATGAAGCTGCAGATGATTACAGCCCAACCCAATCATTTATCTGATTCTCAGTCTTTTCAGCTAACTCTGTTAGCAGCAGCCACAAAATCATCTTGAAATATTTTGTTGTTTTTTTTTTTTCTATGTTTGTTTTGTTTGCTTGCTTGTTTTTATAACAAGAAATACGATTCCATAGTAAGTCTGTCTCCATGCACTCTGCAATATATAATTGTAATATCTAAACAAATAAGAAGTAGAGAGCAGGGTATTGCAGCTTTTCTTTTTTTTTTTTTTTTTTTGCTAGCCCTTTAGCAGCACCTGTCAAATAAATAAAGCAGACTGGAGGAAGGGCTGCAGCATAGAATCATGCTTCCAGAAGGTGGACTGATGACAAGAGGGGCTGAACACCTTACTTTCTCTTCCATATACTTTGTCTGGGATCTAAGGGGTGCATAGCATTTCTTGGCATGAAAGAAAGAATATGTTTATGCCAGATTGTTTAGTGCTATTGTGATAAATTACAACAAATGGACCCTGTGGTCTGTGAATATGTGTTTAGGAATGCAACTTGGGATAAGCAGTGAAAACAATCGTAGGGGCCGTTTCACCACAGTTAGGCTCCAGTCTTACACTGGAGCCTTAACTAATGTCAGTGAGTTTATATTAGTGTAAAACTGTGGTCCTGCAAAAATTGACAGATATTAATTTTCATTGTATTTTTAGTTACCCAGTTACATGCTTTTTACATATATGTAATCTGCCAGCTCCATTCCTATCAAAGGTACTACTCAGTTTATACTGGTGAGAATACTCTGCAACTCTGGCTGCTTTATTTCTGAAATCCACGAGTAACAGGAGAGTTTGAAGTAATATGTTGATTGGATCTTTTAGATAGGAAAGTCACTGTGGTGTCTATGATTGAAGAGGAACAAAGTGGAAAGAATGCATTGTGCTAAGAGAGATTTTACAGTGTGGGGCTGAAAAGATGGATGTTCTCCCATGATAATAAGATTAATGCAGAATATTTTGGTGCTGGATTTGCCTTTTACCATCACTAATACAGCCTCACCAGACTCTATCACTAAAGTCCTTGCTTCTCGAATCAAATTGTGGTTAATGAATGAGGAATATTCAATATAGGAAAATTCAAACCATGTAAATGTCTTGAAAACCAGTTTTTAGGTCAAAATCTGCCTTAGATCAGACGAAGTAGATTCTGTGAGGAGCCATGAGTTCTGGAAGAAAATAAACCAAGAAGTTATGTAATTATATGTGGTTATAAAGTAGATGTGAAGTAATGTAGTTGGCTTGTCAGTGGGTATGGGTGTAACAGTAATTTCTTCATCTGTATAAAAATAAAATTAAATGGAACAGAAAGCTGATGAGAACTTCCAATCAAATTTGATATGCTCATTTAATGAAGTAACCTGCTGGAATCTAAAACAGAACCCCTGGGGTATAAAGCTTTCTTAAAACATATGGTGGTCCAAGAAAGAAATCGTTCGTTTGAATGATGTGTTTTAGTGCCAAAACAAGATGATAGTAGGGAGGGAGGTTCAGTGGTCACTGATCTTTGGTCTCAGTACTCTTTCCCATACTGTAGGCTAATCTTAGTTAAAAGATCCATGCTAATTGTGTGGAATACTTCTCTATAAGAAATGGAAGAAGGTAGATTCAAATGGCAAAAGGGAACTGAGTCCCACTTTGTTCTATGAAATACACATGAGGCACAGAGAACAGTTCTTACAAAATTCTTCCAGCTAATTAGAGGTGGACCAACCCCAAATGTTATCATGTGAGTCCACATTTTACCAAATACTAAATTCAAGGATTTATAGTTCTGATTTTCAAGTAGTCTGAATCACTTTTCCAAAACTGAGTTAGGTTCAATCCCCACAACTGGTTTATAATCAAACTTTAATCACCAGATTCACTGTGGGGACGTATAAGGCTTTCACATGTGCCAGAGTTTTTTTACACTCGAGTAGCTCTTAGGCAGGTACAAGTCTCTCAGAAGAGCTGGATTTTTCCCAAGCACAAAGATGTATAAGTCTAACTGCCATCTGTAGTAATGGCAGTCAGACAAAGTGTCCCTCCAGATCGAGTTTATTTTCAGGGGACTGGTAGTGGGATATCAGACTTCAGGTCACTTTATTCTTCAGTGATTAAAGGCCCAGCAGTATGGGACAAAGTGATGGCTTTTGCCATCTGATGGAACCCATGTGAAGCAAATCAACAGCTTCATTCCAGCTCCTTGTGTAAACTTGCTGGCTGTCTCCAAGGGTATGCAGACTAATTCCATTCATCAAAAGAGGAAAATATATATTTATTGGGAAAACTGTGCTTTTTTTTCCCTTTGGAAAAATGTAAATACCAAAGACAAAACATGCTGAAGTTCATGGGCAAGTTATGCATTCCTCTGCAGTGTGTAACCTGTTCTCAAAGAGGTGGTCTGGATCAATTTGTGAACATTTGGGAGTGAAAGCTAGATTTAGAGAGACTGAAATGCAATGTTTCCTCCACTTCTGCAAAACTTTCAATCACAAAAAAGTCAAAGGATTGTAAATAAGAATATGATCTGACTTTTACTCTGATACCCAGTTATGTTATGTGCAACACAGAAGGTGAATCACCACAAATCTTGGCTCTCAAAGACAGCCAGATGATGTATGCAGAGCCAGGTCACAGAAAGCAGAGCAGGAAAGATGAATACAACAGAAGGATTATGTCAGCATAAAGTATATGACCTAAATAAAGCCACAGGATAAGTACACACTTTTTTTTTTTTTTTTACTTTTTTTTTTTTTTTTGCTGTACTTTATGCTTTGGCCTTGGCTATGGTTCCATACCACAAATGGCTGTTCCCATTTCTTATCCTTTGCCTTGCAATAGAGTCATCTTTAGGGAGGAAGGAGTTTACCTGGAAATAACAAAGTCACTGGCATATTTATAATTTTTTATCAGACAGAAAATATACTTTGAATGAGCCACTAACAAGACCTTAAACTTTTCCAGTAGCTAAGGACCCCTAGCTTCTTCCCTGACCTTGGTCTTATAGTATTAAAATGTCCTTCATTACACTGTGAAAACAGATGATGTCTATCTTGTAGTCGAAATTCCATTGAGTACTCCAGGAGCTAAATGAGAAAATTCATGCACTATAACCATGGGTTTCTCTAGCATAAAGTCCCTTCAAGAAGCGCTGTATATCCAAGTGCTCTTCAGGCTGGGCATAAACAGGGCCTCAAACATCGTGCCAGCAATGGGTAATCCATGTAAGTAATGCAAACATACGATGTTCTGGTCTCCACAGTGCTCTCAGGGTTGCACCCAGACAACTGTCTCACTGATCAGAATTCCTTCCTCCTGTAAGTGGCACAGGACCAATCAGTGACTTGCCCATCACTGGGGGAAATCTGTCCTCAGAAGATGGTGCATACATAATTAGAGCCTGCTTTAAAACTTGCACAGGCCTGCAATGTTTATATAGCTTTTTCTGTATTCTTAAGTCTCTCGTTCTATTTGCTAAGTATCTTTACACTTTCTGGACCACTTCACTAGTTATATTCTTAGCAGTCTTACTGTATAGCCCCAGGGAGTTAAAAAAGGAAATTTCAGACTCTTTCACTTCTGGGTTACTCCAGCAATAGCAGGTTGTTTTTGTAACTTGTGTTGCTAAATGCAGGAAATGACTTCTGGAGGCAATGGAATTGAACTGCCTGGTCTTATTCCCAGCTCTTGCATTAGCTTTACTCCAGCACAACTGTTTCAATAGGGGACATGCCAGGATCTAATGTCATTTGTAAAAGAACAGACAGGCTGTTTGTCATTTCACTCGTAACTTTGCATACAGCATATGTGTTTGCAAAAATGTTTGAGCATGGATTGCCACAACAACCTCCATGAAATCAAATGATTTTGATTTTATATTTGAAACCTAGAAAAATATGAATATGATAATTTTCCAAAGGAGGAAATTAATCCTATTATTACTTAGATTGGTACATTTAGCAAGGTGTTGCAGTCATCCGACAGTAATGAAAATAATATAATTTCATACTGGATTCAATTCTTGCACTATACTTATTGAGTGTGCATTTTATACCACTACAGGTAGGCAAAACTATATTTTCAGTTGCTTGTACCTTTCTTCATTTTCAGGCTGAATTTTTGATATTGAAGTTCAGCCCAGAGATAAATTTATGTACAGAGTTTTATCGGGCTTTTTTGAGAAATCTTTGACTTCTCAGAGAACAGGCAAGTATATTTGCTTTTTACTCTCCAATCAGAAATGCTGTGCACTCGTAGCTCAACTTGAAAGCAGAACTCAGACAAATGCACTCAAAGTTGTTGGGGTCATATAGTTAGATTAGTATATCAGTTTTCATTTCAAAGATGAAAGCAAGTTTCCAGTGCTCCTGACCATAAAGAAACGCTTGAAACCATGAGCTGTTTTGAATTAACACGGCAGCATCTACTTGAATTAGCAGAATAACTGGAACAAAGCACTGAGTGAAGTGGGGTTACTGGTGTATCTTCAGTTAAGTGCTCTGCTTAGAGAAATGACATCTCCGCAGTGCCTCTGGCATTCAGTAGGAAAAAAAAAACTCCCAAGTGAAACAGTTTTCTTCTTTCTCTGGTACTGAAGAAACAAGAACGAAAGCTTCAGGTTTTCAAGTAGCTAATATAAACTGCTTTCCATCTAGCCAATATTCTCTCCAGAAATTAAAAAGTGTATTTTTACAGCACAAAGTGGTCCATCTATACGTATATCCTAATGAGGAGTCCCCTCCCCTCTTTGAGAGAAAGATGGAGCACCTCAGTGCCAACTCTCTTCACCAGCGTACAGGAAGGAAAGGCAGACTACTCTTCAGATCAGAGCTTTGCTTCTCACTTGCAAGTGGTCTTTTATTCACAGCTGATTAGTGGCAACCTGACAAGACAATGAAGCTGCGACAGCCCATTGAGATAAGGTAGATCTCAGGAGAATAAAAGCTGTATTCAGATATATCTTGATGTTCAATCACTGCCTGACCTAAGAGAAAATCTAAGCATGAAGGAATCGTATTCAGCAAAAAATTACCGCAAAGAACAAGAACTGCAAGCTGCATCCCCAGAGACGAGCAGGCAGAATGAGAGGTTTTAATCCCAAAAAAAGACCTACTCAGAAAAGTGTAAGAACACTGACTATCTCTGTTAAGACACTTAAAAAAAAAAAAAAAAAAAAAAGATGACATATCTCTGGGCTGGCCAGGCACTGCGTGGGAGTAACTTCTTTGCAGTCTAGTTCAAGCTTCCTCATGAACTTGCTTTACTTACTGGTACTCTCCTGTCTGAGTCTTGATCTATTTCTCCAATCCTTTTTCAAGAATAAATCTGTTTAGAATGTGTTTGTATAAAGGGATGAAAAGCAGCAAGTGTCCAAATAAAAATCAAAGGTCAATCAGACTCTTTCTATGTGAGTCACCATTATATCTGTATTTCCTGTTGGAAATAAAACTATGATTCTTTTGCTTTATTCCAAACAGGTTATAAATTACTTTCTAAATTTATAAATTACTTTCTAAATGTTGCACAGTCAGCATATCTGCACTAAAATAATTCCTAATTTGTACTAACAACTGTTCTATTGGTTAGTTTCCATCCGCACACTCTTTTAGAAGCAGAAGACAATGGTCTTTGATTTCTACTGCCAAAAAAAAAAAAAAAAAGAAAAAAAAAGAAAAAGAAAAAGAAAAGAAAGAAAGAAAAAAAAAAAAAAAGAGACACTGGGAATATTATGTCGATAATATGTCCCCATCTTCTTCCAGAAGCTGTGTCAAACTTGATTTTTGCATGTCTTCCTGATGCAGTCTGCCTTCTGAGATTCAGATAGTTACTCAAATTGTCAGAGATTGCTTAATAAAGTAGCTAGTGTTGCTGTGGTGCCTGATGTTGATTTTCTTGTATGTGATGGGGACATCACTTGGAAAAGAATATGGAATTGAACTTAGTCTGTCATATCTCCAAACAGAACATCAATAACTGGAAGGCATTCATATGACCTTGAGGAAAGTGTCTTGGTCTGTAGCTACGTTTCTTAAAGTAGAAGAAGCTTCTCTATCTCCTAAGCTTGGAATGCTGTTCTACAAAGTATTTCTTTGGTTACTGGTCCCATCCACCCCTCCAGAAGTCTGCCTACCAAAAACCAAACAGACCCCTGAAGGCACCTTTCATGATGGAAACAGACTGAAAGCCAGAAAACATTTAGATCTTTTTATAGACTTGGCAGCCTAAATATGTTCACAGCTAAAGAATACTCACACAAGTGGAAGTAACTCATATGCAGTGAACAAGTAGGGCAAAAATATTCTTGAACTGAAAACCAAAGAAGACGTCTCTGCAGAAAAAATATGGAAGACTTATGTTAAAATTGTTTGCTCCAAATAAATCACACAGCTGACACTGCTGAAAAGCCATCAAATTTCCACAATTCAATTAACAACATTTTTTGTTTTTAATTATTGTATTATTGCTTTTGTAATACTAAACTTGATGCGTTCAGCCTTCAAATCTAGCTCTGATTCTGTGCTTAAATGAGAAATATTGTGTTTTTATGCTAGTAGTTTAAAGCAGCAAGCAAACAGAGATCAAAGTATCTTGAGAACTACATTTAATTATAATAGCTGCCACAAATGCCAGAGCAAGATGTGGCTCTTTCATAAAAGAAAACACAGTAAAACAATATTATGCAGTTTACGAATTCCATCAAACCACTGTACAAATAAACAATGCTACTGAATCACACAACAAATCATCTTACAATTAGGCCACACAAGACCATCTGGTTTACAAACCAGCCTATGAGCCAAAGAGGAAAACTTTGAAGATAAATATTGCCATATGTGGAAGCCCAGGAAAAATATTACTTACTAGCACGGAGCATCAATTTGAAATGTAATTCTCAGTGGGAACTGAAGATTTCTTACTGAGGCTAATATATTTTGCAAGAAACTTCACAAAATGGAAGCAGAAGGTGTTACAGATAGGCCTGGAGAGTGCAAAACAATGAAAGCAGTTTTGAAGTGGTTGGGATCTAGCGCACGCTCTGGTTAAGGACAAAAGTTCATTTAGAAGTTTTAACATTTTCTCAGGATATTTGTCTAGTTGCATAAAGAAAATACTCTGTCGTTTCCCGGTTAAATTTTTCTGATAATGATAAAAAGTAGAATTCAGTCTAAATGAGTTTTGAAAGGCTAAAATAGAATGAATTTATTACTCCTCGTTATATTAGTGTTCAGAGGTTCTTTCACACTGATAGAGAGCTTCACTGAACTTCAAGGCTGAAGTGCAAAATCTATCAAGGCAAACAGATATACAGGACATCATGGCTTTCAAGCCATACATTTGTTGTGTAGTTTAGGAAATAGGAATTCACCATTTTCCAGAAATCAAGGCACTATAAGGCACCTAAAAATAGATACTAACAATCAAGATTTCTAAAATAATCTTTCAAAGATTTTTACTAATGAATATTTTTTTTTTTTCCCAGAGTCAATGGTAATATCACTGATGCAGGACCGGGTCCTCAAGTACAGTGATTTAATGATCAGAAAGGGAGAACATAAGAAAAAGCAGCAAAACATAAAAAATGGAAAACCAAAATCAGCATCTATCCATCCAAACCAGAGTTGATTGAAATAAGAAATACAGAAGCATTTCATTTGTTTGAAATTTACAATCTCTGTGCAGCTCTGTTGGTTTGTTCACAATTTGTTTTGCTTTATGCCACAAAAGACCACGCAACATATGAAGAGGTTTATCTTCCATTCTTTGAAACAAAGAATGGAAAATCTTGAAATATTTAAAGGGACAGTGTAAGACATTTATAGCATGATAAAATGCCTTTTAAACTATATTGGTTTATATGCATTATATAGGGTATAAAATCGCTTGTAAGCTTGTAATTGACATCTCTGACTCATTAAATGTTTTCTTTCTGTTGCAGGTATTTCTTGTAAAGTTGATCAAAGACTTGGATTCTCCAGAAAATGGCTCATATGTTAAAAATAACTCAAAAGTGCTGAAGACACAGTTTTATTTTTGCAGAAATGAGAATGAAATCTGTATTCTTGGTACTGTGGTTTCAGAGGTGGGTTTAGGCAATGTTTTTACAAACTAAGCAAATGCAATTAGAAATGCCCACCACTTGTACTAATTTCCATCCTCTTCCAAACTGTGTGTAATATTCCTACAGTTAGCCAGCTTTGACTTTTTTCTAATCTGTGTGTCCAGGGCATCACTCTTTAAAGAAATGATGCAAAATCAATGGGGCATTTTGGAAGCTTTTACTTCATTTCAATGAGGTCAGACATGAGTGTAACATATCACAACCTATCCTGATTCACACTGAGCCTTTGAGCTGGTTCTCTGCTGCTTTTGTTCAGTCCAGTGGTTTCAAGAGAATCTGATTTACATCAAATTAACCAGGCTTAACCAGGCCTTGCTAAACCAAAATAAGAAACAAAAGAGTTGTCAGCTCAATTATGAATGGTACAATCTTTGGGATATAAGAATCTTGTAATTCATCATATTTTCAATAGGTGCTGCATATCACAGGAAACACTATTATGTATTGCACATATTGTTATATCAGGAGAATCTTATCTCAATCAATCTCATGCGTACTTGCATCGCACTCAGTGAAGTTCCTGTAAAGGTTTCTTAGATCACAGTGTCAAAAAGAATGTGCTCTTCTCTAATTTGATATATAACAATTAATTTTCCTTTAGCTGTTGGCTGATTTCTTACTTACACAGAGGTGCGGTCTCAGCATATGCAGGCTATTTGGACTGGATGGTCAGCGCAGAGTGGGAGATCTTATTCTTTGGTAGCCCTGGTCAACAGTTTTTGTAGAGATTTGTCTGTTGTTATGTAAAGGTCTGCAACTTCTAATCAAAAATAGATTCCAGCAACAGCTGTGGAGAAAAAAAAAAATGCTGTGTGAGAGAAAGTTCCTCACTTAAAAGTATGAAAATGAAATTTTCTCATCAGAAGATGTTCATCTGTGGCCTTTTTAACTGTAGTTTAACTGCAGCAGTTTATCCTGGCTGAAGAACTGCCCTTCAGCAATGCTACCCCTGAGGTGGTTTAAAACACACATGAATCAAGGAAGGAAGACTTTGGGAAGGCAAATTTGGAAAGTATGTGCTGTGGCAGGGCAAGCCAGGCAAGAAGGGTGCCTGGCACTTATAAAGCAGGACACCTCCTCTTGTGTGTTTTATTATTGCGTTTCTTGCTCTGCTGCCTCCTGTTTCTCAGTGTTCCCATCAGAGAGCAGGCTCCAGGAGTGGCCACCCCAGCCCTTACAAGGCAGACAAACAGAGAGAAACCTGCTGCTGCTGAGTGTTTGGTTTTGGCTGAAATGCCAGCAAGAGATGAAATCTCTCCTGCCTTTGCAGAGGCCTGTCTCTGAGCTGTGCATGTTGAAGGGCACTGACTCATGGTGAGAGACATCATCAGCTCCTGCTTGCCAGGATCCCGGAGGGGATTCCCAGCCACCTCACTCATGCACAATGCTGCTGGCATTCGGTAGCTTGCCCAGCGTTATTTATTTGATTTACCTCTATTTTGTCTGGAAAAGACTCATCCGTTTTTTCTCCCAGACTCGGGTCTTTCTCTCAGCTTCTGCCAGATCCTATAGCCACATGTTTTGGAAGCCTCTTTAGAGGAAGGGCCAGCCTGTGTTCCCCAGGAGGGTGTGGGACAGTGGCCACCATATGAGGGTATGGCTGGGCTGCAGGGGTGGCCTCAGTGAGAAGCTGAGACTTTTGGCCACCTGCAGAGACTGTAGGGTCACAGCTTGGCTCTGAGAGGGAGCTTCAGCCTTGCATCCAGTGGGACCACTGCCTCACCCCAAAGACACGTGGGACAGAGGGAAACAAAAGTGTGGTGGTGACAGGACAGTTCTCCAGGGGATAAACAACACCCCTGCACCCCACACAGTGTCACAGGCACTCAGAGAAACCCACAGAGATGCCCCTCTCCTCACGTGAGGCTGCCCTTGCACCACACATAACAAGGAGACAGGGAAAGGGAGAGGGGGAAATGCACACCCTCTGCACCCAGACAGGCTGGCTGTCAGTGTGCTGCTGGCATCCTTCCAGGCAGGTATTCATTACATAGATCCAGCTTTTTAAATGCGATAGAAATGAGAATGGTGAGCCTGATATGTTTTTCTTCTTGTGAGATGAGGGGGAAGAAGGGAGGGAAATAACGTTTACCTCATAATTTCCCTTTCTCTTCCCCCCTCTGTGTAAGCCACATTATTCTTTCTGCAAAGGTACTTGGGGAAACTTGCTAAAATTTTCCCTCATGCTTGAAATTTACTTACCCTGGGTAACAGGAAATGTGGAGTCTTGTGATGTAGATTGTTATACCAGATGGTAATCTTAGCACATGCTATTTGTGTAGATCGGTGGTGCAAGTGAGTCATCATTTGTAGCTGACCTTCACTGCTGTGAAAATGCTTCTTTCAACAATAACAATAACAATAACAAACATCATTTCAGTACCATTTGGGACAGCCCAGCTGGAGGATAGCTGTGTGCTCTGTGGATAGTGAAGTTGGACTCGGTGCTTCCCACAGAGCCTGGTTACAATGCATCATGAGTGGGATCCAACAGTCATTATGAGTCTTTCCATCAGCTTCACTGAGCTCTGGATCAGGCCCAGGTCGTGTTGCATCACATTTCTGTACAGCCTCCTGATGTTCCCCTCCTGCGCTCCCCTGTTCGCGGGCAGCACTTTCCCATTTTCTCCTTCACTGGAGGTAACTGGAGGCTGTGCAGCTATCTGATCACATCCAAATGATAGGACCAATTCGCTGCTTTTTCCACAGTCCCTCTGTTATTCTGAATGTAGGAAAGCTGGAAGACAGTGAGATGCATTACCCCTGAACTTCTTTACGCTTGAAATTTTTGCACCTGGAGGAGAATTTTTATCTGAGCCAGGTAGTAAAAACTCTTGATATTTTAATGGAGGACATCAGATTTTGCTGGGGCAAAGTGCAACATTCATGCCAGCTCAGCTTCACGATCTCTTCCCATTTTCTGCACTCCCTGTGTAATTTTCAGTGATAAATCCGAACATAGGTTCCTGCCATGGTGAATCTGCAAATCAAAGCTCAGATCCTGCAAAAATTTTGTTTTGTGTAGAGTTGGGGCCATGAATAGAAATTACAATTGTTACCAGTAATGCTACTGCAGTCCTGTAGAAATCCAGACACATTATTTGACTACGCTGTTTCCTGCAGCAACAAATTCCACATTGTGAAGAAGTATTTCCTTTCATTTTCCTGATGATGTCCTTGTGCTATGGGATTTCAGACAAAGATTTATACTCTGCTCCATTAAGATTAGAATAGTGGATGTTAACAGAAAGGGTTTTCTGGCCTTTTGTAACTATCAATAACTCAGCCCTTACTAGCTGTCATAGCTTTCCAGAGACATGCCTATGGTCATTTCAATACTTACTTCACTGTGTCCTAGGAAAAAGGGTAAGAATTTCAAACCAGATTATCAACCGTATTGAGAAAGTTGTCTAATAAAATAAAGTATTTTGGTAAGGAGAACTCAGAAGCCTATCAGCTGTCAAACTTTTCCAAAATGATTACAAATCTCATCTGATAGAGTGAAAATTATACTGGCAATTAGATCACAAATGGCTGATTAAATTCCTTAGGCTTCCCAAATTGCAACAGTAGTATTTGTTTCAAAGATCTTATAATGACTGTATTTAGAAGCCTGATACTCAATACTCTCCTCTAAATTTCTCCTGATGTCAAATCAGGGTACACAACATTCTGCCCACAGCATATGCTATAGCAGATCCATAAATATGACCTTCATGGCAGCATGTACATCACTTGCCTTGTGCTAATCTTCTCTTTGAAATCAGAGTAAATGGATTTTGTAGAAGAGGTAGTGGGTCTGATTAGAAGCCTATGAAATCAATGGAAAAACTTTTATCCTCCATGGATGTTAACAGACATTGAACTTGGTCCCTTGTGACCAATTTTGCTGATCACAATCACAATAAAAATGCCTGGCTTCTAATGCTGTGATGTACTTGCTTCCTAACCAGGAAAGTGTAAGTGACACACACATTCATCTTAACCTAGTCTACATATTTTAGCTGCTTTGATGTCATTAGATTAGAGGATCTGACAAAGCAAGAGCTAGCGGCAAAGTAAGGAAGTCTTTGGAGTGTAGTGAAATTATGTATTATATATGGCCTTTATTGTTCAAGAAAGTTTCTTATTTGTTACACTGTCCGGCTGGTAGCAGTGTGTAGTGTTTTAAAACTGAAGTCCATTTTGTTGCTCTCACATCCAATATATGCAATCCTTTTAAAAGGCAGAAAAATTCCTGATGTTTGAAAAAGTTGCTTTTGGTGCCAAAGCAGACAGAAAACGTCTATGCTCCTGTAGAAATGGAAGGGGAATAAAGCTGTTTCTAAGGGGATAAATGTCTCTCTTATTTCCTATTCCCTGTTACTTTGGTTACTGTTACTTTTGAACATTCCTAGCATTTTGCACTTAATAAAAATGGCAAAATCCCTATTCATTTCTAGACACTATTTTCAACCCAAAGCCGCTTGTGTAGAAGAAAGTGTAAACACCAAAGTCTGTCCCACTCCACTATAGTAACACTTCCTAGGTGGAGCTCTTGCCACTCTTCTTGTTGAAGGAAAAAGAGAGAAATAAAGAAAAAGGGAAAAATATAAGCAAGAATGATGACTTGAAAAATGTAACCATGAGGCTCAGAGTTCTGCCAATTGCCTTCAGGCATACAATTGCCATCAATTGCATTTTTTTCTCCTGCAGTTTAGCCATGATCTGGTTCCTACGTATGATCATGCTATGACATTGCATATAATCCTCAGTTGAGACAGTGCATAAAAGCAGCTGCCACAGGACTTATTCTTGCAAGGTACAGAACTAACTGATTTGGTCTCAGTGAAGGCAGAAATTAATCATAGCCTGTCTCTTGTCATGCATCCACCTATCATCATCTATTCCCCTCTGCTGCTAGTCTTTCATCCAAAACTGCAACTTAGAGGAAGTAAACAGCAGGCAGCCCTATTCCCCATCCAATTATGAGAGCCACAAACGAGTGTGTACATATTAGGATCCTCAATCTTCTTTGTGTACAGCTGCAATAAGTCAAATTATGATGTCACATTAAGAAATTGGCTTAAATCCTAATTCTAATAATGCTGCCATATGTTTTGCTATTGAGTTGCAAAACAAGATTTTTGCTGATTTTACTGATTTTGTCAACAGTTCCAAATTACTGGGCATCAGCACACTCTGTAGTTCGATATGGTACAACCTGTTTGTTCAAAGTGCTTACCGACAGGAAATCTCCCTCTGAAACCTTGGTTGCTGTTCAGAAGCTTGCGTTTCTTTCTTTTACTAAAGAATCTATTTCAGCTGCATACTTAATTGTGCTAAAGAGACAAGCAGTGCATCTATTGTGGCATGATCTAAGTTTGGTTCTGTCAAGCAGGTTACAGACAATGAAGGGAAAGCAGAGCACCTGTTTCCCACTTCCTTAAGACATCCTTTGTTCTCTTCTGCATGATTGGAAGAAAGATAGCTGTCATCCTGTAATTTTTAGCCTGAAGTGCTAGTTGGACAACAAAGTGTAGAGCTGAGTAGAACTGTCAACATACAACCCAACCAACCCAACTTGCCTGCTAGAGGGCACCACTTGCACCCTCACTGCACTTCGCCAAGTTAGGCTGGGGTCAGAGTCTTGGAACTGTTACCATTACTTCCCATTTGATTCTTTGAGGACTCTTTCCATTGATTCATTTTCACCACCTGCATGGGAGTGGGCTAGCATCTGCAGTGTAGTGCAAGAAGTTACTGGATATCTGAAATATTTTCTTTCCCTCGCATTTGCCTTTGACCAGCCACAGATTCATGTCATGCAAGGCAGACTGCTTAAGATTTTATTTGGACTTTCAAAGCCTATGAAAGCAATGAAAAGTTTTCATCACTGGCTTGCTGATTCTGAAAGCATTTTAGTTTTCATTTAAGAGCAGCATCTGTCTTTGCACTGTGGCTTTTTTTCCCTCTTCCCTCTCCCCTCCTCCTCTTACCTCCCCTTACCCCTTCCCTTCCTATCTTTTCCCTTCCCTTCCCTTCATGATGAAATTCATTATTTATTTTCTTCCAAGCATTACATAAAGTAGCATCCCTGGCTGAAGTATCTACAAATATGGCAGTCTCTGATGTTCCTCATTTGTCTGTCATTAGTAATATCCTTTAGTAACCTCTGGCTAGGACATTTTTCAGATATGCAGTTCTTCTGGTAATTTATTTACTCAGGGTAGTTTAATTCAAAGGCAACATCTGGATTTCAATGGAACCCAGTCTTACAGCTTAGCTGACTGAGGTACCACAAAGGTCAAGAGAACTGCCCGTGGTGATACTTCAGTTCCCATTGAACTTAGGACCTTCCTGCCTCTAAAACACAGTGTTGTAACTCATCTCTCCTCAAAAATCATATTCTTCAGGAACATCTTTCATCAGACCTTGCTTATATCCTTCCTTTTTTGTGTTTGCTTTTAGGCCAATTGTATCTGATCACTGTATCAGCTCTGCAGGACAGTCTTAAGGAAGCACTGCTTGACCTCTAATTTTGGTTCTGCATTTGCTTCCAAATCATACTTCATACAAAACTTTTATTGTTTTGTTCAGACTGCAGACAGTGCTTGAAAGTGTCCTTGAAGCCTGTGAAAAATGTTTTTCTCTTGCTCACAAATTTCTGAGATGCACAGATATTTCATCATCTGTGACTGCTTTGTGAAATCATGTCTTGTAAAGAGGTTTTTGAAGCCATAAAAATCCATACAAAATAAAACTGTATTGTCTCCAGCTATTGTTTCTGCACTAATTAAGCAGCTCTCTGAACAACCAGATTCAGGACCGTGTAAACTCCATAATAAACTTGTAATGAAAGAAATATTCAAAGCCTCAGTGATTAATGAGCAGATGTTAACAGGCAGTGCAAACTTATGGGAAACCATTTCTAATAGTGATGTCAACAGAGAACAATTCACAGACATAATTACTAAAAAATTATCAGAGACTTCCTTGTCAAGTATTTTGTATGTTTATAAAGCTGTTGGTGACTCACTTTAAGCAGTCTGGGAGACTTATTTGATTTGGAATCAGGGTTTTATTATAGCTTAGTTGTTATGTAATAGTTTACTCAGACTAAATGGTCAGCTATTCTTCCATGTCAACATCGTCCTTATGTGTGCATTGAGGTTCCTTATAAGTCTCTCAGCAAATCATATCTAACTACTTTTCCATACTTTCACTCCTGGAATACAGTTCTCGTTAAAGCTGAGTACTAGAACAGCCCTTTGCTTAATTACCCATTAGACTGTCTGCCATTCACTATAAAGTTCAAGCCTACAGTACTATGCACCTTGCGCAGTTCTCTGCGTCACACAGAACAGATCTCTCAAATGCGCAAGAAACCTCAATAAATTTTGCTGATGTTTGTTTTAGAGGTAATTTCATAGCGTGCAGAGTGCTGCCATTTATGCAAGGCAGGTGTGTTCACTGATTTCCTAGGCTGTAACACAAATTGCAATTAATGTTGCCTGTCTCTCTAGTGTCATTACTGTTCAAGCAAAGTAATCTGGATGTAATTTTCACACTGGAACTAAAAAGATGTTTGAGTGATTCCACAAGCTTCTTTTTTCAAGGCATCATAGTACAATCAGCTGTAGAATGACTCTTTTTTTTTTTCATTGCTTATTATCATTTCTTCACATGAACACCGAACACTGAATTTAGAATTTTATAAAAGATAATTACAGCTCTCCACTACTTTGAGCCCTTCTCCGGGAGACTTTAAGCATTTTATGCAACTGAGATGTAGTTGGTATTTGTTGAAAGAACCAAGATCTTTGTCTGTCAGCACAGAGTTGCTACTTTGATTTTTAAGTTCTATGCTGTGGTAGCGACAAGCTGTAGTGGAAATGCTAAGTCACAGCTTGAACCAGTGATTGAGCACCTGGTGGAAAAGCAAGGCCAAGCCAGGGGAGCTCAGGTGCATGCAGTGTGCCTGAGTGATTGGAAGGGCTGGAGCCAGGATCCACCCTTTCCAGATCTCATTTAAGGGTTGGCAGTGGAGATAAGAGTATCTTGCTGGAGATCCCTGTCTAGTTGAGTTCTTCTAAAGGTTAGTATGTTCTTTCCTTTGTTTCTGTGTCCTTGGCTGTTGCATTTGAGCAAGTTCTCACTTGCTGCAGCCTAGGACTTTGCGCTAGAGGAGTTTCAGGTTGCATCTTAGGACAAACTTTTCTGAAAGAGCGGTGAGGCACTGGCACAGGTTGCCCAGGGAAGTGATAGAGTCACTATCCCTGGTAGCATTCAAGAAATGCGTAGATACTACTACTGTAGAAGCTATTCTATTAAACTGTGAGTTGCACATTAGTGCTGAGCAGATTTTCCCCACCTGCCTGTCTCTGTAAACAGCACTCATCATGTTGTGAGGAGGAGGTGATACCAGCCCCCCTCAGCCCCATTTCCTCCCTATTTTTGCCTATCTCATTTCACATGAAGCATGGAGACAGATGTATGCCACCAGACTGAAGGAAACTAAGTGTGACGCCATATTTCTGTAAATACATCATATGAAGGGATAGCAGAGACATTCTACAGATTTTTCTCTTTGTGATGGCTTCTGTAGTGTTCCTAGGGAGCTGTTCATCCAAAGAACAGCTATCCTGGAAAACAGACTAGTGTCAGTGTTGGTTGTCAACCTGGAAAAAACTAGCACAGTGCGGAGGAAGCGTTGACCCCTTTTTGGTTCTCATCAGCATGGGAGGCTTGCAGAATATTACAAGGGTGTCTAGAAGACTAAGTGTTCCCCAGAACAGTGCCTTCAAAGCTTGAATAATAGATGTAAATGGTAAAATTTACAAGTCTGGGAGACCTGCCTTCTGCTGCCATGTTCAGCTGTAGGTCTGGGCTGTGGGCAGCATGTGACTTCAGGATGTGTCCTGTGACTTAGTGGGTGAAACTTGTCCTTTTGGAAGTCTCTGCATCACTTAATCTCCACCTGAAATCCTTTTGCAGAGCTGAATGGGTATTCAGTAGTGCCCTGAGAGCAGCAGGTCTAGCGCATTGGGTGGGAAGGGGCACACTGGCCAGCTCCAAGGGCATCTTGCAGGAGAAGTGACCCTGGGGCAGCCCCAGAGCTGTAACGTGCTCTGTACTGTGTGCTTCTGTGGCAATGAGACCTAAGGCATGGAAAACTGGAAATGCATAAGGGTTTCTAAAGGGTAAGAAGTTATTTTAAGTACTTTGTAGTATTTAATACTTTAAGTATTTTGAGTGTTTTCTGAAATATGTATGTATCTAAGCTATATTAATTTATGGCATGACCAAGCAAGGTACTAAAGTCTGTATTTAAACATGCAAATTCTCTGATCAGCTTCAGCAATACTATTATGTGCTTAGGATTGAGTGCCATCATGAAATAAATTCCTCAATTTGTGATTTTATTTGGCTTTACAAAGCCCATCTCTATGCTTGAGTCATTTAATTCAGCATGAGCCTCGAGTTGGTGTCTGCAATAATTTTCTGAATAGTAATTATCACCTTCAATAGACCTTTCAGTTACAAAAATGTTCTGCTTCCTCACATAAAAGATGTAAATAGAATGCTATTTGCTAAACAGTAATGGCAGGAACATTTGAAGGTATAAAAGAGGTGGAATGAATGACTCATGAATGCATAGCTCTGAACACTGAAGCTACTTCTGGATGCAAAGGTTAAAACTGTTACGAAACCGATGAAATTTTAGTCTGTTTTTATTTGGAAAATTTTGGAGTAACACCCCTCAATACATTTAAATATATATATTTTTTTGAATCTTTAGAGGCATATTTAGAGAAACTTTCAAAGACTCTGCATAGTTAATATCCACGTTTTTAGAAAATATTTTCAACTTGTATTTGTCAGTGACATTTTGGTAAGCTATAAGTGTGCATTTGTGTAAAAAGAACACTCAAAATAACATATTGAAGTACAAAAAAAAAAACCCACAAAAAACCACCAGTGCTTTCCTATAGTGTTTTGTTAATTCTTATAAAATACGTGTAGAGGAGAAATGGCTGGTGTGGTGATCAAGTGGTTAAAGCAGATCCAACAAATAAACTGTGTTTTGGAGTGTTTGTATCTAGCTGGAGACCAGGGAACAGAAGGGAGGTGCTCTGCTGAGGGGCTGCCTAAACTTTGTAAAAGAGAAAACAAGCTTTGGGGGTATCCTGTGCCATAGAAATAAATGTATGTCAGAGCTGTATGTGTCTGTGTATTTATGTGGTGTGTGTGGGTGAGAGAGAGGGTCCTGGAAGCAGAGACTGAATGAGGGATGTGATCCTGGAAAGAGAAAACTACAGAAAGGCCAAAGAGCATTGCTGAGCTGGATCCAGCCCTGGGACATCACTCCAGCCAAGGAGGCTGTGAGCTAAATTTTTTTTTTTACATGTACATTTTTATTACATTCTGAGTAATTTCCCACAACATTCCACTTTTTAAAAAACCTTTTCAGAAGGAGAAAGGGAGGGAGGCTTGAGAAACATCAGAACTTTTTTTTTTTTTTTTTTGAGAAAATCCAGATCTCTTAAGAACATGAAGCATTTTCAAGGTTTCTTACCCATATCAAACAGGCTAACAATGACATAACCAAATAGACTACGATGGAGGAACAGCTGCTCAGATGGAAGAAAATCAGAGGAATAAGATCCTCAGTGGGCAACCACTGGCAAAAATAGTGCCTGATTGTCCACAGTGGTCCACAAAGGACACATTTTCCTTCAGAGCTTTTCACATGCAGTGCTACTGGGTGAATCAAGAGGAGAATGGAGCAGAGCACAAGCATCATGTTGAGTAGTTACTGACATCTCATAGTGAGCAAGCAGCAGAGGCAGGGAAAAGACACATCCTCTTGCTGAAAAAGCTTCCCTGTCTACAAGTGCCTGAAGGGAGGTCATGTGCTGGGGTTTATCATCTTCTCCCAAGTAACAGTGATGGGATGAGAGTAATGGCCTCAAGTTTCACCAGAGAAGTTTCAGGTTGCATATTAGGACAAACTTCTCTGAAAGAGTGGTGAGGCACTGGCACAGGTTGCCCAGGGAAGTGATAGAGTCGCCATCCCTGGTAGTGTTCAAGAAATGTGTAGACATGGTAGTGAGGAACATGGTTCTGTGAGCAATACTGGTGGTAGGTGGATGGTTGGGCTCGATGATCTTAGAGGTTATTACCAATATTTATGATTCTGCTAGCTTCTGTTGTGCCACATACAGCCTTGGGTGTATTCTTGCAGACTTCTTCACCATATCCAATTAGGTGAGGTCAAGCTGTTCACAAAGCACACAGACTCAATGGCCTCTTTTGCCTTGTTTCAGCCATTTTTGTTTCTTATGGTAGCTGTTGTTCTTATTTGTCACAATTATGGCTTGGATTTAAGTTTATTATTATTTTCGCTTCTCAGAAGAGCTGGGGAATAGTTACAGCCTGAGGGTGATGATGGCAAAACTCACTAAATAATTTCTGAGTACTGTGAGAGATGCATCCTCCCATCATAACATTTTTATGGCAAGTTTAATGTTTGGCTCATCTGGAATAAGCTGTGAGAGCCACAATACAGGAAGCTGTCAGGGTTACTGACGATTTTTTACTCTCTTTGGAGAAGAAGAAAACACGAGCTTCTGTCCTCAGTGGATTCTGTGATTTGTGAAGCACTGAAAGAGATCAGATTTCTGCAGAAAAGGAATATCCAATGGGTAACTATTTGTGCCAATTCCAGTTCAAACATAAGCCTTTCTTATACAAATAGCTTATGGCAGAGCAGGAGGTATTAAGAGGGATGTGAGCTGTAACCAGAGTGGAGAGAATGCTAATATTTTGTCCAGGCTGGGTTTTGGGTGGTGGGTTTATTGCTGTTTCAAATAAGAATTCAGAAATTCTGAAACAGCACTGTGCTTTATTTTTGCTCTGTTGTGAAATTCCATCCTTACAGCACAGCCCTTTCTGCCCATGCAGGAAAACCATTTTCTATTCTCAGTGAGCTAGACTGTGCATTTGATATGTTACTCCATGTGGTGGGCACAGCAAAACTGTACCTATGCAGAAAGCAGCAGCTACACCACCCCACCCTTCAGAAACAAACTCCTTGTGAGTGGAAGGTGGGTAGGAATTTACTACTTCTTTTTAAGTGGTGCAGCCACTCTCTTCTGTCATATGGAGCACAGGAGGAGGTGGAGACATACTTCTACCCTCCCTTGGCCCCAGCTCCCCGCCTCCTCTCTGAAGAGTTGCTCCTGTATTCCCTTGAGCAAAAGGGCTGTGATTCTTGGCAGGCTTCACGTCAGTTGCACAGGTCAGGGGGAAGTCATTACTTCCTCCTCCCACACTGCTCAGTCATGTTAGGTTAGGACAGGGCTTTGCAAGATATTACCCAATATTTGCAATATAGATTATTTTATGTCTTTCTCATAAAGTAAAGGAGGAAATGTAAGGTTTGCAACCTATTTCCAATTCTAGAAAACAAGGATGCTCGGTTGACAGTTAAATTTATTAAGATAATATTATGATCAAGGCTACCACACCTGAAGGAAAAGATCAAAGTAAGCTGCTATAAACATTATTATGCCTTCTATCCCAAACTTGTTTCTCTTAGACAATTATAGTCCCCTTAATTAGGAGACTGGCATCATGATCCCTGATAACTTTTCCCTTAAAATTATGGAGACTATCTTCACTGTCAGCAAACTTTTCTGAACTTGAGAATTTTACTATCACCATTTATCTGCTGTATCCTAAGAAAGCATTGAAAGCTGAATATTGAACGCTCACCTAAATTTCCCTTTACATGAAATTCCTTCCCTTTCCTCATACTTTCATATTACAGGAAAATTTGGGGTCCTGACATAGTAGAGGAGAGTAGACAGCAGAACATCCACCTGGCTGCTGAGCATCACAAGTGGCACCTATTCTGAAAGAGTTGACATTTTTCCATATTTACTCTCTTTCCATAAGCATGGTTCTCCAAAACCTTTACATCTACAGCCTGTTTCGATTGGTAAAACAGTTGTATCTTTCTAATGCCTTGCAGTTAGAAGAAATTGCGTAGGGACTTTTCTGCCTGTTGTTCACACCTTTCCATTTGGGATGCACTCTCTCTCCCAGGTTATGAAGATTGTGTGTGTTGATGTTGTTGTAAAATGCCTGGAGGAGCTGAATGCTGTATCTGATGATATGTTCTTGTAATGGCACTGCAGCAGACTGAACTAAGCTTCCAATAATAAGCAGTGACACTAACATAAATATTTGTGGTTATGCTTTCCATTTTTTCCTTATAGGAAAGAAGTTAAAATTTTGAAATACTTCAGCGATGTGATCAGCAGACAGTAGTGGGAAAGAATTTCTCCTGAACTTGAATTGTGATCAAAATAAGGAAGGAAGATCTGAAAGACGAGAAAATATTTTTGTTAATCAGGATATGGCACTTTCCAACATCTGGATGTCAAAACACTTGTTTTGAATTCAATACTATTAACCATGTGTCACTTCAACGAATTTTTTTCCTCCAGAGCCAATTGGGTGGCTACGATTTTTGGCAAAGTTTTTGCGGTCTGTTGCTTACATTACCTGACCTGTGGTCTGTTTGTCTTACAATCTCTGTGGGAAAAAACAGCAAGAGTCCTCAACCCCCCCACCCTGCCTACCCAAAAAAAGTTATACCACAAAGCCTGAAAATAGATCAGAACCCAGAAACAAAATTCTAGGATGAAGTCTCATCCTTCCACCAAACCATTTTGACCGGATGGTAACCTCATGGGATTTCTGCCGCTTTTGCCTATGACATCATGTAACATCAAACGGGAAAGCATCTGATTCTTCTGAATATCATTGAGACATGATTAAACTAAATACAACATCTTGGGAATCCAGCAAAAAAAAAAGTTTGAATAAAAGGTCAGACAAAGATCAGGCATCAGCTCTCGCTCTTTGCAAAATGATAAAACTAACAGGGAATGACTCAGCTAGCCCTGATGAAAAAGCTCCTTTCTTTGCAGTGTAAACAACACAGTCGGTGTTCTTGAAATCCCAGACTGAAACATCAACCAGCACTGGAAAATACGATATCCCAGAATGCCTTCCCTGTCCTGGGCATAGCCTGTCACCAGCATTTCAGGGGATCTTATTCACTGTGACTGGGACTAACTATTCAAAAGAGACTGTTGCATGAGTAAAAGGGAAAAAAGCTTGTGTGTGGACTGACCTCAAGAGTGTGAAGCAAATATTTTGTTTCAAATCAACTTTTGACCCATTTCAACAGTAAACTGAGTGACCAGTAATTGAAACCAGGAAAAAGAGAGAGAAAAAGGAGGTAAGTGTGGCTTTGAAGGATTGAATTATGGATGAGAGTAACAAAGAACTCTTCCACACTGAAACTTGGTGTCTAATTTTTTTTTGCTGAGTAACTTGTTTTGAAGAATAAGAGACTTCTGCTCTTGCCAGGTCCCTACAGCTAGGTTTTATGGTTACAACGAGCAAGTATGCATCTGTGTAAACGTTCCTTAATTTTCTGTTTTACATCGTATTTACATTGCTCAGACAGTAAAACCACTGAATGTTTTAATTAGCTCTCCCATTGCTCTGAAAACGTTTGAAATTTACATGTAGTATGAAAAGACTGGAGGACCAAATAAAGGCTAAGTGCTCACAAACGTGGTGAGATGCTTAAAGTGCACCAGTTGTATGTGGTTTAGGTTTGGGACAGGACAAAGGCAGTTTCGCATGTGGTGGGTGTTAGACTCCACAGTTCTCACACAGACCCAGCCCATATGTGGGCAGGATGCTTAGGAATCACATCGCCTTTGGCAAAATGATACCCAGAAACAAATATGAGGGTAAGGTTGCAAAGGCACAGGAATGGGCTGCTGCTTGATCCTGCTTGAAGGACCAGCATTTGTCGTTTGCTGAAGAAGCTCTCCCAAATGTTTTCAGAGACTCATCAGAGGGGCTGCTAAGAGGGTCTCACATAATTAAACAAATGAAAGCTTTCTATGGAATCACTGTTCTAATAGGGAATCATTGTTTTTAATGCAATTTTCATAGACTCGTAGAATAAAAGAGGCTGGAAGAAACTTCAAGAGATAGTACTCATTAAGAGCAGCATTTTGCATGTCAATGTGGAGTTGACTAAACCTGCTAGTGAATCTCTCGTCTTTGTTCTCAGGATACATGTAACTATGCAAATGGTCTAACACTAGGCTGTCTGCTATTTTAGTCATAATTCAGCTGTCAGGGTATTTTTCAGCCTCTGTGCTGACTCTGCCAATGCAGTAGCTAATTAACAAAGAACCACTGGAAGAGGACTGAAAGGGATGATCTAATGCATCCACCTTAATGAGGCAGGACCGACAATCTTAATGCTATGTGCGCTTGCTGTGCTTGCAGTGTAGACGTTAGTCTCCAAAGGCCTAAACTGAAACCATTAATGGAGCCATGACTTTCTGTAATGTTCCTGGAACTCTCATATCTTAGATCATAATCTGATAATGAGCGATTCTCCTTAGCTTGCATTTAGCATCTCTGGAAGAGCAAAGAAGTGATCTTCACTTGGAGAAAAAAAGAACAGGATTAAGTTGGGGCACATAAGAAGTCATATTCAGGGATTTGTTTTAAAAGGCTGGCATTTCATTAAAGTTATAATTCAAGGGAGCTGTAGAAAAAGCATGGCCAGTTTTATTAAAGTTATAGATTTAGTAGTTTGAATCCTCAAATGTTGTTATTACATTGTTCTAGATGAGGTCTGGTTTGAGGTCAATTTCTGGGTTTTGCCATCTTGTGGCCTGGTGCTGCACTGCGACCACCCTTCCTGTTATTCCATCTGCAGATGCAGCAGCTTTGAAATAACATGCTTCCATAAAGATCTCAACAACAGTCTCTGACAGGTCTTTTCTATAATCTGCAGTTTTTCTTAGGTTTAGGGCTTCATCCAATCCTGTTTCTCTTTCTGCTTTCCCAGTTCTCAGCAGAAAGCCATGCCATTCCCAGTCAGGACTGTGAGTGAGATGGGGATCCACATCTCTTTCCTAGCCTGATCCCTTGTGCCATTTGCTACTTACACAGGCAAAATCGCCTTACTCTTCTTGAAACTGTGATTGAATTTGAAAAACCATTCTAGTTCATTGCAGTCTTCACTCTACCTCAGATACTGTTTTGACTGCGCTGGGATCAATTCTTTGTAGACTTTTATAGTCAGCTATAAAGTTTCTGTCTTCCTTCCTTTAGTTTCCTCTTACCCATCCTTCTTGCAGCTATTTACTTTAAGCATAGAATATTCAATCAGAGATGCTGCATCTCAGGATCTCACAGACTTCAAAGGAAACTGCTATGTTTCTATCACTTGTTTTTATTGCAGGATTCAACCTACAAGAGTAAAAAAATTAAATCCTTCAGTTACAACAGCTCTTTCTTAATTTTTCTACCTATGCTTTTGGGCTGGTGCACTGTTAGTGTTATAGCACCGTGCTTAAAGGTGCTGGAGAATGATTAAGGTGATCACTGCAAGCTTCTGATCCAAGCTTATTGGCTTTCAGTATGTTAGGTAAGAGAACTCAGGTCACTTGCATTAGCTCTGTCTTAGCAGTCTTCCTTACTGAGAGGTGTCCATGGAAGACATATGAGGCTTTCCTGACTCTCAGTTCTTCTTAGACTTTTCCAGTCCTAGCAGGAGCTAAGTTTTGCTGACATGAGGATCCTTCTCTCTCCCATTTGCCAGAACAATCTCTTTATTCTAAGCTTGAAGAACTTGGAGGCCAGTCAAAAAGTTGTCTAAGTGGTTTATCTAAGGCTAGCCAGCTGTGGCCTCCCTTCTGATTGGTAAGCCTGAGGTCCAGTGAAGAAGGACTTGAGTGTAACAAGTCTGAACAGAGTAGCAGTTCTGTTGAATAGGAATCCAGTATTGAGTTTATACTTCTCCCAGATGTACCATGAGAAAAAATATCTCCTGGAAGTGTATGAGTCTGCAGACTCAGTTGGAAAAAGGAGGAAATGAAATAGACAAGTTAAATTGAAGGACAGGGGAAAAAAAAAAAAAGTTAGGATTTTCCTTCTTGTAGTTCAAGTTTATTGTTGTTTTGTTTCTTAAATGGAAAAACAGAGTCAGTTGAAACAATGACTAAAGAAGTTATTTTTTTGCACTAGAACTTTGAGTTATGGCCAGATACCTGAAGTTTGTGCACCTGCATGTCTCCTTGGGATGTTTTTAAAAAGCCTGAACAGTTTATAGCTGGAAATGGACTCTGTTGCATTTTGCATTGTCTGATATATGAAAACGAAAACAAACAAACAAACAAAAAAAAAAGAGTGCTAACAGATCATTTGAAGAGAACTTAAAACAAGCTTTACCAAATTTTTTCTGCTTGGGTTTATTGTGGCTGCTCTTAGTCTTAGCTTTGGTGAGTATGTCATCCTTCTCTTGGGGAAAAAAAAAAAAAAAAAAGGATAGTGAATAGCAATAGTATTTTTAGGCTAAAATGGGCAGTGCAAAAGTGAGGATCTAGAGTATGAGCTTTCTCCTGCCAGTAGCTGGCATGCTGAGTGCTCTGTGTTGCCTGATCAGAGCAGTATGGAGAGGAGGAGCTGCACAGACTACAAGTGTAATGAAGAGCTGAGGTTTTACACCTGCCAAAGTACGAGGATTCCTGCTGCCTAATGCTCTCTCATATTTGGGCTGTTTGGTTTGTTTTGGTTTGGTTTTCACAGTATCTACAAATCTTTGCTCTTAGAAAAAACTACTTGAACTAGGGACAGGGAAGGGTAGAATTTGGGAAATGACGAAATAAATCCCTTCTCACTCAAGTTTACCACAAACTCTCTACAAGACACAGCTGCTTGACAATACATGTTAGAAGGCTGAATCATAACACAAATACACACAGAAAAGGGAAGAACTGAGTGACTGGATATCAAACTGTGATAGAGTCAGAGATGGAAAAAAGACTATTGAAAAGGAAAATAGACAGCATGCTAAAAGCTGGTTTCCTGAGGTTTTGACTAATATCTGAGTGCCAGCAATGAGTGCACTGCATCAGCGACCCTTTTCACCTTGCCCAAACTGATGAGCTCATATTTGCAGATTGTTTAATGCTTTGTTTTCAAGTAAAAAGTATCAGATTTACACTCAAGTAACAAATTGTTACAATGTGGGAAGAGAGTATGGACAAAGTACAAATCTGTGGGATGCCTTAACCACCTATGATTTTGTCTGTGAGACTGCGTAACAGAAAGAAGCTGATAGCAAGAGTGATAGCTCACAGCAGGAGGATAAAACATTGCAATGCCTTTCATTCTCTGATACTTCAAGATATTTCATTAATGTATAATATTACTATATTTATAAACGTTATAAAAGAAGAATGATATATGTATTTAAAATTGCCTTAGGCAATCTCATTTACTTCAGGGAGTCTCTCATTTTCATCAAAAGTAGGCTGAGTTTTGAATGCGATTTTGACTGCGGAGAAAAATGAGCTGGGTACCTTCTTCTGAAGTGCAGATTTGCCTCTTCTGCTCCTTGGCTAGTTGAAGACCTCTTGTGCAGGATAGCCAGGCGCCACAGCTCCTGAAGGTTTTCTGCTTTCACTGTCTATCCTACTCATCCACATATTCTATTCTCCAGCCCTCTGCAAAACTTTATCAGAGTTAATGTAAAGGAGTACTTGGGCTTAAAGAAAGGCTACATTCTTGTTTCAAGATAGACCAGTTTCAGTAGCTCCTATCTGAAATTCTGGATTCACTACCTTCATGTATCTTTAGTAACCACCTAGGAACTAGAGTCGCTATTGAATCTCCATGGAGCTTTTGAAAATTTTAAGGATATACTTCAAATATAAACTGTGACACGATAAGCTCTCTCCTCCATTTGTCTTGGCAAGCACAGTAAGTATTTTGAAGGAAACTGTTGGGTGTTTTTAGAGACAATTCTTCCCTGTGTACTGCAACTCATTTCCCATGATTTATTTTAATTACTGATTGGAGATGATTGCTGTAAGTACATGATAACCAGGCTCACTTATAATTTGAAAAATCCATCTCTCATCCTGGCTCACAAAGACTTAAAATATCATTCTTTTGTTTTGAGTGTTTAGACACTAGAAAAAGTTGAAACCGATGTTCCTGCCTCTCTCTGTCTTTTTTTCTTGCTGTCTTTCTCCTTTGATATCTTATTGAACAGGAAAAGGGAGGAGTAAAAAAAAATGCAGGGCTTGAAGGGAAGTCTTGAAGTCATGAGGTATACAAATCCTGTTTCCATATACTTTTCCTGCTTCCATTCCCCCTGGGTCCCTGTAGGCAAAGATAAAAGTATCTTGGATGGCCAACAAAGTGTCTGTGCTTGATTTCACTGAAAGGGAGAAAGTGAAACAAAACAGGCTCCAGCGTGACTGCCACTTAAATTAGCTATAGAAAAGTGTGATGACAGTCTTAGTTAATTAATAAATCATTATTACAATTTCATACATTAACATTCTGACTACAGTGAAAGCTCTACATCTCTGAGAATTCAGTACAAGCCAAATGCTGCTTTGTTATAAGTCATTTACCAGATGATTTCCTTCTGTTAACAGTATTCTTCAGAAGAAAATTTAAAGCTTCAGAGGAATAAAAATATATATATTTCTAGTCCAGTCATAAAGAACAGAATTTGGGAAGATTTCCTGAATTTAGCTTCTCTGCTGCAAGATCAGAAGGCTCTTTTCATGTATCAACTGGATTGACTTCAGATCAGTTAAAGACAGCAGTGACTGTAGTCATTAATTTTTATGTTAAGCATTATGCCCATAACACTTGCCTTAAGGTAGGGAGATATGCATGAGACTCTTCATTTTCACCCAATTAAGGTGAAAAACCCTAATTGCTCCACTTATAGTAGCCTTCCTGTTGCAGAATTCTACGCTCAGTCATCCCATGAACTTCTCTCACACTCTCCAGTAAGATCCTAATGCATCTTTGCCTAACTTCAATTTGCTTGATTTGAGAAGGGTTTTGGGTTAACCTGTGCAACTCCACAATAGAATTTCACTGTTACTGATGTGTTTTGGTGATGTATAAATCAGAAAAAATGTATATATACAGGAAAAAGGTATGTGTTTTGGGTCATGTATCTTGAAATTAAGTATTCTAATGAATTTTGAGCTTCTTAATATTTAATTGAATAAATAAATGAAAATTACCAACCAACAAACAAACACAACCTGAAATCTCAGTTAATTGTTTTCTAAATAAAATAATCTGGAATTCTTCACAATTCCCCCTCACCAATATATTTTGCTGAAGTTGCTTAACAACAAGAATGTGAATGTGAAGGTGACCTTGAGTCCTCTGAAACTTGTCATTTTATTCCTTTTTTCTTTTGCATACCACTGTCTTTAAATAAGCTGCTGAAGGCTGTAAGGTATTTTCAAGTTTCTGAGTGAGCAAAATGCTACGACATCTTTAAAATGCTGTTGTAAGATGTGTTTTAGTGCCAGATAACAAACCGTGAGGAGAAGTTAATACTTGCTGGAAAAGTCAATTAGACTGTGCTGTATAGCGTGCTTTTCTGGCTAGACCACTCCTGATACCTGAGATAATTCAATTAAGTTTACCTTGAGTGTCTCCAAGGTCCACCAAACAAAAATGTGTGAGTAGCAGGCTCCTGGAATACCGATTGAAATTGGTATGCTGAAACTGGTCTGGAGTATCTTCTGAGGAAAAGTTGCTCAAGATTTCCAAAGTCTTTTGGTAAAGTTTCAAACTACAGGGCACCATATGTATCTAATATTATTTGCTGAAGTGCAAATATATCACTGTTGTGGCACTCAGCACTTCAATCACAGCTCCCATAATAATATGCCAGGAGGCAGTGGAGGCAAGAAGCCCTTTCAAGAACAAATTTCATCTCTAATCCTGACCCTCTGGCCTTTTCTCTTCATTTCTTCAGCTATTTCAATGAGTTGCAGCCTCAACAGAGAATGTGTGGATCACTGTTAGCTCAGTTCTCTCAGTTTTATAGTATCAGGCTAATAAATTTGCTACCCCTTAAAGAGTTTTCCAAGCAAATACTCCCCACAGTGACATAAGGGTCTTGAAGATTAGTGGCAAAATAAAAGGTATATTCTAATGGAAGAAAAAGAAATTGATCTGGAAATATTTTTGAAGAGGAGAGAAAAAAAGATATTTCCTATAGTCTCCTACTACGTGCAGAACAAATTGAATTGCGAAGTTGTCTCAGACTGAAACAAGACCTGCATCGTAAGGCTGCTGGAAATGCTGTCCTAACAAAAATAGGTGACTACCATTTTGTTTTGCCAGTGATACAATGCTGTCATATGAATTATATCTATACCATACCTCTGCTTTTTTTCTCACATGGTCCGTGACTATATAGACTCTGATGTTCCTCTGGGATAAAACAGAAAAACACAAAATTTATGCTTTTTTTCACCTAGAAAAAAAAACAAAAAAAAGACTTTTTTTTTTTTTTTTTCCCTCTATCAGGTCATTATTTGCTTCTGTTCTTAACCCTGTGCAAGGATACCCACGCTTTCCAGTTCTACATGTAAAAAAGACAATTTTCAGCTGTAAGGACTTCTTGCTTATGATGATGATTATGGTGTGGTGTGGGTAACTTAAACTGTAGAGCCCTCTTTATTCTCAGGTGGTATGTCTGCAGGCAGACTGTACGCCAGTGATTTCTTTACTGAGAAGAAAATTTCAGATCATCTGTCTCTAAGACAGTATACTGCAGATTGACACTCTTAAGTTTCTTTAAGATGTGAAACAAAATACATGGGCTTACAGAAGGATTAGGAAATTATACACCAGATGGAAAATTTTGTGGGAAAAGAAGAATTGTATGAGTGAAATAGCAGTACTGTAAAATAAATAACAGGAAATATGGCAATTTATGTGATAGAGAAAATTGTCACTTTTAGAATTGTCTGAAAGTCAACTTCATTTCACCCATTTGAATTCAGAAGTGAACTGAGACCTCGAATGTTTAAAAATATATGAAGGGTACTTCAATGAACTAAAACCCCCTACAGGAAGAGAAGAAAGCAATCTGTTCAAAAGGATTTTGAGGAAGTTGGTAATGCATGTAATCAGAATTTAACTAATTCCTGGGAAGTGATTTAGAATAAGTTAAATCTCATTAAGTTAATAAGTTAAATCTCATTATGTGAGATGAGCAGTTAGTGGGGCTCCTAATTTAGAAAACATCAGAATTCAGAAATGGTCTTTAAGCCTGTTTAAACTTAAGCGTATAGAATCATAGAATCACAGAATCATTTGAGTTGGAAAGGTCACTTAAAGATCATCTAGTCCAGCTCCCCTGCAGTGAACAGGGACACCTACAGCAGATCAGGGTGCTCAGAGTCCTATCAAAGCCTGACCTTGGATACCCCCAGGGATGGGCATCCACTTTCTCTCCAATGCCTTACCTCCTTGACCATAATAACCTTCTTCATTATATCCAATCTAAATCTCCACTCTTTTAGTTTGAAACCCTTTCCCCTTGTCCTATCAGAGCAGAATCCTGCTGAAGAAACTGTCACCTTCTTTCTTATAACCCCCATTTATAAGTTGAGAACCATTTGAATAAGAATTTCACTAATGGACCAATGGTATTTTCCATACGATGAGTAGCAGAGCTGCAAAAAGAGAAGGAATACGAAGTGCTGGAGCAGAGGAAGTGCAGCCATCTGCTCCCTGCTGCATTGGATGTGGAGCAAAGAAGCCACCTCACACTGAATGACTGTGCAAGGCTGGTAATTGTTACCCACCCTTAGACCATAAGAATGGATCTATGCAGCTAATGTCTATTTTAAGTGCAGAGGAATGCTGCGGTCATGCTGATACCACTCTGTAGACACTGCTGGCAAGTGATAGCATAACATTTAATGGCAATTACTGCATGTATAGAAATGATACTTGCCACTGGAAAGCAGTCACTGTAGGAATGTTGCTTCTGTTCTCACAGTTGCTCTAAGGTCTATTAGAAACTGCATTTTTCCCATTTTTATCCAACATTTGTGTAATTTTAGCTTCTATATTTTGGCAAATACTGCCCAGTATTTTTGGCTCACCCCTAAGTTATCTGAAGTAGAGCAGTATGAATTCAAGCAGAAGAAGGCAGAACTGTCTCAAAATAACAAGCACATTCTTTTTAATGCACTGCAAATTGTTCATACATTATTTTTGCATGAATCAGACGTTTATTTTCTAAGGAGAGACGGAGTGGGGGAGGAGGGAAAAGTCTTTTGCTTAAATCCTCTCACAGTTTGATGCTGAATATCAACTTCTAGTGACAAGACAGCATACACAAGGCTTCTTGGTTATTGTGCTGCTGGAGATTAGCTGTTTTGAGTCATGAGGGTGTGTTACCTCACCCCAATTACAGAGCTCCAGTGGAAATGCTAAAAACAGGCAGCGTGAAGGAAGAAAGGAACTTTTCTAGCGTTCACTAGACATTCACATGAGCTGCATGGGCAGGATGATATCACTCAGTTGCCAAGAACAGAAAGCCGGTAGTAGAAAATGAACAATTATGAAATGAAAGGAGTCCTACAAATGCTAGAAGAGACAGACTAGCTTCCTTTTGTGCTCTGACCTTTCTTTGTATTGTACTTTCAACCGTAGTGCCTTACAGACAAGATGGCACCAACTAAACCTAAAAAATGACTAACTGCCAAGATAATTCAAGGAATAATGAGGTTACAGCAGCAGCAAAGATGCAAAGAAAACTAATGTACTATCTCTTCATGGAGCTCAACACAAAGGAATAAAATGCTTAATCTTTAAAATGAATGGGTCTAAAATTTGTGATCACAGCTCTGCTTATCAGGCCGTGCTGATGGATCGGATTATGCGGCAGTCACATGAAGGAGCCTTTGCTAATGTTTTAATTCTTTTCTGCTATGCAGTATATCACTTTTGTACTTTGAGGAAACTTGTTTGCTGAGAAGTACTTGAAATAACATTTTAAAATAGAAGGAATGTCAGCAATAAGTTCAGCTTTCTAATAAGACAAATCCCGGGACTCGCTTGTGACTTGGACTGCAGGAGGAGAAAAATTAGAAAATCTTCTTGTAGTGCTGTGCATGTTAAACAGGCCTTGGACCTGGGCTGCTCCTCAGAACAGATGTGTGAAGAGGTCAGGGAGTGGGTGCGGACTTGGCTTCTGCACTGCTTTGGCCATTGCCACTGATCCTAGAAAGGTCAAGACCTACCCATGTATGCTAGTTTTAAAGGACCACATCTATGGAGCAGGAAAAAATCTGCACATACCAGTTGCATCTTGAAGAAATGTCCCTTTTGTATGCATCCCTAGGGACCACAGTTCTCATATGCTATTATGACTGTCTGGGTGTAGCACTAATGGATTTGCTCTGTCCCAGGCTGAATACCAATGCAGGTTAATTCCCATCAGTATCACACTGTTTCTTACTCTCAGTTTTACCTGCAGTCTCATAATACTGGCTTTCTTTCTAGGTAATAGAATAATGACATTGCATGAAAGCCTTTGCTTCCAAGAACTGAAGGACAGTACTGTACACTAGGACATACAGAGCTCTATGCCATTGAATAAGGAAGTGGATTATAAGCATGAAATATCTTACTAGAAGACAAATAGGATTACCTCTTGGAGCATAAGTACCCCTGAAACAAGCCTCAGTTTCCCTTATCTTCTCTTGGAGCTCTTCTACACTTGCTTGCCCAGATGCTGAAGCAGACAGAAGTCCATCAAATGACTTCTTGTCTTAAGCTCTGTTTAATGAATATTATTCATCTTTGAGCTGGGCATGTTTGGGAGACAAGACAAGGGAGGTTGTCTGAAAAAGAAACCCAAAAATATGGCATAAAATGCAAGGAAACCAAACATATAATTTCCATGCTGGTCTCATGGTTTTTTTGGACAAACTCTTCATTTTCAAATTTTAAAGTTGACAGCATATATTCTTTCGCTGTGTACCCAGGTATTTTCTCCCATTTTTTTCCCCTGGGTGCTTGATACAAGAACAAATTCAATGCACTGATTATAGTACCAGCTTTCAAATACAGAGCAGAAAAGAAAGAGGAGCTGGTGAAATTCCTCTCTTCAGCCTTTATTACCAAGTTAAGCAGCACTCTTCACAGTCCTTACATTTGTGCATCCTTTCTTTAGTGGAGCAGTTGAATCAGAAGTGGAAGAATGACAGTAGCCCATCAGGCATGTGCTGGACAGTGTGGCTACTGTTGGAGCAACACTGCCTTGATTCCCAGCCAATGGCTAGAAGAAGCAATAAAAACAGCCAAAAAAATTGGTCTATTTGCAGTGTATGTCAGCAGTTTATGAAAATCATACTTTCCCTGAATCATTTTATCCATTATATTACAGCTTTGACTCAGCAGTTCTGTAAGTCCAGTAGCCACACAAAATAATATTATTTAACAAGATACAGCCTGAATCACCTAATCCATAGACTCAGCCATGTCTGAGGAGATGACAGGTTTAAGTGATGAGTCTTCTTACACGTGTACACCATTCCCTGGGAATCCATTGCTTTGATTTAAAAGGTACATTGTTGTTGGCTTGATCCTTCCAACATGTGCTGAAGTTCTGTGACTTTTGCTGCAATGGATTGCTTAGCAATTTTTACTAATGCTTTGGAGGCAAATTGCTTTCCTATGTTTTATATTGCAAACACTTGTTTGGGTATGGTTCTGTGAGGAATTGTGTAATTTAGACTGCCAATTAAAATCATGGTAATGGAAGGCACACTGAATCTCATAGATGTGCAGTGCTATTGCAAGATTGGCCTCAGTAAAGAGTGTGGTTACTCTTGCAAAGCTCATACCACTGAATCTGGAGCAGTGCACCAGGCTGACAGAGCTCAGAGGAGCAGTAATTTGTTCTGTTGGTAACGAAGACAAAAGATATAGAGTTTTATTTATTTGGCTATGAGTAACTAGGTGGCTGTCACTTTCCTAGAAATAATGTGGAAGTTGTTTGTGTTTGAGCATTTGAGATGTTCATACAATGTGCTTTAAAAACTCAGGAATTTACTGTGTTCATAAGACATTTTCTTCCTTATTCACTACTTATTTAATATATTTTTACTGATAGAATGGCACATTTAACTACTGATTAAAATGCTATCTTTTGGTAATGTTTAAGCAAAGCTTTGAGCTCCATATCATGTTTGTGTGCACATCCCAGTGTTTGCAGTGGATACAAGCAGGCAAGAGTGTTTGCTTTTATACATGGGTAAACATCTAATTTTCTGCTTCACACTAAGCAATGCATAAGCTAGGCTGTACATTCAAAATTACTGAAGTGTGTATCTGAAAACCAAGGCCTTTGTGTACCCTGAAGGCCTTTATAATATTCCTTGTTCACTTCAATAAACATACTGCTTTACTACCCCTTGCACATTTGAAAGAGGCAGTTAAGTTCAGACTCAAAGGAAGTTGGGACCATTCTATGGTACGCTGCATATTGGATGTTTTTGTTTTTGTTTTTTTTCCCATGGCTACTATGTAACTAAGGATTCAGAGAGGAGAACACGCTGCATGAGTCTAGTTAAATCATCTGTAAATAACTATGCTGGCTTATCCCTTCTATGAGGTAGCATGTGAAGAGATCATGCACCAAAACAAGACTTTTATGTTCATGGGACTTAGATACCATTATAGGAAAGTCACTGACCTGCTATTTTGTACTTCTGTTTCAACCTTGTTGTGTATCTGTGACAAAAAGCCATTTTTTCTACTACCATCACCCCTTAAATACTGCAGCTCACATTACCATGAAACAAGACTTAATGCTACTTACAGATCCAGCAAAGAAAGCTAAGAGCTACCTGGGTAAGCAGTAAGATGGGCTGAAAGTAAACTAAAGCCATGGTATGAATGTCTTTTTGAAGAATCACTCTTCCTGCCTGGGAGCCAAAAGATAAAAAGAAAAACAAACAACTAGAACAATGGCTGGTAGTGACAGTAACTTGGTTATGACCTTCACAAAGGTAAGATGGATAAATTGATACTAGTTAACTTAAAGGAGTCAGAATTATATTTTATGCTTAATAAATAAATGGTTGCCAAGACATGAAACAAGAACCAGTAATGATGTGGGTGGTAATTCATGCTATAGATGAAGTATTCCGTTAGTTTTTACTAACTATAACTAATAAATACTTTTAGGAGAGAAGACGGGTTATAATATAGGTGAATAAATGCAGATAAATGATGTTGACTAATTGATGTCACAGTGACTCCTGTTCTGTATTGATCTATCATACCTTTATCTTCCAAGAAATTCAGAGTATGATCGAATGTTTTTTTCCTGAAACTATGTCATTCTGTTCTGAAGCATCTAAGTCTGTAGTCTCCATTTCTGTCTAGGTTTAACAGTTCTATTGAACAGAATTACTGAATTATCACAAGAAAAGTTGCCTGAAAGTTCTTTTTTACATTTCTTACAAGCCTTCCACCTCATTTTGCAGGTCCATTGAGCGTAGACATGTCACTTGGTTAAACCCAAAGCAAAGGAATGTTGTAGTTTTTATATATATTGAGAAATTTTGAGGGCTTTTTCTTCAAGAAAATGTTTGAATATATAAATGACTGGAAAAAATGTTTCCTTTAGCTTTGAGAACTGTAGCCAAAAAAAAAAAAAAAAAAAAAAATCAGTGAGTTTGGGGTTTTAGGTGAATCATTTTACACTCTTTTCCTGCCAATTCCAGAAGGAGTTTTGGTTCTGGTAGTAATGCTCCCTCTATATATTAAATATACACAGACTCTGCGCTGCCATCACATATCATGTGGTTTATTCAAATCTAAAACTGACAAGCAGTAGTACACACCTTTGTATTACATTCCATTTGATGGGCGCCAGTGAGCTGGACACTGTTGTGTCTGTGTCTGCTGTGGCTTTAGCTCCCACAGATAGAAGTAAACAATACCCGAGGCAAACTCTGCAGAGACTAAGCTTCCACCCAGTCTTCTTTAATGTTCAGCCAGTTGGACAGCTTGGGAGAACTTCAAGAATCCATACTATATGTGAAAGGGAATCCCGTATCCTTTTTTTAAATACTTCTTTTCCAGTCATCACAGTCTGGTCTTTGGGACACCGTCTCCCTTTACTTTTTTGTATTTGTGTGTCTCTAGGTTTCATCAATCATTGCCACTTATAGCGTATGTTTCCACATTGGAAGAATATGTGGTTAGAATTCAATATTCAGTACAAATGCATTTCAGCTAATTCATGGATACTTTGTAAGGGTAAGTTTAAGCTCCCTCTAATTATTACAGGAATGCAAGTCAAAGTGCCATCCCATATTTACTTCCAGCTCAGCTGCATTCCTGCAGTGGACAGCACAATCTGCCCATATGCACGAAGCTTACTAGAAGCCAGACATCTTCCAGGACAATGGTATGTTTGTCCTATGCAGGACTACAGTGTATGTGCAAGGCCTGTGATGTCCTGTCTCTGAACAATAGCCAGAACTAAGTGTCTATACTCTTTGCAGTCAAAGCCTTTTAGCTATATTATTAAAGTTTCATTAAAAAACAAACAAACAAACCCAAAACAAAACAAAAAAAGCCCCTCATATAATTACTGTTAGATATCTACAAAATATGGATTGCATACATGTGAGTAGATTGGCTTCTCTGTCCATAATGTAACTTAATATTTATGCTTGTAAAGCTGTGTGAGTGTAATCTTTGATCCATGGGTGGCATTCTGTATCCAAACTTGCAATACAAATACTATTTATATTTTCAGCCAAGTCATTTATGACTATCTGACTTCAAAGAAAAGCCAACACGATAATAGTTTAAAAAAGTAACACAACTTTTTTATTTCCCCCACAAATTGCATTCATGTTGCCAGGCTTTCTTTCAAATGGATTGTTTTGTGAGTTCTAAAACCTAACAGCTAATTTCTAACATATTCATAGTACAAAATAACATACACTTTATCTGGACTCTGCCAGGCAACTGAATAACTGGAATTCTTGCTAAAGATGTAGAGTAAAACTCTGCATGTAACATTTAATAAATGATTGGCTTATCCTATTAACTCTTTCTTAGTTCTTTGTTTATAGTTGTGAAGTTACTCATGTACCTTCCCCTAAGTGGTAAGTATTTTTTCTCATTATGATTGATTTCCTCAAATTGTTTTGCACATTACCAGATGATTTTAGGTATTAAGGAGTCTGTTTAAATTCACGAAGAGACTGACAGCTGCCTGCATCATGTAAAAGTAAATAGCATTTTTCAGGGAATGAGGTGGCCGACAGCCAGAGCAGGTGGTTAGCCAAGGAGGGAAGGGCTGGGCCAGGACATGGCTGGGAGAACAGAGGAAGGTAGTGCAGGAAGTCGTGTCTGTCGATGATTCAAAAGTGGTATTCACCTCCCGGAATCACTGGTGAGTGACTGCCAGAGCTGTGCTAGGGCACACTGCAGGGCTAGAGACTATATGGATGACACAGAAAACTAGATCTTGGCCATTAACTATGAATATATGAACCCTCTGCCTTTATCAGAAAAATAAGAGAAGTAACCCTGATATCTTGGCTTTGTTTTACTTTGTATTTTTAGATTTTGTCTATGTAAAATCATCCCAAATAATGTTTCTTCCTATCCCAATACTTTCTTTTTGTTTTTTTGAGCTTCTAAACCTTATCAGTTCAGATATGAAAATGATTAAGAAGTTAGTTAACCCACTTTTTTCTGCTTGATCACATTCCCTAGACCTCTTGGAATGTCTGAGCATAGCACCGTAGTACCACAGCTGTTTTTGGAAACTACATAGTAGAAGTATACTCATGTGTATGTGTAGAGAGATAAACACATATGTAGTTGATTGAGATGGAAATGATGTAGAAGTAGATGTGTTAGAGCTATTCTGAAAGTGATCTTCCTATGTCATTATGCTGGCCCATGACCTCAGAAGAGGATGCTGGTGGTACGGAAGTAGATGTTGAATCTTCCCACCAATATCCTATTGCATGTTGCTGTGGGGAAGATGGCAGCAGGGGGACAGTCTGACAAAATGGCATCTGACATGCATATCCATACACAGCAAAGGTATGGAATTGAATTCCTCCATGTGGAAAAAATTGGCACCCAGCAACATTCATTGACACTTGCTGAATGTTTATGGATAGCAAACAGCAGCTGTCAGCACAGTGAAAGTTGGACAGCATGGGCAAAGTTTTACTAGCAACAGCATTGTCATAGCAGCTGTGAAATAGTGGGTCACCTCTGCTAGCACAGATTGTAATGAACGCAGCATGCAAGCTCTTGTTTATTGCTGACAAGAAATGCATGGCTGATGGTGGTGACTACATTGGAAAATAGCGCTTTGTAACTGAGAAAATGCTCTATCAATTAGTGTTATTGCAATCTTTGTAGCTTCCATGGAAATAAATAGAAGGCATTACTTTTGGAGCAACTTACATAAAATAAAATAAGCACTTGTAGTGGATATGCTGAGTTATGGCCAGAAACAGTGATTAAGCACCTGGTAGGTAGGCTGAGCCAGTCCTGGGGAGCTCAGCTGTATGTAATGTACCTGAGTGACCAGAAGGGCTGGAGCCAGAATTCACCTCTTCCCAGACTTCATTTAAGGATTGGTAGGGGAGGCAAGAATATCTTGCTTGGAGATCTTTGTTTATCTGAGGCCTTTCAAAGGTAAGCAGATTTTGTTTCTTTGTGGCTGCTGCTACTGGGCTTGTTCTCATTTGCTGTAGCTTAGGACTTTGCAATTTCACTATTGCTACGCTTTCTATTGCGTTATAGTTACAGCACTGATAAGCTACCCTGATCAGAATTTGAATCTCACTTATTGAGCGGAGGGGGAGTGTCACCTCCCTCACCTTGATGGCTATGCTTCTTTTGGTGCTGCCCAGGATACAGTTGGCTTTCTGCTCTATGAGCGCATGTTACAGACTTATCTTCAGTTCTTCATTTGAGCATTTTCTTAGGAGTGAAGTCTACTTGTGTTTTATTTTAACAGAAAACACAAAATTATGATTCCATATTCCTATAGCTAATACAATATGATGTTACAAATAATGTGATGGAAGCGGTGTGTCTGAGCAAGGCTTTTGTGAGGGCATGCTCAGAGTTACAAACACAGGTACTTAGATTGTATGAGTAAAAAAGCTTGTGGCATAGGCTGTGAAGCTATGAGCTGGCTGAAGACCACAGTATTATTAGACTTTCAAAATGTACAGGCTGTCAGATGTTCTCATCTGTCATCTCGAACGGGTCTCAGATAGAATCTCATCATGTCTGAAGAATATCTTCCAGCTGGACAGAAGGCACCCATGATGTGATGCCTTCTACTTGAAAAGAAAGAACTCAGGAAGGGAAATGAGAAAGAAGGCCCTCTGTCAAAACCATGAGTAGTTCAGTGTTACAATGGAAAATAATATCAAAATGGTTAAAAGAGTACTAAATGTTTTCCATCACACAGATTTCAGTAATCATGATTCATACCATTTTGCAAGCATATATTTGGCATTATTTCTTTTGGTACTGAGTGCCCACATTGTCTGAGCATATGACACTTTGCTTGTCAAAGGTCCTCAAGCTTTTTCAAACAAATCAATTGGGTGACAGCACAGTTGGCTAAAGAATAAGCACAATTAATGATAGCATGTTTAATACTGTTTTATGATTGCCTTCTACCAAAATAGGATCTTAAGAAAGCATGACAGTACTAACAATTGTAATTACCAGTTTAGCTGGACACAGTACAACTGTTGGAACAGAACGAGAGATCACTTCCAGGTGCAGTGAGGCATTGCATTTCTTACTGCTCTGTGTGGAATGGAGATTGCATGTGTCTCAGAAATGCTGCATACAAAAATATAGTGGATTTTCTGAAATAATGCTGAAACCAAATGTTTTTGCAAGTCTATGTTTTTAACAAGTATGGGAAGGCAGCGGTGATAACTTCTCCAAGCATATTGTGTTACTTATTCTCTACACAATGACTCAATAAAAAAACAGAGCAGCTCTGGCCTTAGTGGAAGCAGTACGCAGTGCCCTTACCCCACAGTGTCTCTGCAAGTGTTCTGGAAAAGTCTTAATTACAGACAGGAGCAAGGGTAACTATAGGAGTTACAGACTGTTTAAAGGATGATAATGAGTTCTTGTATGCTAACAGCTCATGCAAGTCTTCTGGGGCTGAGAGACTACAGGGAAAATGAACTCATGGCTGCCTGAAGTAAGGAATAAAAACATCCTAGAGGTGAAGGATCAGCATGGAAATGATACAATTTATTCATTATCCATGATACTATAAACAATATATATATTATTAGTATATTTATGCTAATTTTTCACGTAAGTGAATATCAGTGTGACAGCTTTGGGTCTGCTTTGCCTCTTGCAGCAGCTCTTGCAAAGCCAGATTGATTGGTGTGTGTGTATTTCATACATGAATACAAAGCAAGAATAACTTGTGTTGTGTTCCAGTACCTCCGGTACTGGAACCTGCCAGATGATCAGGTAAGTCAGGATGCCTTAGGTAACAAATGGTAATTGTGTTAGCAGTAAATCATATGTAGACAAATCAGGTAAAATTAGATACCCATTACAAGTGCATTTGGCACCAATCTGCCTTTTTCATTTTTATGATATAGTGCTATATTTAATTTGCAGCCATATAGTGTTATTCTCTTCCTCAGTATTATTGTGCTGTTAGAAGTTGGCTTCTGGCTGGAAAAGCAGGTGAACTTCTGCACGGTAGCAGACTTGTCTTCTATTGCCACAAGGATGTTTTAAAATCTCTTCATTTCCACTTTCTAAAAAAAATTATCCACCACAAATCACCAAAACTCCATGCAGTGCTGGAAATTCCTCACCTGGAGAACTTGCATTGATACATCAGTTCTCACTGAAATCCTTCTGTGCTGAGGAGGATGGATTTCCCTGAAGGCTGCCAATTTTGAACCAAAGAGTAGTTCTGCTGAAGAAAGATCATTTTAATGGCAGCTCTCAGAAATTTTCAAATGTGGAAATCTATCTGATATGTTTGTTAAGAATTTTAAGATGGGAAAGTAAACTTAAAATCTATAAAAAGAAATTTCCAAAGACTGGATTACAGTTTTGCAGGAAGGGATTTGTGCACCATCTCCACGCATCAGGATGCAGCCAGGAATGCCCTGCTGTGTGTTATGAGGCCCATATTGTCAACAATTCCTGTAGAGTTTTCAAGGCTTTTTGTTTTGAGTAAAAGAATTCAAATTTTGTTGCGTGTATTACTGCAAAAAGTCCATAGTGTTCAGTGCAGTCATCATAGATCCTACAGAGCATCAATTTTACAAGCTGACTATGGACTTCTAGATTTTATTCGTAGAGTTTTGAAAATATTGCTAATAAACCTTAGGGCCTGATTCTGATGCTGGTGGTATGGCAATAGAGGTTGAACCTTCCCACCAATATCCCGTTACATTTTGTTGCCGTGTGGCAGATGGCAGGAGAGGGTGTGGAATTAAATATCTTCATGTGGAGAAAATGGCACCCATCAACACCCATTGAGGCTTGCTGAGCATGGATGGAAAGCAAACAGAAGATGTGCACTGTGAGGTGGTGGTAGTGTGTTTTGAGCAGTGGCAATGTGGTGATGTGGAAGATAAGTCACTTTCTGGATGGTCATGCATACTGCTACAAGCACAGAATGCTGGTGGAAATGCATAGCTGATGGTGGTGTCTGCAGTGACAAATAGTGGGTAGTATTTGAGAATTTGTTCTATCTAGTAGTGTTTTTGTGTTCTTTGTATCTGTTTTTTTCCTTGGAATTAAACAGGAGGTATTACTTTCAGAGCAACCTATGTGTATCTCTCTGGCAGACTTCTTCACAGACAGAAGGAAATTAATTTCTTATGTACTCACCTGCCCTTGTTCTTATGGATGACAATAGGGTATTCATTTTTTTTCTGTGCACAGCAGCTTTCTCTCTTGTGGCAATTCACTATACTTCCTGTCAGGTGTCTTACTTTTGAAGTTTGCTTGAATTAATGGCTGGGTCTATCTAGGGAATTGTTCACCATGGAGGTATTAAAAACCTGAGTGGACACACGCCTGGGCCACCTGCTTTGGCTGGCCTTGGAGGTTCCTTCCAATGCCAGTGCTCTGTGATTCTGTGAAACAGAAGCCAATTACCTTACGCAAATGGGATTAACATTTACCACGCTCAGAGAATTCTTATAATTAACTTATAGAGGAAAATAGGAAACAGCATTTAGCACTTGCTTGAAGATTTGCAATTTCCCTCAAGATCTTAATGACATGGATGATGATGACGTATTTCATATCATGTATGTTTGAAGAGTATTATAGTTATTTTTGGCACACAGTTCTGCTCCTTCATTTTCCCTCACTTCTGCTCCACGAGTGTAAAACAGAAACTGTCTTAACAACATGTTGATCACCACAGAATTGTGTAAGGAGTGTTTCTTGCAGTTAGACTTAGCTTCCTCATCTTTTCAGCTGGTCATAAAAATAAGTGACCCAAATCAGAAGCTGCAGATTTTTAGATAAAATATTTTTTTTTCTCAGCCAAGCAGATTCTGAACCTGATATAATCTCTGAAAGGCCACTCTGACTGCATTATCATGGAACAAAATGCTTTTGTGAGACATTTAGTGCACTGAAGCTCACTGAAACAGTGCACCTCAGGCACTGTCTACTTGAGAGCGGAGGGGAATTTCAAGCTTGTCTATTGTACAGGGAGACTTCCACTCAGCCTGTTTGAAACAGGTAGGGGATAGTGTGAGCCCACTTGAATGCTCTTCAGACCCTCTTGTTCTAGGCATCCTCTCAAATGGCTTCAAACAGGAAAAGGGTAGATATAGACTGGATATTAGAAATTCTTAATTGTGAGGGTGATGAAACAATGGAAAAAGCTGCCCAGACAGCTTATGGATGCCCCCTAACTGGAAGCATTCAAGGTCAGGCTGGATGGGGCTGTGAGCAACCTGGTCTAGTGGAAGGTGTCCCTGCCTATAGCAGAGGGTTGGAACTAAATGATCTTAAAGGTCCTTTCCAACTCAAACTATTCCATGATTTTATGAAGTCTAAAACTCATTTTAATACTCTGCTTGAGCAGCTGTAGTACCTGGTAGAAATGTGGCTGAGCAGGCTTTAGCACAGTTAGGGTTTTCTAGGGAACATATTGTTTTTTCACACTCAGAATGAGGTTTATTGTGCGAGGTCCCCTACCTACTCACCTGCTATTTCTCACCTCTGTACAGTTGGCATGGATACCTGAGCATTAATATTTGGTTCAGCTTTTGGAAAAGGGAAGCCTTGGGTTGTAGATCATTCCACCTGGCATTTAGATTGAATGTAATGCATCCCTTGGAATGTTTTCCTTAAACACATGCGAGTATCTGGAGACTTGAAGCCTAAGGCCCTATTGTCCAAGTATATGTAGTGTGAAGTTAAATACTTCTTTGTTTAGCTATTAGTTTCTTCTCAGTTGCTGTAATAATATCTGTTCCAGGCTGCAAGCCACATTAGTATACAGAAACGGCCTTCTACCTCACAATCTTCCCAAAGCTCTTGCTATAAGAAGGGGAAAAAAAAAAAGAAAAAAAAAAAGAAAAAAAAAAACTCCTGAAAAAAGTAACTATTATTTCTTTACATTACAAGAGTGGCATGGGTTTTTTCAAAATACAGGGAAGGATAACGCTGTAGAGAATATCTTGTTTGAGAAAAGATATAGAATGGTGAGAGGAAAGGGTGTAACATGAAAAATGAGTGGCAAGAGTAATTCTAGTTAGAACATTGTTTTTAATTACAAAGATGTCACTAAGCTCCTTTCCTGTTATGGAACAGGCTTTAAGGATCAGAGTGACTGTGTGTATGAGAAAGGGACAAGAAAGCTGGTCTTGTAGTCACTTTCTCAGCATTATCATCCCCAAAAGAGCAGAAATCAGAAGACCAAACAAAAGAACCAGAAAATTCCACTGAAATAATTATTTAGATTTTTATTGAGGAAGGGGGAAGAGAGGGAAAAAAGATAAATTAGGAAAAAAAGTTTTCAAAGCAGCTTTTTAAATAACAATGCCAGCTTGCACCAAGCAATTAGATGTCAGAAATTTGAATGCCATGGTGGAAGACAGTATCTGCCACAAAATTTTACAAGTAATCCTATAAGAAAACCTGCTACTTTGCAGGTGATGAGGCTTGCTCAGCAAAATATAGCAGGCCTTGCCAGATGTGGAACTGACAGATCTGTGGTTTGCAGAGCTGCCTACAAAATTTTAATATGGGTGATAGAGGATCCAGATCTCTACTTCAATACAAATTTAAAATCTACACGAACACTCCTGACTTTCGATTCATTTCCCTTTCTGCATTTGTTCTGACAACTCCTGAGTTACTGGTTACCTTTCTTGATTTATTTATTTAACAATTGAAAACACGTTGGACAAGTTTTTAGCAGCTGTACAGAAGGTTATTTTGTTAAGTAAGTTCTGGAAATCTGTCCAAGGGAGAAGAAAATTCTAACATGCATTCACAATGCATAATGAAATTTTTGTCATTTATTGTTAGTGCTATATTTTTAAGAAATGCTAAGCTTTACTATGGCAGGCTTAATTAGGATGCTATCTAATATATTATTTTCTAAGATTATTCATGTATGGAAAGTTTCAAAAACGTTCAATGAATATACATAGCATCAAATATTCTCTATAAACATACATAATGGATTCCATAAACTTCACCTCAAAGTAAAATATGCCTTTAGTATAAGACTTTCTTTTTTTTTTTTTTTTCTTCATTAGTCAACATAATGTTCCTCAGGAAGTAAATGGATGTTGATACCTATGAAATCAGTACTAAACTTCAATCGCATCAATGTTTACTCCTGTCAATTTGAAGTTAACAAAACTTCTTAAAAAGACATTTAAGTAAAATATGATAAAACGTGGGAATGTCTGACAGTAGAAATGTGAGATTTGCTCATATACAAATCAAAAAGTATCATAAAACAGCCACTGAAACATTTTTCCAATTGTCTGTAAAAGGAGAACTCAAAAGACCTACAGCAGGAATATAGATGCATGCTCTGGGGACGTTTCTGGCTTTCAGATTCTTGCTTTTCTGCTGCCAAACACCAAAGCCAAACATATTGCTAAGGCTTTAACACACATTTTCATCCATAAAATATCTTATAAAATAGATCCCCCAAACATTGAATGTCTGCCAAAATGTCAATTACATTTTTTATGTCCTCTTTGAACAATGAAGTATTTATGTTAATAAAGGCTTGCTATCATAAATGAATATTATGGAAATAGCTGTTCACAGCTTTTTAATTAGCAATAAGCGCCACAATTAATGATAAAGAGATTGTACTCTCTTCCACCTTTAAGTTCTCTAGTGAGATAAGTGTTCTGCATGCGCACACACAGAAATCACAGAGGTATATTGCAGCAGGAATGCATGACATTAGCTTGATTGTGCTTTTCCCAGCATTGCTTACAAGTAATTGACGTTATCTTGTTGCGTGATTAGAGTCCAATCTGGTTCCATAATACTATAATTGCAATGAAGCACAGCTTAGAAAAGATTCCAGTTATATGTTGAATTTTCACTTCCAGACTTTGTAAGTATATGTTATCAGATTAATTTAAACTGGTCTTTCATGCTCAAAAGCATCATTGGTGTATATAGGTAGTTTACTAGCTAAATGTTAGCACTGTAAAATTTCCTTGCATGTGAAAGCTGCAAGTGAGAGCTCTAACATTAACAAGTGCTCAATTCCAGCGTTAGTAGATTAAACAGTAGAAGTTTAACACATGGAGAAGCTTTTATTCTGTAGTCCAGAGACCTGAATGATATTGCATTACCACTCCTGGCCTGGTAATGGAGGTTGAGGCAGGGCCTGGCACTGAAGCTTGCTTTGAAAGCAAGCCGCGTTCCAGATTACTATTTCCTCATTTCAATTTAAATCTGATCTACTTGCAACTGATGTTGAGTGTGGCAGATAATGTCCTGGACATCTAATTTATATTTGGTTACTTAAGGTGAAATTTTCAAACCAGCTATGTGCTGGAATAACACTTACCCCACTGCAGACAATGCCAAAGCTAGAATAGTTTGCATAAATCCCACCCTCACTAGCCATTGAAATGTCTGGTGAAGAAACTAGGAACCAGCTCTAAGGTATATACTACTACTCAGAAAATGCATTGGCTTTAAATTTTTTTCTCTACAAGCTTGGCCTTCTCACCTGGCTCCCTGCTGAAACCGTCAGGCACAGCAGCCACAAAGCCTTCAATGGAATTACCTAGGGAGAGTCTCTCCTTCCTTTGTCCTCCTCTAGGTACTGAGCATCTGGAAGAAGATCAGGCATCCCATAAACAAGGGTGACCTCTGCTGTGAAAACACAGAGTCTGAATTTAGCATGAGTTGACAGGCAAACAGAGGGATGGCTCCAGGGGGAAGAAGCAGAAAGAGAGTGAAGAGGAAGACTGGGCAGCAATTTGCCTAAGCACATGTCTGAAGTGATACGTTCTTCTTGGTGGAGACAGCTATTTCCTTCCAATATGGCCTTCCTTTCACCCATTTTTTTTTTTCCCATACGTTATCAGAAGCAATGCTTTTTGCTTCTCTAAATGCTGTGAAGAGGCTATAGATTTCAGTAATGCTATTCCAAAGTCCTACTGTCTTCTTGGAAAAGGACAGACGGGAAAGTGTGCTACAGAGAGAGGAAGAGCCAGATGTCACTTGTTAAGTACATGTGCTGAGCAGAATGACATGAAGATTTGGATGCATGGAGAACCATCAGGGTATTCATTCCTTTAGCAGGACACACTCCAACATGTAAACTATTGCCGAATGTCCTTACGCTTCTGTGGCCCATAGATTCCAAAAGGGTGAGAACATCACAGAGCCTTGGAGACATTCTTGTGAGCTAACTGATTTGGGCTAGGAAGCTATCCAGTTTTGACTTCAGGAATTCTTAGTAATACCCACAACATCCTTGACTAAGTGTTGCCCATAGTGAGCTGGCCTCACCAGGAAAAATGAGTGCCCTGTAATGAGTCAAACATGACCAGCACACGTCATCAGTATTTTTGCCAGGCTGAAAAATTTGATACAATCAGGTCTAGTGGGACTGGGTTCCTCTTGTTGTCTTCCAATAGTGGCAGGTAGATGAAATAAGGCTTGGCTGTAGGAACCATCTCCTTAAAGCCAGAGGCTAAGGGGGCTGTTTCTCACAGGATCAGAGTAGATTCAATATCTGGACCTCACAGCCTGGGCACTTAACACCATAGCCCCACAGTAGAAAGCTGTACTACCAGCTGGATGTCACAGGTGAAGGCTTCTGTGACCTCGTGCTAGCCCCAGCCCTGGCTCACTTCTTGCTTCAGGAGGGCTGGGGAAGCAGTTGCAGTTACCTATCAGTTTTGAGGAAGTATGGAGTTTCCTGGCTGAGGACATGTCCTACAAGTCTTATCCAGGCTGCTTGCATTCACCTTGTGCAGTGTGAATGAAGCACGGTAGGCCTGGCGAGTCGGAGGGTCTGTTCCAGTGCGTGTGAGGAGCAGCACACCAAAAGGCACACTGTTACAATAAAGCACACCAACCTGCTCTGTGTGCAGACCTATGGTGATTTACACTATATTAAGAGTCTGGTCCATTGAGTCAATTTATTTAACTGAAATAGCTGTGGGAACATCAGTGTTCTGCATGGACTCAATTGTCTGTAAGTGCAAGACTTGGGGCTGCTCATGAGCTAAGTGCTGCTTTCTGCAACACAATAAGCATAAGATACTCAGACATGATATTGATGGGAATAGATGTGGAAATATACAGATAAGATTGGACCCTCTGCAGAAGGCTGTCTCTCACAGCAATGCATGAGAAGAGAGGGGAAAAAAAACAGGAAAGATCTTTCTCATTTGCAAGAAATCACAGCTTGTTTTAAATTGATTGTTAATATTTTCATTCTCTATGTAGACCTCAGGAACAAAAACTCCCACTATTTGCTGAAACAACAAAGCTATTTGCAGCCAAAGTAAAACTTCAAGATTTCCACTTTGAAGTGGATCTTGTAGTTAACAGGCTGGGCATGCCTTGATACATAATACACAGCAGTATACCTTGGTTGAATTGTAGAAGCTAGAGATGGAAAAGACCTATTAGGTCATCTTTTCCATCTCCCTGCCAAAGCAAAATTGTTCTCTGCCAATGCAGGATTATTCTCGAATGTTTTCTAGTCTAGTTTTAAATGACTCAGGCTGCGGGGCTTCCACCATTTCCCCTGGGAGGTTATTCCACAAGCTAGTAGACTTTGCTGTTAGGAAAACTTTCCTGATATGCAGCCTGAATTTTACTTTGTTCCATTGCATCCTAGTTCTTCTCATTATAAGTGTATTACTCTGCCCTAGGTAATTTGTCTCCCTGCTTGGTGTTTATGACCTTCAAATACTTTGAGATGGTTTCAAAATCCACCTTAGGCTAGATTTGAAGTAGCGTTATATGCTACTGCTGTCATGCATAATATACATTTAACATCAATTATATGATCATACTTAAAACGTATTCGTATTTTTGCTGTCGTGCTGTGAGATCCTCCAATGAGGAGCACATATTGCAACGTTTAGTAAACCCAAGCTTGCCTCCCACTGTTTGAAAGCAACTGTTCCCAAAATGATCGAAAGCACCTACAGCTTGAAAAATGCCTGAAGCTACTTAATCACGCCATGCTAACTTCTACCTGTGAAATCACAATACGTAATGGGTCAAGCTAGCATGAATGCTTTCAATATTGTCCTTTCCATACGTTTTCCAGGTGGGTATTTCAGAGTGAGTAGCTGACAGGGAGGTGTGGAGCTTGCTGAGGATGAGGAAAGAGGAGACAAAGGCAAATCACTCTGTGTGTGTGGTATCTGTTGTAGAACAGGAGGAGTTTGGATTAACAGTTTGAATTAACAAAGCATCATGCACGTTTCAAGTTGTTGGTATACTGTGTGAGACAGCAGATGCCTGGTGCTTGGACACCAGGACTGACAGTTTCCCTGTGTGACAGGGACCTGCAGATGGGACTCTCCCACCTTCAGTTAGGGAGCAGGACAGGACTGGTGATAATCAGGCAGGCTTTGCATGATAGAGCCTATTGAGAATCACAGACTTGTAGGGGTTGGAAGGTACCTCTGGAGATCATCTGCTTCAACTCCTCACTACAGCAGTTCCCCATAGCAGCTTGCACAGAAATGTGTCCAGGTGGATTTTGAGTATCTCCAGAGAAGGAGATTACACAGCCTGACTGGGCAGCCTGTTCCAGTGCTCTGTCACCCTCACAGTAAAAACGTTTTTTCTCGTGTTCATTTTGAACTTCTCATGTTCCGGTCTGTGCCCATTGCCTCCTCTTCCGTTGCTGGGCACCATTTGAAAAAGCCCGGTCCCATCCACTTGATTCCTGCACTTCAGATATTTATAAACAGTGATGACATGTTTATGTACATGAGATCCCCTCTCAGCCTTCTCTTCTCCAAGCTGAACAGCACCTCTCAGCTTTTCTTCAAACAGGAGATGCACCAGGTTCCCAGTTATCTCTGCAGCCCTCTGCTGGACTCTCTCTAGGAGATCCCTGTCTTTTTTGAACTGAGGAGCCAAGAACTGGACACAGCACTCCAGATGTGGCCACACCAGGGCAGAGTAGAGGGTTCACTTCCTTCAACCTGCTGGCCGTGCTCTTTTTGCGCATCAGACCAGTTAATTCACAACTGAATTATCTGGCAAATGACTTTTCTAAAACCATTCTGATGTAGTGGTACTGCAGCACATGGAGTCCAGTAGAGGGCAAGAGCACAAATACTGTCTCTTTCTGTCTTCATTTTATCACTTATTATTCACCCTATAATTTCTACTCTCCTCAAGGGGCACAGAGTTGACAAAGTGTATTTCCTGTTTTTCTAATAGCAATAGTAGGAATGACCTCAGGTAGAGCATTTCTGGATTAGGCACTCATCTCTTTTGGAGGATGGTATAACCTAAACAGGAAATAGGTTTGGAAAACCTAACCATTTTAACCCTGAATGACTGAGGTACAGAGCAATTTCCTTCACTTTTAGACATAAGCTTTTAGATATACACCTTACAGCATGTTACAAAGGAATGAATTCATTGACTGAGCATTGATGATTCATGAGAATACTAAAGAACAACACCTGTTTTGTGGGAATCCAGTTAAAAATGGGAGGTACTCTTTTCTGACCCTTATTACGATATAAATGCATTTAATTATTTTATTTGTGTAAGAAACGAATATGCATAGGTTTATTTTGAAATACAGAATGAAGAATGCAGCACAAATAATTTGAAGATATTATGCATAATATGGATAATAGCAACGTTAAAGTTGCTTTAGACGTAAGCCCCTCTGGTTTCAACTATTTCTTTGTATTTTTAAAAGCTCATCAGTATTTTATACAAAAGAGACTAACCTGGCTCCAAAGACTTTGGGGTACCTTAATTTTTATTCCAATTGTATGCTTTAAGCTTACAATCCATATATTCCTAATATTTAATGTTCATATGGCAATGCAGTTGGACCACAGAAAGCTGTGGGGATCTAAGGAGAAAAAGCTGTCCCTTTGTTCTCCCATGCCACTTCCCCCAACACAGGCGGTGATACTGCAGTGCTTTGTCACGCATATGGGTGACAAAGGGATAGGGAAGCTGGAAGAACCTGGTTGTGCTGTGGCCTGTGGGGCCAGATTGTGCTGAAATGGGGCTGGCCCTAGAAGACTGGGCGGACCCCGACTGATTCTGGGATATTTTATTCTGTAAGCATGCTTCAAAGGCAGCAGAGAAACTCAAGAATCATAGAATTGTTTGAGTATGAAGGGGCCATTAAAGGTTATCTAGTCCAACTCCTCTGCAGTGAACAGGGGCACCTACATCTTGATCATGTTAATCAGAGCCCTGTCCAGCTTGACCTCAAACATCTCCAAGGATGGGGCATCCACTACCTCTCTAGGCAACCTAACACCTAACATTCTCTAGCACTGCAAGAACCACTACTGAGCTGAACGCTGCAGGTATAGGAGGAGAGCAGCAGAAGTAGTAGATAAGAAAGTGGCCCAAATATCACAAAAGCAGATATTAATACCCTTACTCATATTCAGTAGCATTCTGCCTTGTAAGCTATTCCTTGTGGCACTTCTAGTTCTGCTCCCAGAGGAAAGTTCTATTAAGTCAGAGTATCACAGGATGATCTTAGTGTTGAAGACATAAATTAGGCAATCATTTAAAATCCAAGGGACGCAAAGTGAGAAAGGGCCAGATCTTATGTTTCTGTTTTCTTCAATGAAATGTGGTTTAGGGCCTTTAGGGACAATTTATGCGTTTTTACTGATTGGTGTCAGAAGCCAGCTGAACAGAGTCCCTTGTGCCAGTGCAGCAGTAGGATTGGAGAAGACTTTGCAATTGTTTGTTCAGTGAAAATGGCAGATCTTAAAATGTGCAATTAAAAGAAAACCATCTAATGTCAAACCAATTAAACTCTTAGACATCCCTAATGACTGTATTAAAGGCGTTACTATTCAGTGCAAAAACAAATGGTGCTAGATTAAGTGCTTGGCACTCACATTTCAAATGATGCTAGTAATCTGGATTTCTCATTATAGAATTTATGCCAGAATAAGTCTCTTGCCAAAAATGATTTAACTATTCACTGTGTCAAACTGACCTTGTGACTCAGAGAAAGAGAGCATTAATTGCAATTTCATTGTTTCATGAAAAAATTAAAAACTGGGCAGTGTTTCAACATGTAAGCTCTAATTATAACAAAAATCATCTCTATTGGCAACTGTATTTAAAAATACAATATCCTATCTATTCTAAACTAAATCAGTAGTTTCTTCTTCCCTTGAAATGAAGGGAATTCCCTGATAGTAATGTAGGACTTACTCTGAAAATGATGCCTTTACCTTCCCAGAATCCAATTACAACATTTACATTTGCTTTTCCTATCAGTTCTGCACTAAATAAAATGAGACCATATAAGAGTTTCAAAGTAATGTAAGAGTAAAAGGAAGAAAGAGTAACCATGGCAGAGTTTAAAGAAGGGGATAGGGAGATACACTGTGCTATTTTCGTTATTCTATTTCGTCTTACCATAGGTAAGAATAAAACATTATAGTGTTTAACTCATCCAATGAGCCAACAGTAGACTCAAATAGATATGTGCTTTAGATCCACAGATATTTACAAATTTTAAATTCTTAACTTCTTTAAACATTTTAAAAATTTCATGGAAACAGTCAGATATTCCTTATTACTAATGCTGTGTTTGCTGATAAAGCTTAATTGTTGCAAAATCTCCATGATTGGGTTGAGTTCTTACCACTTATGTTGAGTTTAACAATAAGGTGTACCAACAACTGTTTTTAAGTTTGGCACCAAGCTGAATTTGAATTTGCAATACTATAGCTAACAAAGTGCATTGCACACTGCTTATTTCCTTTGCAGACATCATTAGGTCCTTTATTCCTTTAAAGGAATAATAATCACAACAATAATATATGTATGTATTACTCCTAGAATGCTACAAATACAGAAGATGTTTTGCAAGTAAATCATGACCAAGCCATGACTGAGTGCAGTATGTGACTTTGGCACATTATTTTGTGACTTTGTGCTGATGGAGAAGGCACAAGTTTTTCTCTGCAGGAGTGCCTGCCCTTTGCCAAGTGTCACTGCAAAGCACAGAGAAGAAAGAGGTGAGTGCAGTGTTTGAAACCAAGCTCCTCTTTGGTCTCTGGAGACACGCCCCACTTTCTGACAGGCTTCTACACCCAGAACAGAGGTCCAAGAGAACCAAATATGGTATAACTGCTTTGGAGAAATTGCAGGTACAAATTACCAATGAATACACTTGCTGCTCTTTGTTAGCTATTGCTCCAGGCAACTGCTTCTGCAGTCTATATAGTAGGGCTAGTCCTGCATGTAAGTAAATAACAGGGCAAACTGCATGGGTTGCATGGATTTGCAGTGAATTTACTGATTGTTATTTTCTCAAGATTTTATTTATTGTTTGACGTAAGACAAAGTCTGGGTGGCCAAATGGAGGCAAGTGCATTTTGGGGGAAAGTGTAAATGAGGGGAAGGCACACACAGTGTGTGAAACAAAGGATGGAATGTGAAGGATTGATGGATCTCAGATGAGGAGTTATCAGCTACTGGTTAGTCAGTATTGTAGAATCACAGAATCAAAAAAGGACTTGTGTTGGAAGGGATCTTAAAGCCGACCAGTTCCAAAACCCCAGCTGAGGGCAGGGCTGCACCACACCAGGTGATACTTCCCAGAGTCCCATCCAACCTTGCCTTGGGCTCCTCCAGGGATGGAGCATCCACAGTTTCTCTGGGCAGCTGTATCAGTGTCTCTCAGAAGAGGGTCCAGAATATAACCCTATTCTGGACTAAGTCCTGGTTTAGAAAACATCAAATATATAAAGATTATGATATTATTGTTGTTAGATATTTGTTTTTCTCACTGCCTAGCACCTTATTTTGTGTCTGTTCCCATCAGCAATGTGGTGTTCGGAACAGCATCTTCATCCCATGCTTGTGCTAGTTTCTGCACCTGTAGAATTACCTTTACTTCCCTTCTAGACACAGCAAAGATGAGACAGGCGCAAAAAAAACAATAGTTTATGCAAAATGTTCTGCAGTAAGTGAACCATTTTCTACTGCAAGAGTAAGAAATGGTGTTACAGTCCACACTGCAAGCTCAGCAATATACTCAACTCAGAAAGACCCCAAAGTGACTACAGAAATCTGCCTCTGGAATCTTTGTCCCCACACTTTGCTGCTCCTCAGTTGCATTTTCTTCAGTTCTTGATTCTCTGGGATGTTCCTTGCCCTCCCCCTGTATTTTTCATGTCAGATGCAACTGAATTCACCTGCATGAAAGGATGTCTATCTTCACCTGCTCTGTGATAGGCCACTGGACTCAACACCATGCTTGCTGAAATGTATCTCTGGCACCCTTATCTCTTTGGTAACATTTTGTTTAAAACAATAGGGTTAGAGGTAAGGCAGTATTACATGAATAGGTATTACTCATGTGAACAGTAGAAATGGTACATCTTTACAAGTTCATCTGAAATTAGAAGCTGACCATTCTTGAATCACTCATTCAGGAGTGATTGATAGAGGGATTGATAATCAATGCAAAGGGCTTCCAGAGTTACTCCTCTTCAATCAAACCTATCGTGTGCTGCAAATTGCCCAATTTGTTTCATTTGTATTCTTAGTTATTCACTGACAATGTGAAATATGTCCTCTGTTGCTATTCCTACAAGAAAGACAGGGATTTCCTAAAGTAAGACAGGACAGGGCCATCAAGATGATCTAGGGCTGGAGCACAAAAAAGGATGAGAACTGCATTCACTCAGTTTTGCCAAAATGGTGATTGATCATTTTACTGTGCTTTTCAGCTGTGTATTGGGAGAGAATACATACAAGGTGAAGGTTGGCTGTTCTCAGAGGAGCACCACTGCAGATACAATCAATGTTCATGAACTGTAACAAGGGAAACTTTGACTAGAAAGCTGTAATGGTCACTGGTAATAAAAATAGTACTTGGTGCCATTCATGGATAAATGCATATGACTAAATTAAAATTATTCCATATTTTTATGGTTAAACACAGTTGAGAGATAGCTTGGCCACAGAGAATTTAAAGTTATTCTTAACCACTCATTTTCATGCTTGTCTTCTTGACACCATTGTAGATGTGGTCTAGGAATCCAGTGGAGAGTAAGAAAAATAACAACTGTTTTTTATTAACAGCAAGAGATTAAATCAATTCATTGGACCTGAAACTGCATGAGTAGGTGAGGCAACATTCCAGTTCATCTCATTTCCAAAATACGCCTTCTCACATTGAAGCTCCACAGCAGGATATGAAATCACAAACATCACATCATCAGAACAAATGCTCATTGCAAGATTGTGAAGGCAGGACACCATAAATCAGCAGCTCCTGAGAGCTGTTGGGTTTGGACTTTTCTGAAGAGAAATGAATTATTTTATGACCTGTCATTGCAAAATGAACATAAAATAAAGAAAATAAAAATATAGACACGAATAAACTGTAATTTAATAACTAGACTTGGCTAAAAAGCAAAAAGTCCCCCCCAAAATACTCCTGCAAATGGGCCTTGATTCAATAAAATACTGAATCATCAGCTTAGCTTTAACTGTAATTCCATCTCAATTCTACAAATAATTTAAGAACTTGATTAAACTTAAGTAACTATGTATGTTGCTGTACTGAAAGCATCATGCCTGTTTGCGTGCTTAATTAATCCAATTCAGCCTCAGTCACATCTCTCTGTGTGCTTGCTTGCAACAGTTCACACAAGGGGATCTCTAGCCACTTGATTTGTCTTAAGATCCTTCTGAAGTTATGCAAGTGAGTATTTGCACCAACTATACTTTACAGACGTTTATAAAGGTGGATATATTTATGCCGCACACTAAATGAAAAAAAAAATAAATAAATGCTGTGCCCCTCATTATTCTAATTGCAACAGATTTCTAATTTCAAGTAAAACTGATTAATATGGAAAAAGTAATGAAAGGTTCAAACATTAAAGTGTGCTTACAAAATCTGCAATGTGCTGTTGGAGATCCCACTGGCACAATACAGAGCCTAATGTAAGCTGAATGTATTCTGCCATTAAATGATTTGCTCTGCTCTTGCCATCATTTATTTCAGCCAGCATGACTGGTTGCTTGGCATCACTTTGTGTTGCATAGATTCTAAGCAGAAGGTGCCAAACTTTTCTTTTTTTAGAATTATTAGTGTTATTGCTGTTCTTCTTTTGTTGTTTATGGCTTTGTTGTTGGTTTCAAACCACTTGGTGCTGGGTGTGGTAAGCAGAAGCCCTCACTCTGGGAAAGAGAGCTCTCTGTGTCCCTGCAGTTTCCAGAAGTGGTTGTTATTCCTTTTCCCCTGGTCGCACAAGGACCATTGTGCTGCCTGAGTGTTCACCATCACTACGCACAGCATCAGAAGATTATCCTGCACAATCCAATTTCTGTTTGGCTCCACTTCATCTCTTGTTGTTGTTTGTGTTGCTTAGGGTACCAAGTCATTGCTGCTGCTGCTTCTCCTTGCCTGTGCTTCTCTTAGTTCCACTACTACCCCCTGCTGTAATCTCATACATACAAACTAAATGAATTGCTCCTGGATGAGCCAAATGAGCCTGCTGGGAAGCATGCAGGGCACTATTTCCCCACAGACACCCTTTGTAAAGTGAAGCCATCTAAACAGCATCAACAACAAAATCTTTATACCTATTCTGGTGCATAGATTTTTTTTTTTTTTTTTTTTAAATTTAGCGGAGAAGCAAAGAAAAATTCCTTGGGATAATGGACCCATCTTCAGCCTGGCAGTTTTTCTCAGCTAATAATGAATCCTCAGCTCTCAAAGAATTTATCTGAATATGTACAGTTGGAGAGGACAATATGTGGGAACATACACAACTTTGCATAATTTTTTATTTCTAATTCACACAAACATCTTAATATGGGGAGGTACCCCTGAAACTCATCATCTCATCTCAAATATCCCGCTTAAACTTAAATAGCCTGCATCAAAATAATAAATCATATGTAAGATATTGGCATTGATTTCATTAGAATCTGTCAATTTTTACCGGGTGAAGTTCAGGTTTTAGATTTCGTAGCTGTTTCTTATTACTGTGACTCTGAGTAGGTGGTAGAGTAGCACAGCTCCCCAGGAACATCAGGATGATGGATGGTGTGTTTGTGGGTTATAATCCATTTCTGAGTTCTGAAGTGTAGAAAAGGAGCACTGCACCATTTTAAAGAACCTTTTCCTTTTTTCTTACTTTTTTCAGGGTTTGTATATATGGAGAAGACACCACATGTCTAGTGATACAAATGGAAAAGGTTTCACTGATTTCTTCAGTACTCAATAAGAATACTGCATGCTTTCATCTACTTGCTGTAATCTGCACACTTTCAGGACACCGTGACAAAAATCAAGGATCAATTCGTCCTCTTTTTCTTCCCCCATTTGAAAAGTGACAATAAAGCATCTTTCTGCAATAACTTCACATTCAGTTAGAATGAAGGAAATAATGACAGCTTCACAAAGCAGTTTGTGCAAATTATATTCTAAGTGACCTTTGGGGATTTGGGTTGTTTTGGCTTGAAGAATACCTACAGCTGCACTCTAGGGAAAGTTCCAAGAAGTATCTTAGTCATTATCTGAGTGAAAAGCTATCAACTGAAATGAATATACTTAAATTGCCCTAGTCTTTTCCTAGGAACTTGATTCATTATTTCGTTTTCAAGCTTGTTGGGAAAGACCTGACTTAGTTGGAGATAAATACCTCACTTCAGTTTCACAAGATAATCAGAACTGAATTCAGGCTATGATTGCTAAATATCCCTCTATTGGAAGAATGATTTGATGGACAATTCTTTCCACTTTACAGACTGAGATTCTGCTATCTGATGAACTAAGCCTAAAATCCAGTTCTGCTGGAGATCTTGGAGATCAATTTTCTTGTACGTTGGAGTAAATAAAAAGATAAGCTGTGCTCTAGACTTTGTTCCATTTTAGGAGCTGTTTTGTTTTTAAAGATCTATGCCTGGGAAGTTTTTTGAGAGGTTGTTTGAGAGGCTAACTTACTTTTCATGGAAAATCTTAAAAATATTTATAACTCATGATGAAAAAAGAGATATGCCAGAAAATTCTCAGAGAACACATTCAGTACTCAGAGCAAAGTTGTAATTTGGCTGGGGTTGGGGAGGAGAAGTACTGCACTTTTTTTGTCCTTGAGAGGACTTAGTTTTTGCTATGACCACAAATCTCCATTCAACCTGATCTGTGAGACCCCTGTTCATTGACATACTAAAGATCAGCCTTGAACTGCTCTTATTCCTTGAAGAATTGAGAATTGAAACCATGACACTCTCTTTTGATTTATGGAGTGACCACAGTGAAATGTTTAAATAAATAATATCACCGTCACAAAAGACAAAGTCGTTCCTGCTGTAAGTACATGTATTTCTGTACATTCTTTTTTTTCTCATTGTTGCTAAACAACAGAAAACTCAAGAAGTTGTAGATTTTTTCCCTGAAACACATATTTAAGTATATAAGTTCAGAAATCATTTGCTTTTCCAACGTGGATTCAGATGCAGATTGTTCATACAGTGCAATACAAAATACAGAAACACTGAGTGGTACTTTTGCTCACCATCTATCTTTTTAAACACTATCACAAGAACACAAAGGTTTAACAAAAGGGAGAAGTTTAAAGTGAGATGCCAGGGAGTTCGTAACTTCTTTAAGATGAAACATCAGTGAAAATCAAATAGAAACATGAATGTGAAGAACGGCAAGAGTTGGTAGAGAGCAGGATTTTATGTCAGAAGGAGTATAAAATTAAAAGCTTTAGAGTCATGAGAAGCTGCTAAAGGTATGCACAAGATTGATATGGTTCGAAGAGTCACAGATGCAGTACAAGATATAGTCTATACTGCTGTGATTTGTCAGTTTATAACATTCCATACCTCACTTTGTTTATAAGGCAGGCATGGCCAATGAACACAAGGAAACATAACTTCAGCAGGTGACTCCTGTCTGTAATGATAAACTGAAGGGAATTTCCCTGCCCCTTTACCTTGCTAATAGTTCTCACCTCCTTTTTCTAGCACAAATCCAGTTTTGCTCTGTTCAGACTAAATATCCTGTCCTTCAGACCAAAGAGACAGGTGGGCATGGATATAGATAGATACAGATACAAATATGTGATACATGTAGGTGATGTAGATATGTGATAGATACAGAAATAGAAATTATATGGACAACGATGGGAAAGAAGAGAAAAAGAAGGAAAGAAAGAGAGAGAGAGATAAAAGGAGACAAATTAAGGACTAATAATAGCTTTTTCAGACCCAAAATAGAATCACAGGATTGTTAAATTTGGAGAAGACCTCTAAGATCATCTAGTACGACCACCAACCATCACCACCATACCCACTAACCCACATCCCTCAGTGCCACATTTCCATGGTTCTTGAACACCTCCAGGGATGGTGACTCCACCACCTCCCTGGACAGTCTGTGCCACTGCATCACCCCTGTTTCTGAGAAGAGATGTTTCCTAAAGTCCAAACTGAACCACTCCTGTTGCAACTTGAGGCCATTCCCTCTCGTTAATAACTGGATGAAGAGGCCAACCCCACCGTGCTACAACAGATGTTACTAGTTGTGAATGAGACAGTGCTCTGGATAATGAGAATCAACCTCAAATTATTATAGAGCTGTTATTGTTGCAAATACTAATATGTAATCTGAAGAGATCTAAAGAGATTTCTTCAATCAGCTAAATCTAGAGACAAGACGTTTTTGTTCTGAATCTTTCTGGATAACTGAAACGTAGCTTTGTGTGTTTCTAAGCTGTGCTCCTACTATACTCATTACAGGATACATCTGGTTTGCTCGTTATTGTGCAGAAAGGAACTGCATTATTGTAGCAGACATGAACCTGAGGCTATCTGTAATCATCATCTTCATTTTTCTCTTGCTTTAATGAATGCTTCTCCATTGCTGTTTCCACTACAGCAAGAGCAGTAGCTTTCCTCACCACTGAATTATATTGGTTGTGATTGCCTTAGGAATATTGTTCAGAAATTTCAGAAAACCAGAAGAAAATTTTTCAGAAGTTATTTCTGATGGAAACTGTTTTGTTTTGTTTTCTTTCAAAGGCAGTTTTTAAAGAAGCATACAATATCAGCAAAGTATTCTGTAGAAATCTCAGAATGAATCATTTGGAACATCTTATTGAAATATTTCATTTAGAAAAGTTGCAATGTTTTGATTTTATTCTGACTTTTAACTTGTATCAGAACTGTGATTTTAACATTAAAGCTATATATTATGTTCAGTGAATTCTATATTATTGCATATAATACCCGAGTTATTAAAATGTAATACAGTGTAATATTTCAACATGGTCAATTTAAAATGTATTAACAAGGGAATTAATGTCACATGAAGTTGATGCTATCAAAATGAAACACTTCAGTGATTTTGAAGCAAACTTTTGTTCCTGTGGAAGCATATATTCTCATGTATTTCAGAATATATGAAAAACAGCTTTGAAATATTGAAATTTCCCATGGCGATGGAAGTTTGGTTTTCTGACTTGTTCTTGCTGTCAAATAGATTAGCCCTTTGAGTATTACTGTTACAGATGTTCACACCTATATGCATCTATGGTTATAGAGAAAAGATACTATGATTCAGTGAATTACTAATAGGCATAGAAATCTTGAATACCACAATTTTAATTCTGCTTTCCTACTGACTTACCATGCAGCTCTTTATAAATGTACTAATTGTTCTGTTTCATTTCCCCCAAATACCACTGGGATAATATATCATATTCATACTCACTGGCTATTGTAAAAATTAAGTAGATACTTTTTGCAGTTTCATTTAAAAAAGAGCAAGAGATCACAGCTTGGAAAGGATCATTTTGATAATTAAATATGATCTGTAAAACACTGAGTTATGCAGAACTGAAATACATTGTTTTTGAAAGTTTGTGTTAAAGATATAAGGATTCATAGTTCTTACTAAGTTGCTGTAATAATTATTACACTGATCTGTACAAAAGTGCTTAGGTTTTACTTCATGTGTGCTAGAGGAAATGACTCCATTGTCAACATACATGATTTCCACACTCTGGTCCTCTATTGCAATGTGCTGTGGAGAGCAACAGAAAACCATACAGTTGTTTCTTTTAGTTCAATATCCTCTCTTCTCTAACACCAGACATGTCACATTAATATGCAATGAAAGAGCAATTATTAAAAGCCATGTATTAGTACAGTTTTTCCTTGGTGACATTCACTTTGGATCTGGCTTATACCATGAGGCAGATGAGTTTATATCCCTTGCAAATATTTTAATATAACTGTATCCAAAGTGACAGTGAGTATTTTTATTATCCATATAAATGACCCATCACTTCTTAAATCCTGTTAAGCTTTTGGCCTCAGTGATATCCTGTGGCGATGAGCTACAGAAGTAAAATATAAGCTATGAGAAAAAAAATGTTTACTTTTATTCATTTTAATTATGTTATCTTTCAATTCCATCAAATATTCACCAAATACAAAAAGGGAAACAACTTGAAACACCTCTTTATGCCAGTAGCACTTTCAGTTCCTCTTCTGTGCTCCCTCTTCTGTAAAACTGGTTTGTGAAAAAATGTGAACCCTAAATTTTTCTAAAATGAATCTCAAGAAGCAGATTTCCAAACTTCTGAGATGTCTCATGTATTTCCCCCACACACATCCTCTGGTTTCCATTTAGAAGAAGAATTGTTACAATACCGTGAAGAGAACTGTTTTTGCTGTCATGATAGGAAGCAGGAGTGTTGGACTTGTCACGAGAAATCCTGCTCTTACAAGATTTTCAGACACTCAGAGCAGACTCCAGGAGTTACTTTGCATAGCGCAGATGTGGCTCAGATAGACATCTAAACCTTGGTCTTTCACTACTGAAAGACAAGGGAATGGAAGACACTAGAACAGTTCACTCTTTGATCTGGTCTTGAAGCTATGCAACTGCACATTGCCCTTTAACTGGGACTCAACAAGCAGTGATATTAGTTGTACATACTTTTAAGAGCCTGATATATAGCTCCATTACTCCTTTTTCTAGTACTTTGGTGTAAATGGCGGTCCATCACCACAAGGAGGAAATGTCCACACAGTACACACTCAGCAGAAAGTTATGCTTTAGTTCTTCATAAACACTCTTGTTTTTCCATATACTGTATGGACATTTTCTCCTGGTGATGATAGCCTACCACTGTCACTGAAGCATCAGCAGAGGGAATAATTTGGGTGTGTATAAAGAAATTCTTCATAACTATTAAATAAATAACTAAACTATGAGAATCTTCTCAGCTGGGGATGCTGCCAAGTCAAAATGGAGTGTTAAAACTCCAGAACAGCCTCTGCATGAGCAAAGAAAGACATGTGGAGTGCTTGCTCTCTCTCTCTGTTCAAGGAGGAGCCTGGAGGGATGTTCTGTCTCCCTCCTCTCTCAGCTCCATTTTAATCCCAGTTGAGGATGATGAGTAGAGCCTCATCATCAGGAGCCTGGTCCTCAGCACACTGGCAATTTTCCAGTGGCTTCACTGGGCTCCCAGTATAAAACTGCATAAAAGAATCCAGCTCTGAAGGGCTCTGTGCTTTTTCCAGATGTGTCTTGACATTTGTATTTGCCATAGATCTCTGGCCAGACATCTGACTTTAAACATGTATCTCCTTGAGATTCAGACTCTATGATGGGCAAGCAGGTTTATAGAAAAGAAGAATCAGGACAGGACTTGGAATGAAACTTCAACTGTTTTGGGGTTAAAAACAGTTTTCAAGTTGTTTTCTCTTTTAAGTTGTTCACATATGTAGTACTTCCTCTGCTGTTCTTCATCCCAGCCTAGAAAAAACAAGGAAATACTGATTTACCATGAGAAAGAACACGGTTATGCCATTTCTTGTACAGATAGAAATAGGAAGTACTAGAGACCTTGCAAGGGAAGAACTTCTCAGAATCTCCTAAATTACTTGGAACTTACTTGAGTATTCAAGTTTATTGAATTTCAGTTGTGGAATCACAGCAGACTTAATCAATCTGTAAACTGTTCCTAGTGGGTAAGAGCTACCAAATATTTATCAGAAATATATTTCCGATCTCAGAAAATCTGCTAATTCACTCTGATGAAACTGGACTTTGAGAGTCAGACCTGTGCAGTACTAAAGATTGACTCTGTGTGCATGTGTTTCTGTGTTTGTACAATTTTCCAAAAGAGAGTACCTTCTTGGTTTTATACACAAGAATCAGACTTTTGCAAAGCCTATGCTTTTCAGTTCTTAAGGAAACCCTGTAGTTAAAATAGCTTTGTTTCTTGGGAGTTAAAAATAGTCTGAACTGAAATAAAACATCCTATTAAACTACCGAGACTGATTTCTTTCTTTTTGTTTTGTTTTGTTTCATTGCATTAGAAGAATCAAGATGATGCAGTCCACATGGAATGCAAACCATGCCACTGAATGGCAAATTATATGGAAATATGCCTTTCATCTTAATTATAGGCTGGACAGGGGAATGTACTATATTCTCTCATACATACAAGCTGAAGGAAATTTTCCCAGGGTATTTTTCTTTTACATTTCTGACTCTTATTTGGTTGAAAACTTATCAACCCATGTGATCCAGTACTGTCTGACTTTCCATGATAAGACTGAAAGTATGTAGGAAATGTTTTCACAGAACTGCCAGAAAAGGTCTAACATGCACTGGGATATTAAAGTCATAGATTGCTATTTCTTCAGAAAATTCTTCATTAATTCTTCATTAAAATACTGTCATGAAATGGTGGCTTTATTATCAGATAGATAGGTAATTCTAGAGAGGAAAAAAAAATAAAAAATACACCACACAAAACCAAAACTTTTCCTTCTGACTGAATTCTTTTCTTCTTCTACAAGTTTCTTCTCTGTTGCTTTAGATATTTTAGTAGTTTGATGCTGTACTGTAACCTGATTTTTTAAATCAGTTTTTTTGTTTGTTTGTTTGTTTGTTTTCAAGTAAAAACAAATCAAGGGCTTTTATCTTTTGAACAGACTCCAAATCCTACTGGAAATAAACGTAAATGTAGTTCTGAAATCAAGTACCTCACTTCAAGGTACCCTAGGAATGAGGAATTGCTACTCTTTTATCTGAGAGGACTTATCTTCTGATTCACTGTTATTCTGTATACAGAGTCAATCAGATAAAAACTGATTTTATTGTAAGATGGTACGGAAGTGGTAAGCACTATCATAAAAATTCCACTGGCATGCAAAAACACTGAAGTGATGCTATAGCTTTTGAAGTGCCTACAGGGACTGATAATATTCCAAAATACATTTGGATTTTAGAATTGAACTGTATACCAATGGTATTTACATAACAATGCTTCCAGGATCATTCAGTCCTAACGAGTTGGGCAACATGTATTCCCATTCCAGCCACCAAAATTAATGCTCTTGGCAGTTCTTTGCAGTTGCTTTCACTAATCTCTGAATTAAAATTCTTATGAAAATTTTATCCTCTCCATTTTAATTTTTTTAAAGGGATGAAACTGTGGAAATAGGAATATACAAACCACATTCATAGTTTTACCTTGTGTTAACTGTACAGTATGCCCTTTGGAACTAACTCACAGAGGCCTTCTGTTTGTCCCTGGAGTCAAATGTTTCTGGAATTGCATAAATATTAAGGGGACAAAAAATATGGCAGAGATCTCCTGAAAATAAACGTTTGGAGTGGAATATAACACTAGCATTAGAAGTGGACAAGTGCAACTGAATTCAAGTCTTTGGATCATTTGAGATGATCTGAGCCAGCAGGTGGTAAATGTAGTTCAATATTAGCAAGTAATTTGTCTGCCAGCAAGAAACTGATGCAAGAAGTGTTATATGGACTGAATTAAATAGGCATCTAGCACCATTCTCTAGAAAAAGACTTGGTAGTTATTGTGGAAAAACAATTAAAGCCAGCAGGCAGCTACACAGCTGTGCTAAAAAGAAGACAAGAAAAAGAGATGAAAAAAGCAAACAAAATGCCAGTTTATAGTAGCAAAAGGATAGGAGGGCAAAAAAGACAGACAGTGTGTTTTTTATGTTCACCATATGCAAGAAGCCATAAAAAGTACCAGTACCTCTATTGTAGGAAAACAATCATAGAATCACCAAGGTTGGAAAAGACCCACAGGATCACCTAGTCCTACCATCCACTGATCACCAATAGCTCTCACTAAACCATGTCCCTCAGCAAAACATCAAACATTCTTTGATCACCTCCCTGGGCAGCCCTCCCTAAGCTGCCATAATATTGCTAAGGAAGCAGGAGAATTATGAAAGCAACTCAGAAGGCACAAAAAGGTAGGGCTAGAGAGTGTGTCTTAGTGAAATGCACTACCAGGTGGCCTAACAAAAGCACATCACAAAAGGGAGTTAGGTTAGTTAGAAACATTTAACGTGAATAGCTAGAAGCATTTAAAATACTTTCTTGTAAGGCCCTCCAGAGTGACACACATGTCCTTAAAATCTCAATACAAGTTAAATAACAACATAAAGCAAAGCAATAATAGAAAATAAACGTCAGCTTTCAATGATGACATCCTTAACACTGCTGTAATCAATAAAATGAGATAATTACATCAGCTGAAGATGGTGCCTATTCAATGAATTGTAAAGGAAGAGTATAAATTCCTCATGAAAGAAGCTTATCTTTTATTTTAACTAGTCAGAGGACTTCTTGAGGAAAAAAAATGTACCTCTATTAGCATAGTGGGTAGAAAGCTGCTGCTTGCATATCTATTTGCTCTCAGATAGAATCTCCGGTGGCTGTTCAGGAAGAGAATTCCTTCTGAGGCCTTCCAGTTCCTTTCCAGTCAGCATTCTTCGCTTGAAAGGTAATTTCCCTTAAGTATTCTTGTTTCTTTAAGTCTTGCTGTAACCCTTTTCAATTTGCAATTCTAAAGTCTATTTACCTTGAGGAGACTTCCTTGCAAAGAGTTAGTACTAAGATGCCACTGAAAGGTACTTGTGTGTTGTGTGAAGCCATCAGATATGGCAGCGATCCATTCTCAGACCATGAAGAACTAACTCACTGCTCTGAATGCTCTGAACTGTAGTTTAAAGCTATTTAGAAGATAATAGCTCTGTAACAGAGAACCCTAGGCACCCATGTAGGAAGGCTGTATGAATAAGGGATGTTTTCAAGCTTTTCTAGGTCATCTGATTGTCATATCATCCCAAGTCAACAGCTAAGATAAGTATGCAGGTTCCTCCTGCTCAAAGTTAAAGGAAACAAAACAGACCTATTAGACAAAATAAATGAGTCTAAAACTGAGTAATAATAATAAAAAGCCATATTATTGAAAGAAAAGCCATAGGAAATGGGAAGGAAGTAATTAGAAAGTGTTTTAATATTTTACTTCAACTATTAGGATTATATTAACAGGGCTGGAGCTTTCCATCTGAAAGCAAGCTCTGCTAGGAGAGTAAAAATTCTCAGCAGTGTGATTGCAAGTCAACTGGGAAGACCTTCCTTAGTTCAGTAATGAATAGTTTGTAGTGATGCAATTGGTGAATGTGGCTGGAATTTTGAGGTGTAATAACGCATGGTGAACCCACAGGGTCAACCCATCTGTGGAAAGGAAGGAAAACATATTGTTGATTCAGGGATGTGGTTAGTACTTAAGGTAAAGACTGACCGACAGTGATTTATAGCTTCAAATTCCTTTTCACACTTGTGTGAGAACCTGAACCAAACAAAATACAGACGTTTAATATTGTACAGGATATAGAATTTTTCAGGGAGTGCTTGCATATTAGGTATCAGAGTTACATCCTAAGTGTATGACGCTACAACATAAATATTTAACACAAAATATCAGCCTCTGTAGGGGAGTTAGTATACCAGTGTGAGAGGAAAACACAACTGCAAGTTAAAAGGTTTATTACCAGATCCACCACCTCACACAGCTAGGAAGTCACTTGCACCCTGAAGGTATTTGAAAATAAGTATGATCTTAACTTTAAGAGTGTCCCTTGTGTCTTTGGTAGCTTGCTCATATAGCTGAAGATAGATGGGCATTTAAACTGTAACTCCTGTGTATTTCATTTTTATTGTTTATGAAAGTAAGATGACAGTGCTTATTTCTCCAACAGAATGTACATATAGGTATGTAATGCACAAATCAGAACAAAAAACAAAAACAAACAAACAAAAAAAAACATAAAACAATGCAATAAAAGACCTAAAATGCCAAATGTTTCTATCAAAATTGGGTTATATACTTGCTTCTTGAGTTTAGTCCTGATCCAGCCCCCAACAATGGGGTTGAAGTAACAATTCATGGACCAGTAAAACAGCTGTTTCAGAGTTGGTAAAGTTTTCTATCACCATGTTTCATTGTCTTAAAAGAGCATAGAGCTTCTTAAAAACTGAGATTATGAAAAGGTTACTCAGGTTTGTTAAACAGGCATAGAAAAGACACATGGGCAAAAAAAAAGAAATCAGAAGCAACATAAAGATCACTTATTTGAACACAATTCTTCTAGAAACAGTCTTTAAGATCCACAATCAATTTTGAAGATGAATATTCAAATTTGTTGTGAACTTAAAAAGCAAAATAGTATGTGATGGGCTCACTTTTTTTTTTTTAAGTGTTTTTTAATTTGTGAATTAAGTCACAGTTCAGTGGCATTTAAAACCTTTATTACTGATGCTGATATATATGGATTTCAGGTGTCTAGAAGGTCTCCTAATTACATAGGATGTTGCTCTACTTTATTTTACAGATAGGATTCATTTGTGTATTTGCTTTATTTTGAAAGGAAAAAAATATTTTCCTCCCCTTTACAGTCCCCAAGCTAAAATTCTACCAAAACTATGCTACTCTTAAATGTTCCCTCTAAATATATATTGAAGATTAGAATAAAAAACAATGACAGGATTGGTGTTCACCACATTATACATGTGCTGTTGAAAGCCATGCGGATACTTTGATACTGTGAGAAGAGTAGTAAAATAAATGCACATTAAACAGAAAATATTCTGTTCTCGTTAAATTTTGGTCCATACAATGCTATTGCACTAGGTAAATATTCTGAGTTTCTCTCTTCTGTCATCTGTTTAGGACTTTGTTGGAGTAGCTTAAGGGAATGGCAAAAATCTTGTTTTGCTTTTAGTTTCAAGGGACTTGCTCAATTCAGAGCAACTCTGAACAGTGCCTAATATTTCCTAAGAAAAGACATAGAAGTGAATTCCCTCTTCAAGTAATCTGCTTTGTAAATCCCTCAAGAGTCATTAGGCTTATGTTATCCTCTAGCCTTCAGAGGCTCAGGAGGCTGGCAGAAGCTCTCTGGCCACACTGTAGCTGTGCTTCTAGGAGTGATCACCACTGTCATTTATTAATCATGTGAAGGCTATACCTTAGGGGCATAGGCATGGAGGAAAACCCCTCTGTACTAAAATGAAACTTAAAGTAAAATAAAAAGATATCCTTGCCTCAAAGACCTTATGAAGTAGTAACTGCTTTCTCACTAAAGCATCCTTGCTGGAGACAGCTTGGATTAGCTTATATATTCACACACTTCTGTGTCTGGGTCAGTAGCACCATTCACTCTCCATGGAAAATTTTGCTTTGCACTGAGCCAAAAGTTAGTCCTGCCAGAAGAGGTATGATAAACGTCTGTTGCCTCCAAGCAAAATATGGAAAACAGCTTCTTTTCCCCAACTCCTTGTTTGTTTGTTTGTTTTCTCATGCTGAAAGTCTCTATTCTACTGAGGACATTACAAACTAGTTTGTCACTACCATTTTAACTATTCCAAACTTATTTCCTGGTACAACATGGGACACCACCTTTTACAGCCAGACAAAGACCCACCTAATCTTTTAGAATAAAGCCTTGCTAGTCATCAGAGTCCCATCTCCACTTCCCTGTCTTTTCAGGCTATCACCACCACATCCTGCATTCTTCCTGGGGCTATAGAGTAATAATGTGAATGCTCTTCTCCATATCCTTCCTCTGCTTCCCTATCCTCCTAGCCTTTCTGTTTCCTATTTTTTGTGCTTCATAGGGAGCTCTTTTTTTCTCCACGTGACTGCTTCTCCTCCAGCATTTTCTCTTCCTTGGAAGGCCAAAAGGTCTTACCAGGGTTAAATTCATGCCTGATCTGAAAATAATTACAAAATGAATAACTGATTCTTCAGTTTCTGACCTTTCTGCCAGAGCTGGTAAATATCAATGAAGAAAATGATATCTAAAAAATAAGAAATTATTTCTTCCTTGTTTCCTCCCTTGCTTGGTGTGAAAGCAAAAAAGGGATTCTGCTTGTGCTTAAAGACAGATGATAGATAAGCGACCAACTGGGTGAGAGAAGGCACTTATACAACTTTTGCTAGATTTTCATTGATACTGAAGATTTCAGATGCCTTTTTAACACTGGATGCCATAGCCTGAAGTCAGCTGAGAAAGAGCACTAAATTATTAATGCCTCACCCCCAAAAATCAAGCTGTTAATAAACAATTGTTACGATAGAAGGATGACTAAAAATTATGCTTTAATGAGAATCTTGACCATTTCTGAAAATACATGGCTTGGGCAAAGAAGCATTCCCTTGAAAGTGCAAATTTTCCTAGCAGGTCACCAGCTAGGAAAGAGTAGAACACAAATAGGACACTTTCAGTGCTACAAATGGACACTTGGTATTGTCAGACAAATGTTTATTTGTGCTAAAGAGCTGCTGTTGAAAGATGTGCCAGTGTTTCTAACATCTGTTGTCTTGGTAATTACCCCTTTTGGCAGAAATGAAATTTCTTCTACTTAGACTAAATCGGTTCTACTATTCTTTTATAAAGTGAGTACTTATGTGGGATTAACTGAAACTTCAATGTGAGAATGTCCCCAGTATTACAAGAGAATAATAAAACAGGACTGTAAGTTATGTGTGGAGACTCATGCTGCCGTGAGCCACAAAACTATAACAGTGCTTGTCATATGTCATAGCAGGTGGTCATAATAAATTTAGAATTAAAACTATTTCATCACTCAAAAAATTATCATTCTGATGTTTTATGAAAAGTTTACATGAAGTTCCTGTCTCTCTTTGAATTCACATTTCCTTTTTCCTATGTTGCTATTCCTCCCTTCCTTTTAAGGCGACTCCACTGTATTACCTCTGTGTTACCATGTCCCTCTCCTTTTGGTCAGCCCACAGTCTTAAAAAAAAAATTCCATAAAGAACTTGGCCAATTTAAACAAAGAATAACCTGAACACTATTCATGGCAGAGGTTTGTTTGCAGATGGTGATCTAAGGTCTTTTGTCTGTAAGGTACGTGGTGTTTTAGAGACTGAACTTGCAGTATTTCTGCTTTTTGCTGTTGTTTGTTGCAGAGCCCTTCATGATTATTACAAAGAGACATCAGCCAGGTTTAAGGGATCATTGTGTTATGCACTGTTAATACCTGTTGTCAGAAATTAGGATTGAGTCCAAATCACTGCTATAATGGAAACTTGGAAACACTTATTCTTTGAATGTATGGAAAAGAGTAGCTCTGGGAGAGCTAGCCCACCTACAAGGTAGCTGACCTAGTCTAGACGCTGAGAAGAGTAGCTTACTGTCAGTCATGAAGGCAGTCTGGGACAGAGTCAAGATTGAAACCAGTTTTCTGGGCTCCGAGACCTTTAGGAAACCTGCAGAGGATTTTCAGTGCCTCTGTACTAGTTAAAAAGCTTTTGTCATACAATGACTCTGTATACAACTCAATTAAAGTGCTAGTATCTAAGGTCTAATTATGAAGAAATTAAATGCAGCTGTAACAAGAAATTCCTCCAGCTCTGGAAAAGAAAATTTACTGTACTAGTGGTGACAGGATACTGATGTGCAGGATTCAAAATGAAGGAGTTCAACACACTGCAGTCAGAGCTGCCAGAACAGAGTGATACTTATTGTTTCTGGAAAAACTTAAGTTTTGTTACAGGTAGATGAAAAGGGTGATGACAATCCACAAATGTTTAGGGGGAAAAAAGATGACCATAAGGAGTATTTCTGGAGCTGTGCAGATGACAGTATCTAAAAGCAGTAAATCATCTGTTTGATAGACTTTCAGAATCAAATAAAATCAACACTTTGTACAAATTCAATTCAGCATTTAACTATTTTATAAGGCATTTTCCTTCTAAAAAGGGTGGTGGATTATACTGTTCTCCAAAATGTATTAATTGCATTGCGGGTCATCTGAAAAACCCTGCAGGGTTCAGATCTTCTCTGATCAACACCCTGGGAAAATGCACCTCTTCTCCATGCACCATCTCCCTGATGTTAGAGATAACAAAGGAATTGTGTGCTTTGCTTCCTTGTACATGTCTAATGTGCTTTTTTTAGACTGATTACCAGAATCTCCTTGAATGCAGTTGAGCTCATTCAAGGGAGGCCTTGAGTTCCTAGGCTTTGATGTCAGTGCTCAAGCACTGAGGACGCCGCACTTGCCCATGAGTCATTTTCATGCTGTATGCTCTCACAGCAAACACAGGCCTGCTGCTGAGCTGGAGGAATGGTCTCCTCTGTTATCAGACATTTCCAAGAACGTGAATGCAGTAATTGCTCCACTCTTTAAGCCTCTTGTGGTTTCTGCATATGGCATTCTTTCAAACTACAGCCAGAACCAATTAACCCAGAGACACAGAGCTTGCAATTAAAATTATAATAAGCATAAATAAAAATCTTGATTTTTCTCTGGTAACAGAAGGTGCTTAAAATGTCCAGGTGTTGGCAACTGAATGTATTTTTTAGTCAAGAATCCCACAAGCAGTCTGTTTGCATAGCCTTGAAAGCTAAAAGTATGCTCAAGTGTTACAACTAGAAGGTAGAGGCAAAATTAAGGCTGATGCTGGATAATGGGATAAACAGGGGAGGGGAGCAAGGCAGGGCTAGGGAAACTGAGTCCTCCTCCTCATTTCTTCAAGCTGTATATTAGGACTGACCACAGCCCCATCCCCTCCAGATCAAGCAGATGGTGAGATCAGTGCTTCCATGGGCAGCAGAGGCAAAACCAATAGCCTTTTGGCTGTGAAATCTAGAGTGTGAGACTTTCACCCACAAATGTGTTTTCTCTGGCCCTCCTGTGTCACCTTCTGCAGTACAGGATTGCAATGGTCTTTTTTTTTTTTTCTTCAGTAAATTCCAGCATCTCTTATGTGTTTACATTGGGGAAATGCAGGAAAAGTGAGCGTATGTTTTAAATGAAATGTAACTACTGTCAGAAGCTACTGGGAAAAAATGGAGCTACCACCCAGCTAGAACTGTGGGCTGTTTTTTTTATAATTCAATAGAAAAATGAGACAGCAACTCACACATGCTACATCCATCACACTTCAAAGAAGAGTGCAAATAAAAACATATTTGTGGTGTTGTTCAGCATGCTGAACAACAATCATGCAACAACCTGCATCTTCCATCTGTCTGTAATTTCTAGCAGCTCCACTAACAACTTGCTGCATGAGAAAACATCAGCTTTAAGAAGAGTTTATATCAGCAGTGCTTTTCAAAAAAATGCTCCCTTATACCTTCCTGTACCATGCACCATCTCACAGAAACACTCTGCACTTCATTGAAAATGCTTTGGGTTGTCAGCCAGAAGCTGGAATTTACTGTGGAAAGCAGACAATCCATGAAAGAAAGAAGTGTTTAGCTGAAAATGTAGTTTTTCTTCCAAAACAGATTCTATAGCAGCATTTCAGCCAACTGTGCCTAGAGTAATGATCTCACAGAGATACTTATAGTGGCATCAAACCAGCAGGTGAACTTAAGAGGTTCTGCAAACTCAGAGCCCACAGCATTATCTTATTTTATGATGGGATAATACCACCACTTTAATAAGCATGAAGAAGATGTGATTCACAGTGAGGTAAATGAGTGAGAGATCATGGGATGTCATAAGTGTTATCTCAAGAACTGAAAATCTCTTAGCTTGGTAAGTCTGATAAGAATAAGGTAAACTCATTTGTGTGGAGCATGTTTCTGTAGTAAGACTGCAGTGTCCAAGCAAATTCATTATGCAGGTCTGTCTAGACAACAACAGACATTTCACAGACACCTGAAGTAATTATTTAGTATGCAGTATTACTTAGCGTGTAATAAAAACAGTTAGTTATTCCTGTGAAGTTTTATCTACATATTCCTAAAAGCTCTTGACTTCATGAACCAGAGGTGAAATAGATGTAAAGACTGAAATCTCCCAAATTCTACAGGATTATTTAAAACAAAGTTGAGATTACATTTTTAAAATTTTTTTCCTATAGTCCTTGCATGGTAATTGTTGAGTCACAGCCTGAACCACTGATTGTGCACCTGGGGAAAGGACCCTTGTCAGTCCTGGGAGCACAGGTAAAGGAAGGGGTAGAGCCTGACTGCACCTCGCTTAGTAGATGGCTGCCACAGGGGAATGATCTCTGGTTGGAGATCCCTCCTTGGTGAAGCTTTCCCTACAAACCTTCTGATACAGGTGTATAGTTTTCTTCTTCCATTCCTTTATAGCATCTTTCTATTGTGCCAATTTTTCCATCATCAAATGCCTTTCTCATCATATTGATCTGTCCAAATGCTACGGACCTTAATCTAAAAAAATCTGTGAAACTTCATAAAAATGTGCATGAATCATACATATATGAAGAGAGCTGCTTTCTCCTAGACTTTTTCTCCTTCCCAAACAGCGTCAGACACTTAAAGCAACTAAAAACCCACTTTTTCCATTTCTAAAACTTGATTCCTTTCATACTTACTTGTACATGGATTTAAGGAAGATATTTCAATAGACATTTTTTTAGGCCACTGTCGTGGCCTGACCTGAAGATTCTGAACTGAGTACCTCGAATTTTTAAAAGTACCCAAGCTTTGGGTAAAACTCATACCCTGATAATGCTAAAGATGTTTGTTAGCATAATTAGATCCAGGAGTTCACTCCTTTGTTCCTGGCACAATTCCACATAACCATGCACAAGGCGCACCTCCCCTCCTAGGGCACATTTCTGTGTTAAGGGTTTGATCCAGAGCACACTTGAGTCGGTCTCAATCTTTCCATTAACTTCAGAAAGCTTCAGGCCCTTAATGCCAACACAAATTTCCTGTCGGATTTTGGAGCAGCTCCTACATGAATGCTTGTGGTTCCTTCCTCATTTTCATCCCGTGTGCATCCACAATGCAGCAATTAAACCAGTAAAGCTGTAGGGCTGGGTTATTTTTTCTTTTCTTTCTGTCCTTCTTCAAATGAAAGGCTCAAAAGAATTCATGGACTGCTCCCTATGGATTTCATTCTCTCCTGGGTGGAAATGTTTTATTTCCAGTAATGACATCTGTAGTAGCATGTGCATCCCAGGAGGAGATGAGATCCCTGTTGTGCTTAGTGGCGGAGATGAAAGAAGGCTCTTGTAAATGTATCTTGCACCTCATGCATGTCTAAGAAGGTTCCATATAAATAGCACCATAATTTTTGCACTTGATGGTACTTGAGCACATTATAAGCAGCAACAGGTGGGAGACATGTTCAAACAATTGAATGGTCTGTAATAACCATGGTTAGGGGGTCTATTATGTTTCTAATGCAGATTCCACACGCATATTTGGTTGTTTCAAACAAGTTGGGGTTTCTGACTGGATTAGGGGCTGTTAGGCTAGACAATATGAGTCTATGGTTTTAGAAAGAATAAGAATGATACTGTTTAAGCAATTTCAGGGAGAAATAAGGTGGAAGAAGTGGCAGCCACAAAGACATTTTGTTCAGCTGAGTGATGATGGGCAGCTAAAATGTTCACACTTTGTATTTCACACAGGGTTAATGCTACCCTGAATAGATGTTTTCCCCAAGGATTGCATAGTACTGCAGAATGTAAAAGGAAAACTAAGTTTAGAATTAGGATATACAAGGGAAAAAAATGCAGATAGGTTTTTTGGCACTGAGTTGTGTATGAAATCCAAGCCAAGAGTGCTTTGCATTTTCTAAAGATATTTGGAAGTGAATTGAAATTACAGAAATGCCTACCTCTGGGAACCAGAGAACGGGGCATAGGAATCTGGAGAACTGGAAAAAAAATAATAAAAGAACACAGACAAAAGCTTCATGTGGCTGAGCACTTGGTGGTATAATGTTGCTCAGCAGGAGAAGAAACACAGTCCCTGAACCACAGTCCTCATTCTGAGTCAGGGAGAAAGGTTATTGTCCGCAGTGCCTTTTCATGAGTATGAGCAAGACAATGAAGGGAAGTGGTTTAGCTTTTTGAGATTAACAATAAATCATTAATTGCAGTGCTTGACTTCTGAATTAGAAATGTGTTCTAAGGAAAGTCCTCACAAATTGAAATCTGTAACATTCTAATTCCTTCAGTCTCTGTCAACACCACATCCTGTATAAAATAAAATCCCATTTTCTGGAAGATCTGCACTGAGGAAAGTAAAGGAAATATTAAGCTACTGATCCTAGTTACCCCCCAGAACTCAGCTCCACTTCACTAGAGTAACTTAGATTTTAAAGGGTCGTAGGGAAACTCTTTGTTCCTTGGACTCTTTATCTGTGAGCATTACCAGTGTGAATCTATGTTGTCACTGAACATCTCAATATGCTCCACATTGAATTTACAGTTAGTTTTGCAAGAGGATAGAACAGGTCAAAAAACAACACTAAATAAACAGGAAAATCTCAGTGATGTTTTTATTTTTGAAGATTTAAGAGAAACTTATCTGATTAAGTAAAAACTTCAGGTGATATTTATGACCTTTCCCCAAAAAGCAATGTGAGTATTACATTTATTCTTTAGTTATCCAAAACAAAGTTTTTGTAAACTGAATTTTGGGTTTTATTTAAAACTAGAACAAAATAAGCTATTCCTATTTCAATTGCTATGTTGACTTAGAAAAGATATTTTGAAAAGAAAATAAGGCCTCCAAAATCACTTTTGTGATGGAGTTCAGTCTGAAATAGTGGCACTTCTTCAAGCAGAAATGCTTACCCTTGAATACTTTCTGCCTGGCTTTACTCCTCAGTAGCAGTTTATATTGTAGGTACCGAGTATGCAAGCTCCAAAGCTACACAGCAGATACCATCGGGAATCTTGGTACTGATGTGGTAGGAGGGAGATTAAGCTCTCAGACATGATGTTGATGACTGCCTTGAGAAGAAACTGTCAGAATAAGCCAACCAGATGCAAGGCAGTGGTTTGATTTCATATGCACAAGTATAAGAACTGTATCTTCTCTTTGTTTTTTTTTTAGTTATGTTCATGTAGAGTACCTTTCATTAAGATCCTATCCATGGGACAGTTTTTTTCAGGAGGGGTAAAAAAAGAAAACCCAGTCACATCTTCCTTCTTTGCGTTCTTTCTCAGAAAACGGAATCTGTGTTGATTTTTCTGATATTCGTTAAAATATAAGATGTAAGCTGGCCTTTATCCAGCAACATTTCCTTGTATTAATTTATTTCAGGAAACACAGCTTTTAGATTTGAGTGATGCAGTTCACCTAATGCGCAAAGCACATATAAAAGCAATGTCAATTTGTACAACCTACCCTACTTACTTTCCTTCCTGTCTGCTTTGTGTGAAAAGACTACTTCAAGAAAAGAGGGGAAAATTCCAATTTTTTTTCATTTGAATCTTGACTTTAACATAGTTTTAAGTTAGGCAGCTTTGATAATGGTTCCTATTTGTCTAAAACATTTGAGCATTGCAAGACTGCATAAAATAATTCCACAATGCCCTTAAGAATCTGGAACTCACTCAAGAAATGTGTGAGCACCAACTGTGATGGTAGGCTTTTATGTAAGGACTGGATTGAGATCACTAAGCACTGTCAGAAACACATAGGGATTGGTCACATATGACCAATTATTTTATTCAAACTATTTGTCTGGCAGTGACATTAAAAAAAAAAATTAGATCTGGCTAAGTCTCACATGTAAAGATTTACATTGCATTACTGGTCATCTGTACTCTGCAGTGCTATCTCCACTATAATTTACATTAAACCACGAATCATTCAAATAAAGTCAGTGGAATTAATGAAGCTATCCAATCTTGTTTCCCCTAAGGATATGACATGATGGACCCAAGCTGCAATACAAAAATTCTAGCTTAAAATAAGGAAGAATGTTTGAGTTGTGGTCAAGCACTGGAACAGATTAGATTGCCCACAGACGTGGCGTCTTCTCCTTCCTTGGAGAAATTCAAAACTAGCTGGATGAGGCTCCCAGCATGCTGTTTCATTGCGCCTGCTCTGTCTGTCCCAGCTCAGTGCTAGGCACCTCTATATTATTCCCCCTGACAGTTGTCTGAGGTCTGAAATGAGATGTGTATGTTCGTGTCACAGACAACACTTCAAGAAAACAAAACAAACAAACAAACAAAAAAAAAAACAACAGGAAAAAAACCCAATGTTTCCACATCTCATGGCGTTTCATGCTCAAAATGTGCTTTGTATCTTCACTAACAGTGCACATTGTTACTTATTCTCCTCCAGTTTCTAGCTGGCAAAGTGTTAAGACTGAGTAGTTCTCAGGAGCACAGTGCTCAGATTGTAGAGGCTCCCCTCTGGTTTTTGTCTCTGGGAACAGACTTTCAGCCAGCTTGCACTCCTCTTGCTCTCCCTGCCTGGCATAGTGTTCGCCTCCTCTTCATCTGAGTACATTAGATACGGGGTGTGGGGGATTTACAGCGCTGCTGGCAGTATCAGACATAGAATAGCTTTGTAACCCTACCCCTGTCTTCCAGCAGAGAAAATCTTTGATGGAGATCTTTACACACTAATGTACATGTAAGAACATAACCCTTCAATGCATGCCTTTCATTAACATTAGTGATAGTTATGCATTTGCTGTGAGGAGAATAGTGAAGCCTCAGTATGACGCGTGTATGTCTGTGTATGTAAGGCCAGATCCTTCACTGCTATAAATCCACGTAGCTTAAATAATGCTTCATCATGCCATGCTCACTTACATCAGCTAAGGAGAATCTGACCTATGGCATTATCAGAAGCATATACTTCTGAAGTAATGATATCTGTAGTTCATCAGAATTTATCTATAGTTTCTGCTATCTCTAAACTAAACCCAGTGGTCAAAAGTCAACATTCAAGGGCTTGCGTCCTTGAAGATTTATTTCTGAATGACAAAGCTGAGCTCTAAAGTCATAAGGTTTATCTACACTGCATCTCAGTAACTAGAAATGTGCTGAGCTCTTTGGATATTTGGCTAAATGCATCAACCAGATGGCTCCCCAGTGGGCAGAGCTGTGAGAAACATTTTGAAAGATTTATACAACATCATGTTACATGACATCATTTTGCCTCATTCAAGAGAGCCGTAAAGGGGGTCTGAACTTCACAGAAGCTACCAGAGACTCAGAGGATGCATAGGAAATGAGTGCATAGGCTATGTCTCTGGCATTACAACAGAATCTGGCTGGACATGAGCGGATGACAGAGAGAAGTCTTAATGAGCCTTTCTTATGGCAAGTCTCTCTATGTACTTTCCAATATTCTTTTAGCGTACTTCAAATATAATCTGCTTAACAAAAGTGGGAAAATGTCAGTTCCCAGTGTGCAACCTGCTAGTGAAGAGATAAAACATCAGGATTTCAGCAGAGATTTTTTCAAAATTATTTATAGCATATTAAAGACTAAGCATAATGCTCTTTAGCTGAAACCTGTTTCTAAACATTCCTGCCAGATCCCAGCCTACAGTAGTTCTCTTAGAATTATATTCAGCAGTTGACTACTAAAGAAATGTTCTATTATTAACTAACATGTAATTAGTTCATTAAAAAATACCTCAGCTGAACACTGTGTAACATAATACAGTCTACTACGAGAGTGAGGAGATTTCAGGCTCTGAACAAATGGAAGTGAAATTACAGTGCAAAGAAGTGGAAAGGAGACTGTGCCAGCTGGCAGGGACTGAAGTGTTTCAAGTTACTGTATGTTTGTGACCTCTGTGTTCTTAAACAAAATTAATTAGATTATGGTATTTGAGAATCTTGGAATGCAGTGGCCATATGCCAATCTTATCTGAACCACACATCTTAAGTTTAATTAAGATGTTTTAAATTTCTCCAGGTATTCCTTTTATACACACGTATATACACTCGTGTGTGTGTTTAAAGAGTGGAAAGTGATAAACAACAGTCAAAGATTATCAAGGTGTGCTTAAGGTGGCAGCTTTCTTAATAGGACCTGGGGCCGACTCCATGAAGGGACTTGGATCCAGCTTCAATGTTCACCTGCTACTTTAAGCCCCAGTAAAAAAATCTGATCCTCAGTACCCTTTTTCAGCTGTCTCTGAAGTGTGGGATGTTTACAGTTGTTGTAGGTGACTACAATTTCAGTGTTCAAGATTTCCCTATGCTTAGTTTGTTAGTCTATCAAGTCTCTTTCCTCTATCAATGCTGATACAAAGCATCTCTCCTGCATTGAGCTGGGTTAACCTTCACCCACTTTCCTGCAGGCTGTGAGAGCATCCACCATCAGATTCAGTACCATAAAAAAAAACCACAAATGGAGGTGATGATGATCCTCGCTGATACTGCTCCTGAAGTCAGAGCATCCACTGGGCTGCAAGGTGGATAGGTCTACTTCCTTCTCAGACTGAGACAATTTGAACCCTCATCCCTTAATAATTAAGATGCCAGGCTGGATGGGGCTCTGGGCAATCTGATCCAGTGTGTGATATAGCAGCTGGTAACCCTTCCTGTGGGAGGGAAGTTGGAGCTAGATGATATTTGAGGTTCCTTCCAATGCAGATCTATGATTCTATCATGCCAGAAAGCTACCTCACCATTAGAGGAAAGTATTTGGTGAAGGTGGGACATCAGAGTCACTAAGGCCAATCGACAATGTTAGAGGATCTACTTCTTTAATATTTCTCATGAATGTCATTCTCCCATTCTCCCACCTTTTGTTTGACCTGGTTCACACTCTCCTGCCCCAGGGAAAGCAGGCAAAGCTTCAGGGCAAGGTGAGAAAGTTCTTGGCTGGAAGAACCCTGGTAATGCATATTCCAACAGAATGGAAAATGTGGGTTGAAATTTCATTGGGTTTAAAACATCCTTAGTGCTTTTCCTAAACAGTAAGCTATGGTAGAGATAGACTGTGAGCATGTTTTGAAAGAAAGAACAATCTCTTTGTTTCATCAGTTTTGAAAGAATTCAACCGGATAACTTTTGCAAGACATTTAAGAACTTTGAATTCTCAAGAGAAACTTCTGGGGGAAAAACAATACAGAAAAAAAACAACCCTAGATCTGAAGTGGGATTTAGGCTAAACTCACCCCATGCTTAAGTGCCTGTGCTGGAGCTCTTGATTTCCCTGAGGGAGGAGTGGTAATGCCCACCTGTACTCCTGGATTGATCCACTGCACCAGTGCCAAGCTGGAGCAACAGGCAGTGTTCAGAGCTCTCAGGCTTTCTGCTCATGATGACACAACTCAGCAGCTGGGTATCATTTTACAAGCTCAATGCACTGATCAGATGTACAAATGCAGACAGAGATACACTTCTATGAATAGCCCCTTAACTTCAGTGCAGCCCTTGCTGGACTGGCACTTTAATGCAACACTATCTTCTGCTATTCCTAATTGTCAAATGGCAAAATTAAAGTATTAATAGCTGTTGTACGAGGAGTCAGTAACAAAGACCTATGTCAGACATAAAGATTTCTCCTGGCCTCCCAGATTTCTAATCCCTCTGTATCATTGAAGGGGCAAATAAAGTGTAAAAATAATTGTTTGTGACTATTTGGTAGCTGCTATTTTGACTTCTTAGATCTGCTTGCTCGCTGTTCAATGAGATGTCTGCTCAGTAGACATGAAATGGACTGTTCATCTGTTACAAATCCATATTAGTTATCAGACTTGATGGGCTACCAAGAAAAATTAATCATCTATAAACTTGATCATCTGCTCCTTGAAACAGCTGCTATTTCTCCCAGGGATTTGATTACAGTAACCTTCTGCTGCAAATTCCTCCTTAATTTATCCTACTGTATTGGATTAAAACAATTTATTGCCCCGACCTCTGGAATTTCTTTCATTTTTGTTTTTTTCAACAGAGGTGACAGAATTAATCAATTTCATCGTTTCTCCTAAATGTATTTTCAGTCTTATTTATTTCATCTTGACATGTCTCCCTCTGCAAAAATGTTACTGTCCTCTGGTTTTAGCCTGCAAGCATATAAATACCAAATCAGTGTTAGATTTTAAAAAGGAACCCTCAAAGCAACCTCTGTTCTCTGCTGTAAATCATTTACAGTACTCATAAAAATCACAGAATGACTTCTTTGTGGATACCCCCTAAATGAAAATGGAAATAAGGTGGATATTTTGGAGCAATTTGAATACATGGAGAGGAAGACATAAAGATCTTCACAAGGGTACTCAGCCTTCAAAATTTTTGTTTCATTGCAACACCAGCTGAGTGCTGCTATCTGTTTTCTTGTGAGATCCTGTAGATACTGTCCTTGATTGTGAAGAAAAACCTTTCATTGGCTACTTTTTCTAGATTTTTTTTGGCATCTTACCCATAGCAGGATGAAAAGCTAGCTGAGAAATGTAAAAGCAAGTCTTCAACACATAAAGAACTGCTTATCTCCCACTGTCTTCCTAGATCTTCCCTGTTTCTATTGCCTAATCACTGCTGTGATTAGACCACTGCTGTGTTCTTCACAGGCTGTATCTCTGAGTCAAAATAAGGAGAAGAAAGCATTGTGTTGGATTGATAAATCCCATTCAGCCCTGTACAAGTGCATTGCTTCACTAAAACATTATCACTATTTCCTTCTCTTTGTTAGAGGCCTTTCAACTGGTAAATCAGCAAACAAAATGACTTTGGAGCAAAAAGGGAATAAAAATGGCTCTGGCAGAATACTGTGCTGTTGACAGGTGATTTTTCTAAGAAAAGTACTTGCCTGGGGGTAATGGGCATAATTGGATACTGTTTTACTCCAGCTTAATGCCAGGTTTTGCAGACTCAAACAAGGCCCTTTGAATCCAGCAAGTTATTATTTAAAATAGAAAACAATTATCTAGTGTTCTGGCTAATGTCTGGTAAAAAAGTAATTTGATTAACCAAATATGAGAATGAGAGGAAGTGTTGGTGTTGGCTTGTCCCAGCATTTTCCAAACAGTAGAGCACAGTAGTTATGCAACACTTTTCCATGCTATGAAAGGCTTTTTTCCCCATATTGTAAAATGGACGATACTTATATCATTGTGGTAAATGTATATGAGGGGGTTACTGGTTTCCATTGCTTTCATTTCTTATGCTGACATCTGGACAGTTTCAGTGTGACCAGAATTAGTCCCACAAGCTTAACTTTTGTTTGCTCCTGAAGAAGACAGGCCCTTGTTGCCATGGCTAGCAGTAGTCTGATTTGGAAAATTTATATGAAATATGTTCAAAGTCAATGCACTAACAAAAGCTGTGGGAAAAGGAATGTGCTCAGAATCCAAAAGGCACAAAAGCAAAGATGGGTCATGAGCGGATTATACGGATGCAGAATCTCTACTAAAAATTTCAAAGCCATGCACCCTTCCCATTGCACAGAAAAGGAAAATAACTTTAGAATGACCCTTATTCTTACTTAAACTATAAAACCTCCAAGCTCAAGAGACTTATGAGTGAAAACCAGTGCACTTACAGTAATTGTTTTGAATCTGTCTTATGTCTGCTTCTGCTTTAGACTCAAAGAAGATTCAAATACTTATCCATTGGGTCAAGTAAAAGATTCTTTTCCCTGCTGGCCTCACTTTTTTCCATCTCAGTCCCTAAACTCTCATTTACTCATTTATTTACCTGTGTTTATTCCTAAGGAATCTCTGTTTTTCATTTTCTCCCTCAAGCTGCAGATTCTTTCCTGTGTACTACTAAAAAGTACAAAAAAAAAATCTGTGATTCTCCATAAATGCCTCCCAGAAGGAGTCAAGAAGTCTCGTTACACTCCTCAAGAGCTGGGTCAAAGCCATGTACAACCTCTTTTACAAGAGGTTCTTGTAAAACTCTTCTCTTCTGCAAAGCATATTTTGAAGGGAGCATGACTCTTCATCTTTCTCCTCCTCCCTGCCACTTCAGTAGCAGAACCTTTCTGTAATGTGTCTTCAGAGCTGAAAGATGCAGTCTGATTATCTCTATAAATGACATACACAGATCTTTAGTCTGCTGTAAACTACTTGTATGCAGTATGATCCAGAAAAAAAAAAAATTAAAAAAATCTTCATGCATAAGGAAATCACTTTAGGTCTTTGCTTTTGTAAGCTGTGAGTTTTATGTCTGCATACAACAGGTAGGATTTGAGAATTAGCTCCAAGAGTGAGTCATAAAAGAAAACTTTCATTATTTGAAGCATAATAGCTGAGTTACTTCTAAATTCAGCAACTATCTATCATAATTCAGTCCATTTTAATCCTTTTATACCTGAGTATAAAAACAGTGAGTCTGAGCTATGCCTGCTGACCAACAAAGATCAACTTCAGAAAAGTTGGGCTGGACACTAGAAAACTTTACATTTCTCACCTCCTTCTTTCACTGAATGAACTGTAAAATGACCAAGAACTAAAAATCAAAACCTGACAGTTATTTCTGACCTTGCAGCTGCTGGCATTACTTGTTTGAGCTGTTTTCCAGCCAAAATAATTCCCTACTCTGAGCACAACTGAAAATTACATGAATTCAGTATAAGCAGCCATTGTTATCTAAAGACCTGTGTAGCCTTATCAATGTGTACTGCGATTTTTACTTCTAATTAATACTATTGTTATTAATGACAGCCAGTTGGCCACTGCTGTATTTTGTGCAGTGTAAATACATAATCCATTTACACTTTGGTTCTAAAGAGCTTACAACTTAGATAGACAAAAACACCGTCCTTTTGCAGACATGGAAGCTGAGAAAGAAGCTGAGAGAGTTTAAGTCGCATTCTTGAAGCCACGCAGAAAGGCTGAAGAGGAACCATGTATTGAATCCAATTCAGTGGGGTGGTATCTCTCCCCATCTAATATCACCAAGATTGCTCTTTTACTACTCATAAGGTCAAGATTTAGAGTATGCTTGAAGTGAATCAGTGTACAGCAATGTAGCTCAGACCACCGTTATGGCTTCTCCTCTCTCACCAGGAATGAATTATTTCTGTGCTCCCTTGAAGAGCAAACTGGTTACCTTGGGATGCACAAAATATACTTCTGTAGCAGTTGCATCCCATAAAAATACTCGCAAGAGAGACTACCCCTGAGTTCTGTCATAAGGACTTCATTCTCTCCTTTCAGTCCGAACCCCACTCAGACACTGAGCGCAAGAGGCATTTATTAATACCAGACATTGTAGGTTTCCTATCATTTTATACAGATGACATTCATGCTGACTGTTAGTTTAAGCTTTAAAAGAAGAGAACAATAGGATTACTTTTCCAAAGCAAATATAACTACTCAATATTGTGACTATAGTTTCCCTGCCTGAATCAATGAAAGGTCACAGTTTCTTCACTGTGAAGAGGTTACTAAGCCATGGGAAAAAAAAAACCAACAACAAAAAAACCCCACCGAAAACCAGAAACTGGACTCATGTATATTTGCAGAGAACAATATAGAATTGTTGGTAGACACTCTCTGAGCACAGCTAACAGACACTGCACAGATGTTCTGTGGGCTTGTTTGGAATGGGCACAAGCAGTGTTTAAAAGCCACTAAATAATCTTAAACAGTTGCAGCTAAAAGATCTACACAAAGCTTGCCAGAGTTCTTAACTGCAAAAAAGCCCTTTCCAAGAGCACTGTATTCTGGACATAGTGCTTTTGCAATGGCAGAAAACTGGCAGTTACTGCTGCTGGTATTGAGGAGTCACTCCTGGGAATCAGTCACCTGTGATTATAGGGCATGCATAAGTATTTATTAATATTTGTATTGGTTTCATTCATAAGGACCCACAATAAGATCAGCAACAGTGCACATGAGAAGAGATACCTCCTACTGTAAACTTAACAAACAGAAATAGAATGAGGCCTTTCTCACAACTCCATATTAAGCAGCCCCTTTTGCTGTGCTGTCCAAGCTAGAAGTCTTGCTTGAAGACCAGTCATCATCTTCTTTCTGATGCTAGTTAGTCCCAGGAGAAAGGAAGGCAAGGTCTTACACAGAAATAGTACACTTGCACAGCTCTTGGAGACAAATGACAGAAACTTTGACAACAAAATACGAGAAGATAGATTTATATATATATATAAAAGCACTAATGAATGCTACTTTTTCTCTAGCAATTTAAAGTCTTCTGGTTTTTTTTTGCAGATATTCAAAGCAAAACTCTGTCTCCAGTCACTACATCTCGTCAGACCTTGTTTATGCCTCAAACTCAAAAAATAACCGAATGGGTTATTATGCAGAGAGATACAGAAGACCTAGTCCATGTTCTGGATACAAATTTCATGAATCTAAACAAATTTTAAAAAACCTTTTTACTCCCATGAAATAAAATTTCTGCTTGTCAAAAATAATTGTGACAAATACATTCACTCTGGAAAAGATGAATTACATATATACGGAAATAAACAGCCAGTTTGCAACTTCTGCCTTAGGTTTGATGCTAGATAATCTTGGTTTACATTTCGTAGCATATGCTGTGCCTTCTGTCCCTTCCTTTTGATACTATGATCTCTATCTCAAGGTGATGCCAGCAACAAAGTTTAATCATACTGGTTGAGCAGTTGAAAACAGGAGAACTAGTCCGTTACCACTTTACTCAAGAACAGAACAAATGGAAGACAGCAGCTGTCAAGGACAAGTAATATGATAGACAGTAGGAGAAGAAAATTCCCTAATCAGTGGAAGTACATGCATGCTTCTATCTATGCAAACTAAAAAACAACACTTCTAAGGCAGCTGGTGAAATGACAAGAACAACTGATAGAGCTGCTAGGGTAAAAAGAAGTGCATGACCACAGACTGACATATAGGAAATTCTGGTTTTGGGTGAGGAAGATGGAGACAGAAGGTGTTCTAAAGAAATATGATTAAGATCAGTGATGATGAGTGTTATCATCAAAACAAGCTCACATGCACAATCAAGGCAAATCTGTGAAAGTGTTTTGTTTTTTGTTTTTTGTTTTTTGTTTTTTGTTTTTTTTCTCTGAAGAATTACTCGCCTGTTCCTACTCATTGAAATTCTTGCTCTTTCTGCTTTAAATTGGGATGAAATTAGTACTGCTATTCTAGGAATCGTTTGTAACACGTAAGAAGAAGCTTCTTATATCTTAGCTTCTTATAGAATCAGAGAATTATAGAATGGCTTTAGTAAGAAGGGACCTGAAAGATCATCGTGATCTCTGAATTTCCATTGGATATGTATACCAGAGCAACATTTCAGGTTGAGCTGAGAGACCTTGTTTGCATGTGCCTGTACCAATTTCCTGCATGTGTTAGCAGACCTAAAAACATGTATTTATAATTACGGCTGGCAAATGTCACAGTTCTGCTGGGCTATCATACATGTCTGCGTATGAATAGGAACGTCATTCCCTTGTCGCAGAATCACAGAATCACCAAGGTTGGAAAAGATCTACAAGGTCATCCAGTCCAACCATCCACCAATAACCGATGTACTTGTGAGCGGATGTAGAATGGGAACCATTCTCACTGCAGCTGTGTTCTCATTCAAGCTTTCCCAGCATGTGAACAAGAGATTTCTTGAGGTTTCATTTTAGACCTGCAAAGGAGGCAAAGGCAGCAGCTCCTTGAAAGGAGCAGGAAGAAGACTGAGCCAAAGTTTTAGTGCAAATTAACAGTGCTGTGTAAAGTCACTACATAATGCCCTGTTATTCTGTATCCATCTTTGTTAAGAGTTGCCAGAATGTAAAGTGTGAAATAGGATTTTGCTTCTATTTCATATGAGACATGGCTAAATAAGCAGAAAAAGAGGGCTAAGAACATATGGATGTGACATCTGGGTGGTCAAAGGGAAGCTGTCTGTAAACTGGCCCTCCTTCAGGAGCAGCTGTCTGAGGACAAGCCTAAGCCTTATCACCACCCTTCAGTTGTTTCAACCAGCAAATCACAACATAATAGGATTTCAGACTTGCTTGCCTCCTAAGAATTATTGACAATTTAATGAGTTGTATGGGACTTCTGAATCATGGCCTGAACCTCTGATTGATCACCTGAGGTGAGCAATGAGTCAGCCACGGGAGCACAGGTGAAGGCAATTCACCTGAGCCTGGCTCCACCTCTCCTAGACCCATTTAAGAACTGACTGTCAATACAGAAGGATCTTTTCTGGAGATCTTCTCCACTGGAGTTTATCGCATGAGCCTAGGATAGGGTGAGTGTCCTTCTTTCTTACTCTAGTATAATAACTGCATCAGCCAAACTCCTGGGTATACTATATCATCTGTATATTCACTGATTGTACAATGAGGTCATTATCACAAATTTATTATATTTAAGCAGAAGGCTGATGAATTCCTTAATTATTATTGCATCTGTCTATACAGAAAGTTTCAGTCTGGCTGAATGTGCCAAAGTTTAGCCACTATCTCTATCTCTGCCTCCATTTTGATGCAGAAATTTCTGACGTTGTTCCTAAAGCTTTAGTGGAGCCCTCAGAACAGTAGTAGGGGATAATTTGGCAGATAAGCCCAGGTGTGGAGGAGACTGGGCTCTGATCTAGGCTTTATCACAGGTTTCCTGTGGATATGGGATAAATCACTTAATCTCTCAACCCCTTGTGTTCCCCTTTTGTAAAGGGATGATAATAATCACCCATTTAGCAGATGAATTGTGATGCTAAAGTAATTACCACTTCTAAGGCCTGTCAATATTCATAAGTGTAATCACTACAGAAGCAAAATGTATTACAAGCATTATTTATTTTACTATGTAAATGTTGCCATAACCTATAAATACCCTTAGAGTTTGTAGGTTGATTAGCTGTTCTAAATATTCAAGTGAGAAAGAAGCTATTGCCAAAGAAACTATTGCCTCATGTTTGGAGGAAGTAATGAATGTACAGTTCTCACAAAAAAGGTGTAATTTGGACTTAAAATTTAGCCGCATAATGGTCACAGGACACTGCTGGTGAACAAGTAGTAGTGCTGTGACAAATGATTAAATTGGAGTAATCTGTGATAATACATAGTTTTCTAATGGGAAAAATAAATATTGAATAAATAGCCAACCATATATGCTCAATTTTAATGTAACATGTTTCCAGTGTGCTTCAGAGAACTGCTCATCAGAATGGAAAATTAAACACTCTGCCACAAATATTTTGTGTGATGTTAAATTCTGGTAAGAGAATTGCATGAATCTGTATTTATATTATAGTTACGAAACTCTCGGAACTTCTTAGATCAACAAATGCATCTTGACACATCATAAACCTGAAACACACTTATCTTCTACACGCTTATATGAATATTAGCAGTTCTAAATATTTTGCATATTAAATTTTCCTGCTTTATGATACCCAGGTACATCAATCTACTTACTATACAATGATTAAAAACAAAAAACAAACAAACAAAATAATAATAATAAAAAAAAAATAGGGCTAGAAATGTAAACCTTCAAAAATATATAGAGAAACTGTTCCAAACTCAAGAGGTTGCTGGAAACTTCCTCTCAGTGAGAAAATACAGGAGAGCAATCGGACAGCTAGCTCACAGGTCTTTCAGTTTCAAGCCTGTGTTTAGTATGTTTCACTCCAGTTTTAAAAGCCCTTTCATATCATTCTTTGTCTGTTTTAGACTTTCTCTGAAATTTATTTGTTTGTGTGGCTGCCTTTAAAGAGTGTAAGAAGCAAAAAAGCAAATTTTACCCTATATGTTGTGTACCCTCACTTCCACCCTGGATCCAAAGTCTGCTCTAAAATTTATTTAAATTGAAAATTGAAGGATTTATTTATCAAGTATAAACAATAGTAAAGTAGAATTTATTCTGATTACCAACCAGCCTAAGCCCATTAATATTTCTGACCCATGTGAAAATATTAAGGATTTATAATCAAGAAGTAGTTTTGCAAGAACGAATTATATGTGAGATTTTAATAAGCTTGTGGAATACAATACGCTGAAGTACACTATTCAAACTTCTGCATTTAAAATATTTACAATTATAGGTCTGCCTTAACATCTGCCGTCAGATATAACTTAAAGATGGAACAGAAGTAACAGATAGCTTTATACGTATAGTCAGAGAAACAAATGGTATCCTACAAGAAACATGGTTTTAATTAACACCTCATCAAGGAATAATCACCATGCATTACATGTTAATGTTTAAGTTAATTTTCAGCTAATTTATTTTTAGTGAATTCTCACTTATGGAAAATGCAACTAAACTTTGTTACGTTGCATTTCACAGACTGCCGTCAACATCTCTTCAAGACTGCAAAGAGCTACACAGCTTATATAGCATGGAGAAATTAATCACAGTCCTTTTTCTCATATTTTAAGTCCAGGTTCACATATGCTTCAACCAATAAATCAGGATAAAAACATATGTTAACCTTGTACGATCAGTGTGATATAATAAGTGTTAAATTTAATAGAAAGGTTGTATTTGATAGTTGGATTGCCTTTTTGTTGGACATGCTACGATAAGCTTGCCATATGGATTATCAAACAGGTGTGATTTCACCGTCACATGGTAGCAACAAAAAGTGTAACTTCTTTAAGCACCCAGAACTAGATAGATTTTCAGTGAAAAGTTCTTTTGAATTCTTTCTACAGAGCCTCCACATTAAAGAAGTGAGCAATGAACGATCTGTACTCAATGCTTCCTGCATTTCTGGGAGTGGAATTATACTATACAAAGAGAGTGCCTGCAGCTGTCGGAGCAGAGCTCAGTGAAATACGCCAACATTTTCACATCATAAGAGCAGATGTGGTTGAAATTGTTGACAAGAAGCAAGGGCACAAGGTCAAATGCAGATTTTCCATATCAATTTTTTCAACTGTCTTTTCCAATTAAGGCAAGGATGGTACTTGGCCTAGGAATACCGTACAAATCTTATGAAAGGAGTAACTAGTTGGGGAACAGAAGCTCGTGTACCATATTGCAGCTCCTAACAGTGCTGTCTGATGTACAGTTCTTGATTTGATTTTTATTTTTTAAAATATAATGGATACATAGTAGGAAAACCTACTTTCAGTCTTATGAATGCATGTGAATGCCCATTAGTGTTAATAGGAAACATGTTATGATTTACAATGAAAATGTAGACCATTTCTCCCCCATGCGCACCTCATTTTTCTAGGCATAGTTGGAGGGGGAAACCCTACAAGGTCGCATGCTTGTCCGATCATCGTCACTTTTCTACGGTACCAACATCACACCTCATTGCATAATGAGTTGTGCTGAACAGAGATAGTCATAGGGATGACCAGAAAGCCTGTGTATTAGTGGTTCTGACCGCCGCCAACCATGAATAGAAGGGGACTGAGCCCCAGAGGTGAGTAGGTTTAAAAAGTCATGTTGAAAACAAACACAAAAAGAAAAACAAAACACAGTGCTCACTGAGGTGTTTTATTCATTCCCTTTCCCCTTTTTTTCAGTCTCAAAATATACATGGAGTCACAATTTTTCCTGCATTATATGAGAACTTTCTAAAAACTTATGTTTTTAATGAAAACTGAGATTCTCTTTCAATCCTAAGGTTCGGAGAGATGGAATGGAACTGTAAGTAAAGCTTCAAATGTTGTGAGATTCATGATAAAATCTCTGGGCCTGGCAAGGCTGCATCCCAACATATAGTTAAAACTAATATTCCAAGGAGGTGTATTTGCTGCTGAGTATGACACTCTTGTTTTCTGGTGCTCCAGTACACCGTTTCAAGTCAACTGTGATACACTACCTATGATACTGGATCAATGCTGTGCTGAACCAGACTCCAACTTTTATTGATGTTTCAGGCAATCTGCCACTTGGCTAGAGAACTTTGATTTAAAACATAAAAGCCAGCTTTAAGGCACGAGGGATTCACTAGTAATAGCAACTGAAAAGCTGAAATTGAAACAAAAAAATGCGTAGTACTACATTACCAGTTCCCTGAGACTTCTTGTGTCCCTTTTACTGCTGTCTTAATCTCTATGCATTAATCTCTGATCATTAATCATTTTTACTTAAAATTATGAGTGAAATGAAACATCGTGTAATCTATTTTTAAAATCGCTGTTACATGAAAGTCATTTTTGTTCATGCAACCTTATTTTCTCACAGAACAGTTTGGAGTTGCCTTTCAATTTTTCAGTACTGTAAATTATTTTGAATATTTTCAATATTTTTAACTTCTGGACAAGTGACAAATATTAGAAATATGAGCTGGATTGGGTAGCTTTTTCCAGACAGATTAAATCTCCAAAGAATTTTTCTCTCCCTACATGAACAAGTACAGGCGTTATTTGCTGGAGCCTGTATGTACACAGTTAAATATATGTTTTGTCAAATATTTGTGTTTGTGATTTGGACATTAGTTTTCTACGGAGACTTTTGTCAGAAAAATTCTGTTGGTGTAGAAAGTAAAATTAAAAGTGTAAAACACTGGAAGCAAACAAAATTAGCAGGCCAGTTAGCTCTTTCATTGTTTAAGAAAACAAAAAGGGCTTGTTTTTTGCATTTTACAGCTACTGAGATTGATGGAAAATAAAACTGCAATAGGCTAGCCAGAGATTTTACTAACCTTGCATTACAAGTTACATCTATCGTGGGGGGGAAAAAAAAAAAAGCAAAAACAAACGCAAACAAAAAAAGTTGTTTTATATTAGTCTCTAAGTGTCTCCTTCCAATCTTATGTTTTGACCATCTTCAGAAGCAGGGATATTACACTTCTGAGCAGATTCTTCAGTCCGCAGTACATTTTTAAGTATTTATTGAATGTGTCTCATTTTAAATGTTTCATTCTGAAGACGTTTTCCTGTGTGTGCTGTTGGTTTCAATGAATTTCAGGTTTTCAGCATCTGCTTCTTGTTTTGATGTGGTGACTCGCTGTTCAATAACCAAAAGAAGTAGAATTCTGTGCTGCTTGTTGCCTACCTTTTCAGAGGTGGAACAAGAAGAAATAATAATAATACTTTAATGCTATTATTGTGTTTCTCAATTTTTGCTGGCCTTTTGTGAAAATGTACCAAGTGAATGGGCTTCTCTTGACTCTATAATCTTCCATTTTTTTTTTAATATTTAATATGACCTATTGATTTGAGAAGTAACCACCAGGCAACTGCGTCTGGAGAACAGGTTTACCATGGTGAGGGCGATAGGAGAGAAAAATAGAGGAATCTAATTGAAGGCTTGCGATACATTGAATGCTTGTACGGATAACAAGATAGGGATCAGAATCTGAACATCCCATCTTAAAATCTTACTGAGATAGCTTTCTGAAATAAAACATGGAAGTGAAAATATAAGTGTTTCAGATGGGGGAGACAGCTGATTGAGAGAACCAAAATAAATCCCTAAGATGTTATAAAGTTACTTGCTTATTAGGAGCTGATACTTGGTCAAGTGAAATGTCTGCATCTGTATTTGTGTATCTGGGGTCAAAACTTGCTGAAGGCTCAGGCAAACGTGCATTAAATAGAGTTGAGCAGAAAAAGGAAAGAGGTGCTCCAGCCTGAAAATCAGTAAGAGAACATAACTGAAGAAAATTATTTTTCAAGTAGAGCCACTCTGGGTTAGGGTGGAGTCTATACATTTTTGTTGGGGGCTGGGAGAAGAAAGCAGATAACATGTGTGACATACCTCACTCTATACATGGCAGTCTCATTTTATTCAATGGAACATTCCCTGCTTCTACTCTTTGTCTTATCAATTTAGATAGCTAACTTCCAACGTCATAAGCATTTCTTGTGAACTGTGTGTTTCAACATCTGCAACTTTGCTGAGGACTATATGCTATAACAAAATAATAGGTCTTCTTACTCTTCACTGCCTTTGTAATTCAGAAGATGTTTTTGATCATTTTTTGGCTGTTGGAACATAACCTTTCATATTTCACTAGCTGTAAAATAGACAACTCAAGAAGCCAATCACAGTGGAAAACAAAAGAAATAGCAGAAATTTATCAAAGTGACCTTTTCAAGCAAATCAGTAAATGTATCCTTTTCACCTTTTACTCTGGGCACACCCTGCTAATTTTTCATATAGTCATTTTGTTATTTGTATCATACGCTGTGAAGGAAACAGGGAAAGACTATGAGGCTGTAGACTCCAAAATAAAACAAGGAACTTACCTGTTTTCAGATGGGCGCAACAGTTTGGCTGAGAGTTTCAGATATGGTAGGTGCCAGTTTTGTAACTAGTCATTGACTTTCCTAGATATTCCATCACATTAATAGACCAAGACAATAGTCCTAAATTTAACTGATAGGGAAACAGGAAGAAAGTTGACTGAATACATTGTATGGAAGGGCTATAATCTGAAAAGGCTACAGAAGGGTATTTTCTAGTTGAACGCTTGCAGTGCTGTTTTTAAGAACTCTGGCTCTTTAGAATACACAAAGAAGCAGATAACAAAGCCTTAAGGCAAAAATAATAACAGTAATAATAGTGGTAAAAAATCCCTGTTCTATTACTAAATCACTGGCTAACACATGATGAAATTCATTTTGTGCCCTAGTCAGGGGAAAACAAATCCATCAAGATGGTGATAAAACAACTGCCAAGATTTAACTGTTTGTGATAGGGATTCTCATTGTTACACCAAATCCAGAACACCATAGTCTTTCAGTTCCCATTTCTGCCTTTTACTCTAAATGATAAAACTGATGGTAATTGAATGCAGTGTTTGTAAGTAAAATGATTACCAAAAAAATCGAAGAAAAAACTCATTTTTTAAGGGATTAAACTGAAACATAGAAAGGAAAAACAAAAAGTAAGGGCAAACCTGACTGAAAGACTTGTTTACATCTCTGCAATTTCCTGTGTTTCATCTGGTTGTGAACTCCAGAGACTGAACTATTCCTTTCAGTTACAGCATGTTTCTAAGTTTTCTCTCTATTCCCAAATACCTACATTTAATGGCTAGTGTAAGTTTTCTAAAGTGCTTTCAGATTTCATAGAATGATAGAATCATAGAATGGTTTGGGTTTAAAAGCATAAGTTTCACTGAGTTTCTGGTTAGAGTCTTAATGAAGAAATGAAGACATCAAAGATTCCTCTTTCCCTCCTGAGTGTCTCTATCTTACTTGTTTGAATATCTCACATTCAGTGCTGCTGCAAATTTAACTGATTTATCAGGAGTGGGATGTTACAAGCCCTAGAATCACACTAATTAATTTTTATGTTATTAACTCTCTCAAAGACCTAATTCTCTATCTCCAGTTTGCGGGATGTCTTGTCTTTCATATCATCCTTCCTTAGGAGTGGGTACTATATTACTGAATTTTTTCACAATGAAGAAAAGTGGTGGTATCCTATTGTAATGGAGAGACTGACCCAGTCTTGAGAGCATTTAGATCACGTAAACATCTATGCAACCAGGCAGTAGTGAACCTTACACAAATTAAGGCTTAAATTATATACTTTGTGTCACAAGAAGAGTAAGCAATAGGGCCTCTATGTTCGGTCTGCTGAACTTTCCTCCCTCCCTCCCTTCCAACCTCCCTACCAACCTCCCTCACTTCCTTCCTTCCCTTACTTTTTCATTGTTCCTTTCCTTTTCTTCTACCTTTCCTCTTTCTCTCTCTGTTTCCTTCTTTCTTTCTCTTTCTCACTCTCTGAAATAAATAATTTTTTAATTTAATATTTGCTTGGCAACTGATTCCATACACTAGACTGCTTTGGGAGCTGGTTATTGATTAATGAACATGTTATTGTTCCATAGTGAAGATGCATGTAATCTGACAGTAATTAAAAACTTTTGGCATAAAGACTGACAAGAGGCACTTTTACTCATCAGTGTGCTATACTACTTTCGTGGTCACTGAATACAACTAACAGTGTTTTCCTACTTTAAACTTGTTACAAAATAAGCTGCAAAATTAGAATGTTTTTTGTAAAAAGAACTGAAATATCCACTCTTGATTTTGAGTGTCTTCAATCTGTTGTTTTGAAGCAACTAATTTTAGGAATAATACTCTGAAAGATCCTTTTTAGAATGCCAGATGTGAGAGTACATATTGTAACCAGGTTTCTGGGGGGGTACATGTGAAGCAGTGTGCTTTAGTTGACTAAATATCACTACCAAATCTTTTTCCAAACTGATTTCCTTTTAAAGCTTTTCTACCCTGTTAAGTACTAAAAGATTCCAGTATCTTTACTGATATTGAGAAGTTCAAGCTGCTTACATTCAAAAATGGAAAAATGAATTTGTAAACCTCAATGTCAGTATCAAGCTTCCATGTTTTTTTGTTGTTGTTGTTTTGGTTTGGTTTGTTTGTTTTTTGTACAGGGGAAATCACTGACTCCTCATTGTCATTAATAAAATAGGAAGCAACACTTGCGTCAGGTCACACACTGAGTTAAGCCCTGGGCAGGCATCATGAAGTATAATGTGTGCCTACAGCACTGCCTGGGAAGCCACCCCATTACCAAGATCAACTTGGAATTTAATGTTGGCTTATGAACAAGGTATTAAAGGGAGAAGGCAGATGCATTAACTGGAAAGTTTACAGTTTTAGCAGACTGCACTCAAGTTTAAGCAGATTTTTACTTCACCTGTTGACTTAAACATTGTAAATCTCTACATTTTCTGCAGCCCTTTTCAAAGAAGCATCTGTTTCTCATGGTTCATTGATGTATTAACCATTTCAGGCACCAGGTGGTTTTTATGATTTGATCAAGACCTGACTCTGCAGCCCGTACTTGAAGATTGTTATACTGTGCAAAATTTCTTTAATACTAAGAAAGGAAATGGCATATTTATTCTCCATCCACGATTTTCACATCATTATACATAGTTGATTAGTGAAATCTGTATCTTTTTCTGTTCCTCTGAATGAGAAATTTTGCCCATTCAGCTTGAGAACTGAGGGTCTAACTGACATTTTTCTGGTCATAAAAGCCTGCAGCAGCAAAGACTTCCAGACTGAGCTACACCTGCAGAGGTCAACAGCTAACATCATGTTTTATAAATGCAATCAAGTGGCAATGAAGACATCTGTTTGTCTTGCCTACAAGTGGAGGACAAGTGGCTGCAGAAGCTAGGATACAAACTGCAGAATCTGCTACTTAGAAGGCTGACTTCAGTATGAGGTGAAATGAGCTTTCTATTCCTCTGCTCTGCAGTAGCTGGCTCTGATTGGCAGCTGGCCCTAGTTACATTCTTAAGTTTTGGTTTCCATGGCACGCTTTAAAACTCTTCCACTCCTTGTTTGCTGTGTATGTGAGCTTGCTCACTATGCCTGTGCCATGTCACTTAGTGTCTCAGACTTCCACAGGGATAAAACTTCAGAAAGTACTCAAAATATGCTTGCTTTCTCAGCATGGGAGTAGAGAGTGAATCTTACACAATAGATCCTAGCTATAATATTTTATGCGTGACCTAAGACTTTCAGTGTGAAGGTAAGATATAATGTCCATGGAAGTTTGAAGAGTATGAGGTTTGTTTTATGCTTTTCAGTCATTCTCTTCATCTTCTTGAAGTTCATTATGTTTGAACTGAAATGGTGGAGTCATATTTTCCATGGGTATCCTTTGAAATTTCTGGTGGTGTTTTTTTTCCCTTTAGTACTCTTCTAATACATTTCTTTAAACATAGCAGAAACTGCAGTTTTTTATCAGCATAGATTATCTTCCTACCAAGAGGCGAGGCCTTCGTGAAACAAGCAGGGGAAGCCTGTCTATGTAGTGATTGTGCTTTGGATAATAAAAGAGGAATTATATACCCAATGATAGTTATCAGCTTGATGATATTCAAATCTGCTGAAAATGAATTAGCAAATTATTTTCATTTTCAGCTTTTATTAACCTAAAAAAATAGCTTTTTCAGACGTTAAGAACTTTTTTTTTCAGACAGCTAAGAACTGTACATGACACACGATACAACTGTTTTCTGAAAGTCCAGTTTTCGACATGTAGTCTACACAATATCTCTGGATTGTACTTTTCACACAACAATATGCAGAGCTCAGAAAAGGGAAGTCTAGAGGTTAACACCTAATTCAACGGTGCTTTGTGGTCAAAGCAGATGAAACAAACTGGAATAACAAGGTAAGAAAGATGTGGAAGCCAAGGGTGTAATCAAGGGTTTGTGAGAGGGCACCGCTGGGCAGTTAGGAAGAAAATTGGACCCTGGTCCTGGCTAGGCAGAGAGGAATGGGAAGGCTGCTTTTCAGTCTATGTTTTGTGACTTATTCTTGCTTGACTTATCCTTATGTTACCTACTTTCTCTTTTTTTTAATTTTCAATACCTTTTTAATTAAAAAAATGGGAAACTGACAGAGATTTATGAAAGCTATTGTTTCTTAGAAAGAATGTGAAGAGCCTTGGTACTCTTATTACAAGAAAAAGTCTTGAAGTGACCAACAGCTTTATTGTGTGAATGTATGTTCCACTAAGAAAGGGGAAAAATAGTATTTTCTAGGAAAAACATTGTGTACTAATGATGTTCAGAGAAAGAAAGAAAACTGGCAAAAGGTAAAATATAGGCTAAGAGTAAATGGCAGACCTAGTGGTTTTGTTACAGTAGTTCCTTGTTAAACTAAGTTCTTCCAGAAAATTATGTTTTGTTGGGGATTGTGAAAGGTCTAACTTAATGAGAAACAAGCATGCTGCCAGGAGCCCTACGTAGACACTAACAAATAAACAATATTTTTTTACCCACACCATCAATGGAAATTCAAAACAACAAAATAATCAGGCAACTATATAGGGGGCAGGGTAGAACTTGGCGGAACACCAAAAAGAGTAGTAGAACATCAGGGGAAATCTGCAGGCAGTATCAATGTTTTTTGGTTTGTTTTTTTTGTTTTTTTTTGTTTTTTTTTTTTTAGTAGCTCAGAGTTTTCAGAGGATAAAACAGTGTATTAGAATGGAAAATAAAAAGCAAGAGTTGTTCAAAGAGATATGGCATTTTCAGAAATTCTGAAGGCAATGTCTGACAAAAAAGCTCTCCATATCCACACATGATTGTTTGCTTCTATATTAACGCAGGCTTCCTGCTCTGTTAAGTAAGGACAAAAGTTGAAGGCTATGTTGTGGGCCTAAAAGCCCATACTAGGTGGAAGTTCCACAGTCTGAAGTGTTTAATTGCTATGTATCAAGGACACAGAAAGGGTCTCTCATTTTCAGTATCAGGTGTGGAAGCTTCAGTCACCCAGAAGACTAGGTAAAATAATCAATAACTGTTACCAGTGTTCTTCTGTTATCTCTACTGCAGAACTACTTGTCTTTCATCTTTAATAGAAAAGATGCTTGGTTCCTTAAATCTGAAATTGCAATTAGAAACTGTTGTTGGATATTCAGCAGTACCTGAGTTTAAAAGAAAACTGTGGTAAGATAGTTCCTCTGAACCTGTATCACTTAGTGTAAAAAGTATGCATAAGGAAGAATCCTGTAAGTTAAATAATCTCTACTAAAGACTACTGGATCCTGGGTGGGATCCAGACCAAACTGAACATCACTGTAGAAGCAAAACCCAAAAAGAGGTAAAGTAGATATAGGATGAAAAATATATATATCTGTTTAAAGATCTGGACTATTGAAAACAGAAAATAAAACTGAACTAAACAATGGAAAGAAGCCAAAACAAGGCAGAACAATGTGATATTAATATGTGTGTAATAATTAATTTAAAATAAATAGCTTGAATTAAAAAAAGTTTGTGTTAAAAGTTATCTACAAATTTTTCAAGCACCTAGAAGATAGCTATAATTATAGAAGATGGGATGTAGTTAAAATCAAACTGATCTGTAAATAACATAACAGCTGTATAAAACCTGTTCATGAGGTGATATATTGTCTTTGCTAGCATGTGTGAACATCTGCATGTACATTTTAAAACTTCATAGGCATGAATTTGCCTCAGTCACAGGAATGGGAACTTCAGTCACTTTTTTATCCACAGAACTGTGATAGGAAATAAAATCTTACTCAGTGAGGTATCAGTGGTATTTTGACTATAATAGCCATGTAATAAACCTAAGGATATAAAACCACAATATGAATAGAAAATAGAATCTATGTCAATTTATATTCTCTTTTGATATATCCTAGCAAATATGAAATGTGATAATTAATGATTGTAATTTTATTGACAACAATTGCAAACCAAACTCCAGCTGTCTGAGGTGTGACAGACATTAATTTGGGATGTAAGTAGAAATGCATTTCATAGAATGGCTTGGATTGGTGGGAACCTCTAAGATCATCAAGCTCCAAACCCCCTGTTGCAGGAAGGGCCACTAACATCCATGTCTAATACTAGACTTGCCTGCCCAGAGCCCCATCCAACCTGGCCTTGAACACCTCCAGGGACGGGGCAACCACAACCTCTCTGGGTAGCCTGTGCCAGCACCTCATGCCACCACATATTAGCAGTTTTAATCACTAGCTACTTGATCCCAGGCATGACCTGTAGAATTAGAACAAATTTAGGCATTCAGGCTAAACATGTGAAGGTCTACCTGTCTGTACAATCTCATTTAGAATTTGTGGGAGTGGAGAAGGAATATTCAGTTTTTAACTCTGTACCTTGACACTATACAGTGGGCTCATGTTGCATGGTGGGTTTTCTTAGCTCAGTTAAAGGAGCATGTAGGAAACACATTTCCTTATGATAGTAATGATACTGACCACTAGGATTTACCAGATGCCTTTTCTTCTTAGATTTGACGGTTATGATTTTGAATGACTGTACAAGATGCATCAGGAGACTAGCAAAACCAACAGATGTTGATCCCAAGAGGCTTGCTCCAAAAGACTGTTGTTTAAGGAAACAGAGCAAAATATTCTTCACACTGCAGTCTGAAGGGAAGAATTTGTAGAAATTTTGTGAAAAAGCTGACAAGAACTCTATATCTCCTTTGTAGGTTTAGGAGCTGTGGAAATTCAACAAAGCATCTGAATATTCCTTTATCTTATCAGAACTCTTTTTCTAACTCTTTGGTTTTTTTTTTGTGTGTGTGTGTTTGTAATGCATGGCGTCAAACGAACAAAGCTTTCTCAGAACCCTTGAAAAAATTGTTTTTAGGAGTTTCTTTGTTACAACTACTACACATTTTTGGCAAAATAAATAAATAAATAAGAGCATATTTGGGTTTGATTACTATTGTGCTCACTGTCTTTCTGGGGCTATAGAATTGCAGCACAGAGGCATTGATAGAAAAGGACAAAGGACCCTTGTGCAGAATCTAACTTTATTTTGCCCTGTTTAACTTTGCTAGTTTTTGCCATCAAAATTCATTTAGTTACAAAAACTGCAAGCAACTTTCTCTCTCCTCTATCTAGTCTGTCAGGACTAGAAATTAATGAGGCAGTGAGTTGAGGGTGTTTGTTTTGGACAATCTGATTACCGATATAATTTCTAAGTTTCTATATCTCTTTAAACAGCTCAATCTCAACCTCTGTAAAAATGTACAAAACTTTTTGACTTGTTGAATAAGATGTGTGTTTATTAAGTGCTTGACGATTTCTTGTGTTTCTTGAGAACTCTGAACGTTTTAATGAGTACAAAGTGGTAAAGATCTGTGTGATGCCCAAAACCAAGTTTTTTAACTCTGAGTTTTCTTATAGCATAAGCACAGATTTGAAATGTGTTCTGGGTTATTTGTTGGTGATGGCTGTTTTTATTTCTTATTTCCTTTCTTCCCTCCCTCCCCCTTGCCTCGTCCCCTACCCCTTCTCCTCCTCCCCCCCCCCCCCCAATTTCTGGCCCCATTCCTTTCAAAGCTTAGTGCTGAAGTTTCCCCAGGCAGCATTTTCCAAAACAGCTCAATTTGTTGGTGTCATAGGCTTGCTTAGCACACACAGGACACATTATTCTCTATTTATTTTGAGTTCCAGTATAAACACATTTGCAGCATTAAGACCAGCTCCCTTCTGCATGCCTGTGATTTCTGTTTGATGGGTGCCAAGCTGCTTCTGTAAATGTAAGGGTGTAGCCAGAATCCACTTTGGTGACTTTAGTAACCCAGTCTGTCTTTCACTTCTTCTGCTTAGCAGTATTAGGAGGTAAAAATGATGTTTGAAGCAGAAGGTTCTGTGTATTCATGTACATTTTCACTTCATTTAAAAAGGGGGAAAAGATAAATGGCCCTGGATTCATTTACAAAGATATGCTCATGATGCAAATGCACAGGTCTTTAATTCTGTATTAACCATGGGATGCTCAACATGTATGTATTTCTCTGTGCAAGAAGCCTTTTTTTCTTTGAAATATTTTCTCCCCTCTCTCCACCAGCTTGATATAGTCCAACAGTAAATATTATTCACAACTATGCAAGAAATAGTGTGTGTGTTACTATTATGAAAAGTCATGGATCTGGATAGGGTGCAGGTAAAAAGAAGCAATTGCAGATACCACAAGCACAGGCATTCTGCATATTGCCTTCTTGTATGCTTCCAACTTTCTTCTCCATACCTGGCTACCACCAAGCAGTCCAAACTTGTTGTTGATGTAACCACATATACTTCACTGATATTTCATACCAGTTTACAAGAAAAACTGGCAATTCTTCCAAGTTGGAGTCTCTTTTTTTCTGTGTGTATTGAGTGGAAAAAAGTTAAAGCAGATTGCTCATGTGGTGCAGTGTCCATTGATACAGGAGCTGGATACTTGGTCAGTCAAAATGTTTACCATCAGCACTGCAAAATGTAGCCCACAGTTTACTTTAGTGATTAATAAGCCACACAATTAATACATTTTAAAAAATGAAAGTTTTTAATATGATGAATTTGCTCTGTTCTATATTTGTTTTTGCTCCTAGGATGCTATTCTGTGCTTACAGATTTCCTTATTTATATCTTTTCAGAGACAGCCTTCCATGGAGGTACACAGGACTCAACATAATTCAACACATTTTCTACACAGTATAAACACTACAGCAGTAATAGAGTGGAAAAAAAAACTACACAGGTAGTAGAGTAACAGAGGATTAGAAAGTCACTGAATATGTGTTAGGACAAGAGTGTCAGCTGGCTTGAAGAGGTATATTTCCATTGAAATTGAGGATCTGGCTTTATATTATCTAAGCACTTGAAAACTTCAAGACTTGGCTGCTGAGCTTGTGAGAACAAGCTTTGTTGCAAGATTTTCAACATTGAATGCTTGAACTTGGACCACAAAGATATCCTTTCGTACAGTATTTTGGCATTTCACCTTCTGGCTTGGGCCAGAATCGAGATGTACATGAACATGGAAAATAAATTTTAAGGCAATGGAAATGTTCAAATGGAAACATCAGATGGGTCTGTGCTAATGTTTAGTTTGAGAGAAAACTTCTGATCTCAGTTATTTTTATGTTACCATTTCATTCACCCGCCATTCAGTAGTGGTCATTTTGAAACACACTGAGCTTGAATCTCCCAGGAGGGGAAAGATAATCTTGCGGTTAATGCACAGAACTAGTAGTTAGGAGTTCTGGCTTCTCAGTCATCTAGAGTGATTTTAGGCAGTTCACTTAAGCCCTGATTCAGCAAAGTATGTAAGCATGTGAATAACTTTAAGTGTATGAGTGGCCTTATTAAATCCAATAGTGCATTTAGCAATGCTGTGTAGCTATGAACTATTGTAAACAATTTTTGTTGATGATGAATAAACAACTGGTATTCCTCATGCTGTGTTCTCAAGGTTTGGAAAATTAAAAGAGAATGCACTGGACAACAGAACACTTCCCAGTACAAATAGAAATATTGATAATTACAAAACACTGGACAAGCTTTGAAAAGGATACCAACTCTTTCCTTGTTTTTGGACTAACCCTTCTTGTGTGAGCTCTTCAGACATCCCAAGTTTCTGGGGAAGTCTTTGTGATTTTTCTGGTGAAATAGCTAAGTACTACCTAAAAGTGTATAACCCAACCAGACTCTATTCAGATGGAAAACAACTAAAAAAGAGTTGTAAAGAATGGCTCTGAAGAGGCAAGAGAACTTAGGAAACTGTTCCTTATGTGAGGAAGAACTTATGTAGCAGGAGACTCTAGGGTAAGGTCTGGAGTTTCATAAGTACCGGTGCAGATTTTCAGGACTTCCTTGGCAAAATACTGAAAATATTTTATGTAGAAATGCACAATAAAGCACAGGGAGCGAGGGGGTGTATTATCCATTACTCTGCTTTATTACACTGCTGAGGAACTGCGAGAGCTAGTGTGAAATATGTTGGTTCTCCCAGCAGATTCTCTATAAATGGGAAAATCAAAACTTATTCTACCGCCAAATAAATACACTGAAGGTTAAATAATGTTGTGCTAGCTAGTGCTATTCACACACATCCCACACTAGGAACTGCTGAATGGTGTGCCCTCACTGGGACTCTCCAATTACACTTGGGTGGGGGTTAATTTGAAATGCCTCTTTAATATGACATTGCATCTTTACATCCTACTGTAAAACAAATGGTAAGCTAGAACTGATCCAGATTCACATCCCTCAGAGTCCTTCACTGTCCCTTTATGTTAGAAGCAAACGCTTCTACACATGTTAGAGTTGCTGAGATAGTGAACTCTTACAAGGCACTGCAATGAGCAGATACCTTCCCTGCTTCATTTCATAGCTCCAGAAAAGTAAAAACTACTTTGTCTGTTACAAGCACTTGGAGATCCTTCCTGTACAGGAAAAAGGACTATAAGGACAAACCTCAGTGTATAGGCTGCCTTGTGTTGTAGAGGAAACTCTTTTACTTGGGACATCTCCTCCTCCTGTCCTCTTTCCCTTGGACCCACTGCCACATAAGTGGTACTTATCTAGGCAAGTATTAAATGGTCAGTTTTATTTCTGCCATTGTGATCCTGGCAGCAATTTTGTGTACCTCCATATCATCTCTGGTTTTTGAGACAGAGCAACCATGTCTATAGGAAAAACAGCCATAAATAATGCTTTCTTTTGAACTCAGGTATGCAGTTCTCCATCACAAAGGTCCTATGTAGGCTGGTATATCTCATTTAAAGGACTGAAATTTAGTGCAGGTGGAAGCTTAGAGCATTATCAGCAAGATACGTATATTTACATAAGTTATTTTCCTTAAGCACATGAAATTTTTTTTCTGCCTAAGTGGACATTTCAGTGCCTCTCTCTCTGCTAAGAATTTCTGGAATTCACCAAGCAGGTATCATGACACCGAAGTATCAGGATTCACTTGAATTCACATGTTCCACCATTTTTCCCGCCAGCTCTTGCATTAAACCTGATTGAAGTGAATGTGAAGTCCAGATCCCAACGTTGCTTGTGCATTTAGTCTCCTGAGAAGGGACCACAGACTAGGATCCTTTTAAAATTTAGATTTCTCGCCCTTGATCAATAAAGATTTGCTAGCAGGCTGTAGGCTTTGCAACTTGAAAATAGAAATAACAATGATAGCCTGCTTTCCTAACACTTGAGGGAATTTGGAAAGGAAAATGACTGAGATGGAGAGGGACATTGAAATGTTACATCAGCTGAGGCTTTGTATCTCAGAAGTATATTCTATGCTTGCAAGAAATTTATTTGTACATCTCCTCTAATCTACTTTTCATTTTGATTAATGTCAATTAAGAGGATTTGATATTGTGTATTATCTTAGGATTATAATAAATAAGCACTGAAAATTCTATAGCCATTTTAAAATAACAAAATAATCCTAAAACAGAATTAATGTGATTTGTATTTAATTGCAGAAATAAATTTCTTTCTCAATGGCTGAAGCACAAAATCAGCACACACAAACATTTCCGTAGGGGACTCAGTAGCTTTGTTGGTCCCCAGGATCATCATTCTCAGCATGACCAGTCTGAGGAGGTTCAAGGCTCTAATTTTGATGTTATTTTTGGAAATGGCTTGAGTTTCTGCAGTTTTGGCTTTAAGTGAGATTGGAGTCATGCTTCTCAGTCCCAGCTGCCAAGCTAAACTTTTTCCTTGGTGTGAAAGCACGTGTTTACCCACGTGCAATACAAGCTACAACATCTTGCTGTAATTGCATTTGTCAAACTTCTTCCTAAGAATATTACCTCCTAACAGCATTCACCTTTTCTGTTTGTCTGTGCTTAAAATGGAAAGAGTTGAAAAATGCAACCAGAATATATCGTATATGAGTTAGTTTATTTTAGAATGAAAACAACCCACAGCATCAATTGCTCTTATTATTGTTAATTCATTGCCTCACAGCATCAGCCTCTGTATTACTTGATGAATTTCCACTACCCATTCATTATTGCAAATGCATTTCCAAACACTTCATATAAAGCAGGCTTCAGATAACTCACCACATTCTTATGAAAAGCAACATTGTGAAGCAATGCTGGGGAACAGTCATTCAAAACAAACCCTCAGCACCCACATTCCAGCAACACAAAGCAAATAATAAGCTGACAAAAGTAAGTTGCTTTTATACCTGTAACACTGAATTCCTGTGAAGCCGCGTTCCACTCACTAGTGCATTAAATTCTGACAAGTAGTTTGTACAGACTCAAGTTTGGTACCCGGTTACTGTATATCTACCAATGGACTAAAATCAAATTTGATGTGGCAGCCCAGTAGAAGGGCTACCAATGTAACAGTCTGACCTATATGAAATCTAAAGCTTCTTGAAACTATTTGTACCAAACAGAGACTAATGTGAGCTCTTCCAAAACTCAAACCACATTTCCACTGTGGCCCAAAAGCAATAGAGTGTAATGCCCTTTTATGCTCCTAGTCCTGTTCGTCCTTAAGGACTGACACCAAGACAGCTCTAGTTTCTATTTGCAGCTACGTAGAAATAATTTTAACGAAGAGTAAAGGAACGATTTGCTGAAACAGTGTCTCATCCAGTCACTCCTGGATACTCTCTGGCCACCAACCCACACACTGCTTTTACCATGCTGGCTGCCAAGAGATTTTCCAGTAAATGTTGAAGTTGTTGCTTTTTGCATCACTACCTTCACCTCTTTGTCTGCCCTTCAGTCAGGGTCCTACAGTTCTGTTACTGACAGTAGAATCCCAAGTAAACTAAAAATTAATGAGAACTGTTATTTTTTATTTCTTTAGCCATTTGCAAACTTTTGTTCAGGCTAGCAGACAACAGTGCTCAAATACCATATAAAAAAGTGTTCATCTTCTATTTCTGGCCTAACCAGAAACAGACTGTCTGGTAAGTCTCACTGGAGAGGTTGTTCACTGAAAATTTCAACCTCCATATTGTAGAAGCAAGAGGTCTAAGTACACACTGAAATTTCAAAGTATTCATCTGGCCAAAGCACTCAACAGGCTTTGATTTCCCTCTGCTACTAAAGAGCTCTGTTGTACTTTCTTGAATTTATTACCATCTAGTGCGAGTCTGTCTGTCATCACTGCCCACTGTTTTCTCTAGTGGAGCAACATTTACAGGGTGTATCTTTACTAGAATTTTTAACAATTTTTGGTCAGACAAATTCATGCACCAGGGAGATACATATGTGTGTTATCCTTTTCTCAGAATGCTGGCAGACATCCACAGAAACAAAAGTACCATATGAAGTGTGTATGAATTAGACCCAAAAATATATACTTGCATTTCTCATTCCATTCAAGACCTCAAAGGCTGTATTTGCAGTTAGCTTTTTTGTAAGCACGCTAGAAATTTGATAAAGTTTAACTTACTATACCTCAGTATGTTGTTGCATTTGTTCACCGGAATCCATCTAAGAGTGTGAGAAAAGAAATCCTTCATTAAGTCAAAGATTTCTTTAACTCAGTAGCCCATCCTTGGCAGTAGTGATAGTGCACTTAACAGCGACCTTTTCTCTTATGAATTACAGAGCTTTTCAGTTTCGGGGAGACTGAGTTGGACTGCTTTATTTATTCACCACTGGACCTGTCCCTAATGAGCTGGTGTAATCACCAAAAGAATCCCTTTAAACTTTTGGTCTTCACAGTTTCTGGTTGTAACAAGTTCCAAAATATAATTATATGCTATGTGAAAACATTACCCCCTTTTTCTGTGCACTAAGTGTACTCCTTTGATGAAGATACTTCTCTCCTTTGCTTGGACTGCTTTTCACATGTTGATTCTGATTGGCATCAGGTGATCAGGAAGACATATTGCATCTTGGAAGAAATGCAATAAAAATAATGTGGCCTGCTCCTCTTATTTTAAGGGCACATTTATATTTGTTTATCTAATCAGGTCTATTACTGCATGTGCTTTGCATACATCAGGAAATGTTCATAAGAGCTGTCAGGAAAGAACTATGAGGAATTCAGTTGTACTTGAGAAATAATGATACGTTGCCACAGAAAAGTTTAAAACAGTTTGTGAAAAACTCCTTAACAGAAACAATTAAAAAAAAAATGGTTGCATAAAGGAAGAAAAATAACTCTACTGGGCTTGAAACTGAGTCATCTGTTTATTCCCAGTGCATGATGACAATAAGTGCTATTTACAAAGTTTGTGGTTGGATTATGTTTTTAAACACTCTGCATACCAGAAGAGTTCAATATGGAGGCAAAGAGAAGGTGCCCCTCTCTGATTATTTTATGCAAAAGAAATGTACAGTTAATTGACAGTAATAGGAAATTCACCTCTTTTCATTTTTCATTAAAAATTAAACTCTTGGACTATTTAATTCAAGTGTTTGTCTTCATTTTATAAATCTGTTTAATTAAAGAGAGAATATTTATGATTTCTTATGGTTTGATATGAAGTAAGGTAGCTGAGTGTGTGGTCTTTCCTAAGTTTTACTTTGAGATCTAGATTTTGGGTCTTCTTTGTAACAAACCACATAGGTTACAAACTGTAATGAATTGAAACTGATGATTGCTGAAAATAAACCAGTCCTATAAGCTGGAACCTCAAAACCAATGCTATATTCTGCTTTCTCTTAATTCCCTACATTACATCTGAGCAACATATAATCTGTGAAAAGGATGTAGCAACTACCTCACCAAAAAAAAAAAAGAAAGATAAAAGAAATATATGCAGAGAGTAAATATACAGACAGAAGAAGCATCACCACTGACTCAGACGGAAGGTCATTTGGTATTCTTTTGTCAAATATGTTTAAAATGGATTAACTTAAACTGGAGCAACTTCAGGAAGAAAAGCTTTTGCACTCATTAAAGGAATGAGAGGAAATGAGAATAAATTGTTAATTTAGCTTAGGAGAACAAAAGCAGGAAGCGGATTTGTTTGTGATCTATGAACATTTTAGGGGGAGTAAAGCAACTGGTTCTATAGGACAGCAATGACCAAGAAGCTAATAGATTTAAAGTGGGAATGAATAAACTGAAAAATAAACTGAAAATGAGAAGAGGTTATTAGGCATCTAATAGTGTGGTGCTGATGCAGCCTTCCAGTCAGATTCACAGGAACAGAAAGAACTTGATTTGTTTCTGAAGCAGATCGTGTACCGTGGTTGTTTGCAATAGTATAGAGCTGCATTCACTGACCTACAGTTCTCCTAAGTTTTCATATTCCTGTCTTCAGATACAGTACTTGGGCTTAGTTCACTGAGCTGTTAACCTTGATCCAGATCTTCAGTACAGATTTTTGGCTAGCATGGCCTTTACTGAAACCAAAGAAAATATTTTTAAGAAAAATCTGTAGCAAAGTGAAATGCTTTGGGTTCTTAGGCACAAACAGAACACAGCAGGTAGGGTCATAAGAAAAGAAATAATATAAGGCATATATTTATCTCCATACAATTTCTGAGCAGATGTTATTCTAACTGATAGCATATTTAATTTCCCTTGGTCTAAGTTCCAGGTACATGAAAGAATGCTGATACTATACATGGACTCAGAGAAAAAACAATATTCAGATGGTTTTCAATAGCTGAATTTCAGAGGAAGCAGATAAAATATTTGTGATTTGCCTCCAATTATATCCTTAATAAGCTGATAAGAGCACTGAATCATAGAAATGCTTCAGTTGGAAGAAACTTCAAGGTTCCAAGGCTCCAAGAATGGGGTATCCACAACCTCTCCAGGCAGTCTGTTCTAGCAGCTTACCATCCTCTTCATGAAAAACTTTCCCTACATCTGTAGCAGAAATGCTGTCACAGTCTGAACCAGTTATTGAGGAGCTGGTGAGAAGGTAGGGCCAATCCAGGGGAGCTCAGGTGCATGCAATGCAGCTGAGTGACATGAAGGGGTGGAGCCAGGATCCATTCCTTTCCAGATCTCATTTAAGAGGACAGTGAAGGTAAGGATATCTTGCTGGAGGTCCCTGCATACCTGAGGCTTTCTGAAGGTAAGGAGCTTTTTTCCTTTGTTTTTGTGCCTCCAGCTGTTGTATTTGAGCAAGTTTTCACTTGCTGCAGCCTGGGCTCTTGCTGCTCTCCTGTCATTGCTGTGCTTTCTATCGTATTGCAACATCCAATCTATATCTTCCTTCCTTTAGTTTAAAGCCATTCCCCCTTGTCCCATCACTACCTACCTGTGTAAAAAGTTAATTTTCTTCCTGATGGTAATCTCTCTTTAAACACTGCAAGGCTGTAATGAGGTTTCCCTAGAGCTTTTTCTTCTCTAAACTGAACAATCCCAGCTCCTTCAGTGTTTCTTTGCAGGAGAGGTGCTCTAACTGTCTCATTCTCTTAGTCCTTTTCTGAACTCTCTCCAAAATACTGATGATGTGCTTGTGTTGGGGGCATGAGACTTGGAGTACTCCACATGTGGCGTCACAAGGACAGAGTAGAGGGGGACAGTTACGTCCTTCACCCTGCTGGCTGCCCTTCTGATGCAGCACAGGATGCCATTGGCTTTTTGAAGTGTAGTGCATGCTGCTGGCTCATGTTAAGTCTTTCATTAATGAGGACATGCAAGTCCTTCTTAGCAGTGCTGCTCTCAAGGAGTTATTCTCTCAGTCTGTATATGTATCTGGGATTACATCAACCTTATGATTTTCTTTCCTGAATCTCATTAGGTTCACATAGGCCCAACAGTTGCATTTGTTTTATGGAAGTCAGCCTTCCAAACTTCAGGGCAGCTTGGCCCAATTCTTAGTGTACATTCATATATCATCTATTTATATATTATTATTTATCTTACTCATCAGTAAATCTCATTTTCAGAGAATTCTCTCAGTTTTTAACTAAGTCAACATTATATTTGCCAGGCACAGTATCATTACTGAAGTAGGAATTTTGCCTTGTGCCAGCAGAAGTCATGGGACTTACGCCTGGAGGCAGCCTGCAAATCATCTTCATTAAAAGAATGCCAGCAACTGACTCTGAGGCTTATATCTTTAGATTAACAAAGAAGCCATATGAGTGGTATTACAACCTCTGCAGGAGGAATGGTTCTGCTCTGTGGAAGGCTGGTAACTTTGCTTCAGGCAGGAGGTATAACCAGATGACATTTGAAATTCCCTTCCACACTGCATTTATGATTTAAAATTCACAGTTTATAGTTGAAGTATTTTTAGCTTTGGCTTCAGTCATTTCTCAGAGAAGTCACGTTTGCTGTAGAAGCAAAAAGATTTTCTGTGTAGTTTGAAATGAAGCCTTAGCTATGGTTTGAAAATGTAGTCTGTATTGCTTCCTTAGCACGAGGAGAGCACTTTGCACGGCATTATGCTCTTTAGGCCTTTTCTGTTCTTTGTAACCAAATCACTTTAATTGCAGTGGTTTATGATCAGATTCTCAGAGACAGTGAGTTGACCAACTTCAGTAATGGTGTATTTGTAAATACAAAAGCAATGTGAATCAGCAAGGATTCTTAAATAGGTTATTTATATTATTTTAATCATAAGTAGATTAAAAAAGTAAATAAGAAATATATTTTGTAGAGTAAGAGTCTTTATTGGGTTTTGCATTTGACACCAAATGTCACCAAAACCAGGAGTTTACAAAATTGAAACTGAACATAATTAAAAGCTGAAAATAGACTGGCAACCAAGAAATAAGAGCTTGATAAATGAAAGTGGGCAAAATGGGGTACAGACAGGCTAAACTGAAATGAATGAAAGCCCTTCATTAATAAATGTGATGCTGCTAAGGAAATGATATATATCCATTATCTGTATTTTTGTCATAGCTCAAAATGCACATACTTAATCTGCAGCAGGAATTTTCTGAGACAGGAGTGAAACTGAAAAGAGCAACACTACAAATCCAGTGTCATGATGACTTTACAACCTATACAGTTAAATAGTTTATTACATTTCTCAATAGAAGGCTTAGAAAGGGCCCACTAGCTTACAATTTTCTTTGGCAAAAAAGAAAACAACCTGATTTAAACACAACGAAAAGACTTGCATGGGTTCAAGAAGGGTGATAAAAGCAGTGCTTTTTTTGCTATCATTGGAACACTATCAAATTATGTGTCCAAAACAAATGAATCTGAATGGAAGTAGTTAAAATACTGGAGTAAGCCAGTCCAATTCTTTTAAAGATATTATTGCTAGCAGTATCCTCCCCCATGCAAAATCTGCATTGGGAGATAGAGACCCACTTCAAGTAAATGAGTCACTTTTGCTTCCTAGCCAGAACAATTAAACTTCTTGTATAAAACATGACCTGAAGCCTGCCCTTCACCACATCATCCCTCCTCAAACTCCCAGAGGTCGGTTCTGACATTTAACAGCTCACAAATTTAGTTTCTTAGCTCCTGAGGCCAACTGCGTGTCTTTTAAAACCAAAATTCTGTTACTGGCATACATGTATGTGCATGTACTGTACATGTACCTGAACATACACAGCAAGCATGTGGGTTGTATGTTTGCTTTCAGTCTATTCAATTTAACAAATGTATTTTTATCATCATGTAGCGGTAACGCCTTTGTCTATTTTTTTTTTTGTATAGCTGCTACAAGTTGTCAAGGTACATATTATCATACTGAGCACCCTTTCACTGCTTCAGGATAGAAGCCTGTCATATGATACTGCACAAAATGGATGATATGCATAAGTTTAAATAAAAAAAAAAACAAACAGTTAACACATTCTGCAATTTGGTGCTTCTTTATTGCTCACAGCTGAGTAGTTTGGGGTGAGGGTTTTCTTTTTAAGTTGTTATTGATCTCTTGCCATATCATGCTAACAATTCCCTAAAAACATTAGCTCATTTCTACTCCACTCTTAAAGATTAGCTCATCTAAACTATGTACTTTGGTGTGTAGGTGCTGAGTGCTAAACACAACTTAATTTTTCATTTTTAGAAGACATTCTTAACAATAACAGCTACTTAATTAGTTTGATCTTCTGAGCAATTTATCACAGTCTGTGTATTGGGATACAAACAAGGTCATTGTATGACAGGTTCAATTGGAGAGGTGAGTAGGAGAGAATTTTATTATTTATGTGTATTTCCCCCCTATGATTTTTTCAATTCTCTAGAATGCTTCTTTATTTTTTTGTAGCAGCAGAAGTGCAAGAATTTCCTTATGGTAACAGTCCTAATTCAAAACTGAGTAATTTGCAGCAAGTAAAGAGAATGTGCCTTTTCCTTAGCTGCTCTACTCCTTTCGAAGAAATTCTCCAGTGCCTGAAAGAACCATTAGTTATTTTGGGGACTTGATAAGGCCCAAGTGAAATTGAAGCTACCGATGAGGGTTTTTCCTAAGTTTATTCTTCCAAATCAGCTTCTTTTTGTTATGTGAAAACTATAGAGCTAAGCTTCCGTAGTGCAAATCTCTTGTGAAATCTAATTTTATGATATTAAAAGAAAGTTATTATAAAATAATTATTTCATATTTTAAAAATCCCACCCAAAAACAGATTGCACTTTTTTCCTAAGCTTACAAGGACCTTCTGTCTCCACTCTGTCACACCCTTAACCATCAGCCTATCAGCATGGGTAAATGCATGGAAAAGCCCCTGTGAAGTCACAGAGGTTCATCTGTATAGGTTCATTTTCAAGGTGTTAAAGAAGACTACCTTTATTTCTTCTGACTTATGTGCTGAGAATGTTATTTTCTAAGCAAACAAATAACAAACTCAGACATAGCAATGTAATAAGTTATATTATGTTTCTGCTAGCCAGATTTTACAAGCTGGCCACTAAGGTCCTGTAAAATTAAAGCAACAGCTCATCACAGAACTTTGCAGCATGCGAGAACATAGAGATGGAGAAGCCCAATTAGGTCATCCACTCCAGCCCACCCTTAACCTCTGCCAATGATACAAACTTCCATGGTGTTCTCATTTTATCATAGCCCAAGGAAAATGAATTCCATCTCATATAAAAGAAAGAATGTAGGGTCAAACATCGAGACAGAGTACAGGCTATGCTTACAATAGCCAACACAATTCTCCCTAACTGACTTCCATCCAAAAGGAAAAAAAGCCATCCCAAATCATCCAAGCAGCTGAACACTTAAGTAATGGGCTATTTTAGTCATCTTGTGAAAATTGCTGACATCAGCAAACAGTTACTCTTAGATTTGAATGGCATGATCTGTGACCTGGTGTTCCCTTCTTGCAGTTATAATCATGTTATGGCACTGAAGTCAATGCTGTTTCTATGCTGTCTGATGGGAAAGAAAATTGCTTTTTTATTTTCTTCCACAGACAGCAGATTTTTTTTTAATTATTATTTAATTTCAAGAATACCAGACTTTCTCATGCCTCCTGTAAACCAGTATCTCACAATTTCCTATTCCTTTTAATTTTGACAGAGTTAGTTCTGACTGCTTGCTTTTGAGGCTATTACTTTGGAGAACCCTGTCTTTGATTTTCTGTGATCTTCAAAATCTAATTAGCAGCCTTCCAGAATTGTTGAAATCACATAACTGAATTGGCAGATGAAATCATTCAGAACCTCAACAAACACAATAATTGGAATCTGCACAAATCCGAGTCCCTCTCCTTCATTTTCTGAGTAAAAAGATGCTTTATGTGTCTGCAGCAGATGCTTGGGTCTTTATGTCATCTTTAAGGGCATTTTTCCAAGCAAGAAGAATAATGTGGAGTGGTATACAACGTTACCTCAAGTAATAAAGTGTGACTAGAGGTTGCATGGTGCTGTGATGTAGATGGCAAGAAGGGGAAAAATAAACAAACAAGCTGGTACCTCTCCCTGTGTTTATAATACCATGGTTAAAACTGAACTATAGTGTTGGTCAGCATAAATATCAGGTGGTTGCATTTACAGAGGCCAGAGAGCCACTAACTTTTATCATTGCCATGAAGAAATGTTTATGAAGTCTCCATAGCTCCTGTTATGTGTAGTACTGATAGTGATCAGAATGCTTCTAACAAAGCTCCTCTTCTCTATTTTGCTTCAGATGTACATCAAGTGAAATTTGACTCTCATTTTCCAAAAACTCACGTTATGTTAAATGAATATACATTCGCTCTACTTCAAGATACATGGTAAAACTAATGCTCTTAAATTAATGTGTTTTACCTGTATTTGTATATATGTTACAAATTAGCTGTTATGTTTAATGGCTCACTATAATTTTATATAAACTGTAACCCCATTCAGTGTCAGAGAGGAGTCTGATCCTGAATGGTTTTATAATCTGGGAATATATTTAAATAAGTGTGCAAGTTCAGAGTTTTATTTCATTTATAATTCAATTGATTTACTAGCAAAACAAAGCTAAAAGGTGAAGTGTTAATTCATTTTTAATTCTTTTTTTTTTTTTAGTAAAATAATATTGCAGTCCCATGGTTTACTGTATAATGCACCATGTGTAGCAAAAAAAACCACCAAACACATTGCAATAGGAAGTTATATAGGAATTTGCTTCCCATAGTTAATGCTTTAGGTGGTCATAGGAAAACCTCTCTATCTATTGAACACATTTCCATAGTTAGCTAGCCCTTCACTTACTAGACAAAATAAAACAGATAATAGAAAAAAAGTCCAAAACCATGCAACTACTGCCTACCATGGAAAGACTCTTCTTTCCTTTGTCAGCTAAATATGGCTCCCTCGTGTAATTTATCACTTTAAGAGAATACCTTCTTTGTTTGAGTCAAGGCACTCAAACATGACATCTGTGGTGATGTGTGTGGGATGAACTGATTTGAGTTATTCACTAGGAACTGCAGAGCTTTTAAAGAAGTAGTGGTGTTTTCTTGTTCACAGAGGTAAAAAGCAGGACCAAAACAGATGGCAGAGAAAAGTCTGGAAGGTCTATGTAGGTCATTCTGAAAGTAATGCATCCTCGTTGTTTCCATGGAATGTACAACAGATATAAAGAGCACAGTAGTACTGTAAGTGAGCTTGATTCTTCATAGTCTAGACTAACTTGGTAGTTGCTGCCTTTGTCTGTACACAATGTCCTTTACTCTTCATCTAGATCTGAAGTAATCAGAAGGCTGAAGTAGTAATTAATAATTGAGTAGTAATGAGTAGTGATTTAACTACTGATAACTATTTTTCCAGCTATTACTGAATGCTATAAATGGAATGTAAATTTCTCCCAAAACTGTGTGAAATATTTGCACCTTGTAACTGGTAATGGGTATGATGTTATTATTTGAGGATTCATAAAAAGATACTTTGAAGTTTTCTCATCCATTGGTCTAAATACATACATTTCTTAGAGAAATGTGTAGCAATAAAATGAATTATATCACCTAGTACTAAGGACTGAATTATGACGGAGCTACATTATGACTGATTTACATTAGGACTGAAATATATCACCTTATATTATGTCAACTGGAACATGACCATAAACAGATTGCCAGCTAACATAGGGTAAAAAGTACACGACAATTGTCTGCAATTTTTGCATATATTACTTGAATTTGCAGTGCATCTTTGAAATGCTTCCTTTATGCATAACATATGCTGACAGTGTGTTTTATGGTCCCTTTTTATTTTAGGACCTGAATTTCCAGGATGAATGTTAACAGGTATTTCAAGCCCCACTGTAAAAACTCTTCCACAGATGAGTAACAAATGTCTCTACCTACAGACATAAAGCTACTTGGTTATGGAAGAGAAAGGACTGAACTCATTGCCAAAGCAACTCTTGCTTGTAAAACCTGTGGAAGGGTGGTCTGTGGCAGTAGATTGGAAACACAGGGAGTATTTCTGAGGGTTTATTCAGACAACAGGCTTCTTGAGAAGCCTCATTTAGTCTACAGAACCTGCATAGGGAAACAGGGACTCTTTCTCACTTACTGCCTTTAGATCCTTAACAGTACAAACAACGATTGTTCCTTGGCTACATTTCACTAGGACAGAGGAGAGTCACTTTAAATCATAGGTGCTTTATACACATTATGAATCTGGTCAAGGACAACAAGGTTGCTCCCATGCACTTAGATAACAGAAAGATATTTTGGAACTGGATGGAAATACTTATGTTTTGCTTACTATTTATTGCTCAGTGTTGTGCAGTGTTAAACAATAGTGATAGAAGGACTATCTCAAGCACAGAAAACCTTTGCAACAGTAAAAGAACTGCTGATCTCATCTGAAAATATGGGTATGATGCTTTCAGAGGTTTTACTAACACCTTTGTGCTGCTCTGCTTGGTACTATATGGGGCCTTCTGCTACCTACCATATGCCCCTTTCCCTACAGAGCCACAATGAATGAAGTAGGGAATGTGTGTTGTTTGTGAATGATGGTGAAAACACATCTTTGGCAGGGACCCTCCTATGACATATTACATGCAATTTTAAAAAACAAAGGAGTAAAAGAGAGAAAATGAAGGAAAATATACCCATTTTATCCCCCTCTATTCTCCTAAGATTTGGCATTACCATATGGGATCTTGTTTTGCAGGGCTTTGGATCAGTATCAAGGATTTTGTTTCTTCAGTTTTAAGAACTTTTCATCACTTTTTCCTTCTAGCCTGAAAATGCAACCTTAAATACTTTACCAGGGAATGCTTCTGTGTTTGAAAAATAATTTTACTCTGTGCCAGCATCTGCAATTGAAATCAGTGTCAATCCTGATTCAGTTCTGACTCCCACAGACAAATATTCATTTTCACCAGGAATTATCTTTGTGCATGTGTACACCTATTGCATGGAGCTGAAGAAAGAACAAGGAATTCTGTTATTCGCGTGCACCCTTCTACTGTTTGCCCTTTCTCTGATTCCCTCCATGCCCCATAAGGCACAAAGGCAGAAGAATATGGTCGATCACAAGGTGTCTGACTAACAGATAGGGTGAAAATCCCAGCCTTGGATTACTCAGAGATGAATACAGAATATTAACTAATTAATAGGGAGGGGGAGAGATCTAGTAAATGACTACTATGATTATTGTGCAACAGATAAGAATGTACAGGACTGCAGTGTGTGGGAAGCTGGAATACAAAATCTACCCTTCTGGGTTAGGACAGCACTGGGTTAAGATGAGTATTCTTCTGCTAGTCATCTTCAATGAGTGCTGCACCTGGATAATATGAGAAATCACAACAACAAACCCACCCATGTGCAGCTCTTAAGGAGAGAGCTGAAGGTGAAACTCCTTCCTGATCTCCAAGTGAAGAATGAAATCTATCTTCATTTCTTCTGTCTCAGAAAGTATTGTGATATGAAACAATCTACTTCGAATTCTGTGCTTAACTAAGGTACTATTTACACCCCAGTGTTTCTTACTCCAACAGTTACTCAGTGTAAAGCTGATTTTATTTGGCATTAATTTTATATTTAAAACTGCATGTATCTCACAAAACCAGTGTTCAAACTCCGATTCATGAGCTTTGCTGGATTTGGATGTGACCCCTAAAGATATTACTGCTCATTGTCATCCTGTGTACTTACGAACTGGTAGTTGCCAAATCTATCTTAGAAGAGCAGGACAAGTAGTGTTTATCTGCTAGTTACAGTTGCTGGTCAGTATATTAGCAAAATTCAGACCATTCGCTTTATTCTCTTGGTTGGCAGCAAGGAAACGAACACATTGCACTGCCCATTCTGTTATTCCTGCTGTAGTTTCAGTATCCTACAACAGTGTAGATGAGTGTGGTACTGTCTCTGCATGGATCCTAGGTAGGCAACTTCATGCCTGTGATTCTTCCTTCCTTCTTTCTTCTGAATTTCCACTTGATAATTTATAGAGGTGTCTGAGCCTTTTAGCTACTTCAATGGCAGCATGTAATAGCCCAAAGTTTTGCATTCACACAAATTACACAAAATTCTGCGTGGCTTTATGGCATTGCACTATTATTACAAGGTCTGTAACAACATTATATATTTGTGGTGTGAAAATATCTTGGCTAAAATCGGCTACTTTCTGATAAATTTTGCTACTCTGAGCGTAACAATTCTTTTAGCTCTTCTCATCTTGTTAATATAGTGCTCAACTTTCTGTATGATTTGTATAATTTTATATATGACTGTTTATGCTAAAGCTTTAGTGGGGAAAAAAAAGTAGTACTGGCACTCAAATTTTATCCTCTGGGGTTTTTGAAAGCTATATAATTGATTATTTAGTGTGCAGAAATATTTCTTCTGTGTATAAGGTAATTTATAACCTTAGCTTTAAACAAATCTGGGACCTAGTTGAGGCTTCCACTTGAGTGGCTGATTAAACAAAAGACGGAAACGGTGACAGCTACTGTATAATGGATTTCTGTGATGAATTTCCCGATGATTGATCACTTGTCCAAAAACTTTTGAACTTCAAATATTTTCAAACATTGTCATGTCTAAGCTGTTACTTAGCCTGAATATCTGTGAACAAGAGGTGGCAAGAGCCTAGCAACAGCAGTAGTGAAATATACCCTGAAATAATTTTGCGGGATTACTTGCATGTTATTTTTGTCAGTTCATCAATTCTAATTTTCAGTCAGGAGTTAAATAATTAGTTGTCATCAGACTGATTTCTATATGGGCCTGAACTCAGAGTCAACAGGAGTTTTTTTTTTTCCATTGGCTTCAATGGGATTTGATCAGACCTTAAAAGGAAAACCTTTCCATAGTCCTTTTCCCCTAAGGACATAGGTGCTTGCAAGGGCAAACAATCCTAACAAATTCTCAATTGCTCTAAAACACAGTCAGCAGTCTGAGACCATGAGAGAACATTTCTGTTTATTACTTGTATTTCATACAGACTAGCATTTTCTATTGAAGAAAACAAGTTGATTTCCTGTTTTGAAAATTGAACTCTGCATTCTTCAGTAAGTGGATGCAGGAGATGTTCCTTGCTACTACACCATCTTTTTTTCAATCTCAATCCTACTTTTTTCCTTTCTTTTTCCCTTCTTTTTCTTCTTTCTTCTTTTCTTAATATTTGTTCTATCAATCATAAACACTGTGTCACACTGGGAGAACGTGTGTTCACAGTGACACTGCAGAAAACAATCTTGCCTCAGTTAGTATCCTTACACTTCAGTTAACAATTCACCTGAATAATTGTGACATTCTTCCAGCACTTTATACTTGATCCCAAATCATAGTGGAAATTTTGTTGTTGCTTTTTTATAGGTGAAACTGAAAAGTTCCTTTTCTATTAAGAGCTTTTTCTAGAGGTTGGGCAAGGATGTGAAAAATGTAGTTGATATGCAAGCATATCTTCAAAAAAAAAAAAAAAGTTGATAAAGTTTACCGAGTGCTGGAATCTAATCAAGTTAAACTAAATGCAAATAACCAAAGTACAGAAACAGTGGACAGGAGCCAGTAGTTCATACCCCTGTGAGTGGTGCCTCTGAAGTCCACATTCTAATTTATTCTTGGTATAGGTCCATGGGTAAATCCTCACTCTTGGGAATTCTCTGTGGGTTGCAGGTTCCAAGTCTCTATCAATAATGAAAGCTGAATTGCAAACCAGGAAAATACACAGTGAGAACAGGAAGAATCTGCTGTTACTTATACCTGTTAAGAGATGGAAACTTCCAAAGGCAGAGCATATCAGTAGCTGCAAGACATAAAAGTATGTTGGTTATTAAATGGGTAGACAATATAGGACCCTTGCAATGTTAGGGAGTGCTATTGAAAGGGTATTCATAACTTTTTATTTTCATTGCAAAATCAGTAAATCTCAACTGCATTCTTCTCCTCTTCTGCTTTATCCCATTTGCTTGTGTTTAAATAAACCTCAGTATTGCATTGTTTTGGTGCCACTGATAAGATTTCAGCATAGTATCCATTCATTATAAAAAGGCAACTTTCTATTGTGTTGTTAAATTTCTATTCACAGGCTTAAAACTATATTCTTTATTCCTTCCCCCCCTCCCCAATAGATTAATATCTTTAACAGGTGCCATTACATTCTCAAAGAAATAGTGACAGATTTTCTTAAATTTTTAAGTGCTTATCTTTAGAGAGCAAGTCATGTACTTCGGAATCATTTAATGTGTCACAGTGACATCCTGACTTCCAGCTAGCAGTTAAAATGTCCTCATTTCAACATATGATTTTTTCTCTCTGGAAAGAATGTAGTGGCAAATACGAAGCAGTATTTTTTTTTTTATTTCTCATCTTGATTATTTATATCCAAAATGGATGCTTAATTGAGAAAGAAAACAAGACATAATTCCTGCTCCAGTGAACTTGCATCTAATATATCATCATTGTTTTTAACAGAGATGAATGCTGCAGAGAAAAAAAGAAGAATAATCTGTGTAGATTTGGGGTCAGCTAGGCATTCTCGGGAATCATTTTCCATGTTATTCAGCCAGTAGAGCACTTACCATATATGTTCATAATATTTACATACCATACTGTTCTTAGTTGTAAAAGCTCAGGGTCATATTGTCACACGCCTTGGAGGATTAGTGGGAAAGTTACTCACTTGTAGCCTGGTGCCTGCTTGTCTGCGTGCACATTGCAAAACAAAAGGAAATCCCCTTCAATTCAACCTATGCCAAGGGCACTCCTTCCTAACCTTAAGAGAGAAGGTCGGATTGGTGTAAGACTACTGACTCCAGGATTTATTAAAGTTTCAGTAAGTACTCCAAAAAGAATAAATTCATATTAAAAGAAATATTCTCAGAAGTACCTTGAAGACTTAGCAGTACAAATCCCGAGAGTAAAGGATTTATGAACCCGGGCTGCATAGGTTATATTTTTCATAAGAGCATCCTGGGAAGCTTCGTGATGCCTTGCCTCTCCCACTTTCTTCACATCATGAAGAGGTTCAAATGCATCCGGCACAGGCTCTCCCACGCGCCTGCAAGCACTCAGGTTTGCAGCTCTGCTGGTGAGCCTAGCGGTAAGCAGCCTGGAAACTGTCTGTCTGCGCGGATGGGAGGACACTGGGAGGTGCAAGGCAAAGCTGACAGCTGCTTCAGGGGTCTGACCTTCCAGTTTTGCACATGGGCTTTGGTGTTGTTTTCCCAGGTGTCCCAGCAACTTCAGCTCTGCCTTCTGATATAAGTGAGGAAAAAGTGTTGAAGAGCATAAGGAAGGTCATGTTGCCACTATTATAACCACTGTTATTGCATGTGTTCCTGCACTCTGTTTGTTTGCTATTGCCAGACACCTTGTTTTCCTGTCAGTATTATCACAAGCTATTAAAAAACTTTATAAATTTGTAACCAGTCTTCTGCACATCAGTATTTCCACATCCATTCAAGTTTTAGAAATTTGACATACTTAAATTCTCTGAAAGCTTACAGCTGCCTTTGATTTTGTTCAAGTCTGACAAGAAAGCAAATACCATTTCCCTTCCCTTTTTGCTGATGATGATATTGCTTATCTGCATTTCTTTCTTAGTTCCCCGGCAATACCTTTGTGATAAAAGATGAAAAACATGAAGAAGTCACCTCGGAATTGCTGCAGATTTTCTCAGCCCTGAAAGAGAATTGAAACAACTTCACATCAGTGAAGCTGACTGTGATGCTGCCAAATAGAAATTATTATTATAAAGCCTTTAGCTGTTAGCATAACAAAATAGATCTTAGATTAATGTTACCCAAAACAGCCTTTAATGGAAAAAGAAGCCACACCCTGCTATGTCTCTGAATTTAAGGGATGCAAAAAAACAACGATAAGAGAGACCACACAATTATGTACAGAGCACAGTGTTCCAAAAGTTTCACAAATAAGGGCATGGAAGAGCAAATCCTGTTGGTAGTTCTCATAAGTAAAAGATGACTTCATTTATTATTTTACCAAATGGCATTCTCTGATTCAAGTAATTAATATATATGTTGGAAGACTCAGCTCAGGACACCCCACTAAAGGCTTATGTTTTTTGCACATTAACTGTAAATTTCATTATGAATGAAGGAAAAATAAGATGTGTGGATTTTTGAACATCATAAATGATTGTGTGCCCCATTAAAACTGTATATTTTGTATGCTTTTTCTTCCCTGCTAAAACATGTCCTTACAGTGACCTTACAGCTATGCAATGTCCCTGTAGGACAACACCATAAAGAGGCTGCTAAGTTGTAGATTAATTTGCTATCTGCTAGTAAATATTAATCTACTGTCATTAAAATGGGAGCAGAATGCCCACATCTGTGTCAGAGTCAGACCTTTGGAGACCATGTTAATGTTTTCAGTGAAACTGTGTGATAAGGAGCTGTCAGAATCACAGGAACTCTTACATTTGTGCTATTCTGAGCTTCTCTGCTGATGCTGAGTTAGCAGTTAATGTGAACATTAGCCAATGTACTACCTGTAGCTCTTATACTTTTCCATCTTGCCTTTAACCTGCAACTGTCTGTAAACAAATTTGGGAAATGGAAATTCCCTCTAAGCTTCTTGGCATCATCCTCTTTTTTGCTTTTCTTCTTTCACATCTTCATACGTTCTTTCCTTATGCAGTTTGATCTGAGAAACCCTTTTTAATTAGACTATTGTGATCTGATCACCACAGGGGCAAGGAAGGAATTTTTTCCTGGAGGGCAGCACTGCAGAATTAGCCCAGAGGGATTATGCTTCACTTGTTTTTACTTTCCACTCCCAAATCTGATGTTGGATGCGTAATACAAGACTTCATGGACCAGTGGTCTCACCTGATAAGGCAAATCCTCTGCTCCTATTTACCTGCATATGGCTGGGATTTTACTTGAATCATTAAAACATACACTAAATTGAGTAGTGTATGAGGAATCTTGAATGCTTAGTGTTATTTATTTATTTTTTATTTTTTAACTGAAGCCCTTAATTAGTGCTCAAAAGGATTGCTAGAATAGTATGAGTCAGATCAACTGGATAAAGGCAATGTAGCAATAAAGGAGAAGCCCATCTTCAGAACTGAAGAACCTGATGAAATAAAAGCCAATTTCCAGGCAGCTGTGAAGTGGACAGGAGTCTTTGTAGCCTGTAGCCACCACCTCCTGCACAGGACAGTCTCAGAACATTTCTGAATCATCTTTGGAATTTATAGGAGCCAAAGGCTGATAAAGAGATCAGTTGGTTTCCCCAGAGCCTTGTAGGGGACTTCTATAATCTCTTGATTTGATCTCTTTAAGGATTCTAACTCTGATGAGGAACCCTGGTGAAAGGACAGACTTTGTAGCTGCCTTTTCCATGCATTTAATATTAGTAGTAATAATAACAATAATAATAATAATAATAAAAGACCACCAATGACAAAAACTAACATCCTTTCATTTAAAGTGAAAAGTTTATAAGTTGATTTACAGAAACATTCCATTGGAAGAAAGAAAAATGAAAAAAGTCTGCTGATGAATAGGAGCTTGTAGTCTCAAAGTAAAGTCAGGCCAATAGTAATTTATTTGGAATATTTGAAATCCTCCCACGTGTATGAATTTTGTTAGGCATAGGCTTAAGTATGCTTACTTGCTGTCCTTCAAACAAATGTAGTCACACAGTTAAAAAGGTTGAGAAATTCAGACCTAATCAGGAGACTGAATGAAACAGAGTTGAAATCTGATTGCCAGTGAAAATCGCCTAAACAATTCCTCTACTTAACTGTGGCATCTGTGTGCCTAAACCCTTTACATACCTCTGTAAATCTCAAGACATTATATGCATGAGTGGGGAACTGTGCAAATCTGTGTGCTTGCAACTCTGAGCCCACAAAACTGGAGACTATTTCTCATCTACATAGAGTAGTATATGTTATCTAGAGCCTGGCCCTGCTACTATGCATCATATTTTTATACGTCTTATTTTTCAGTAGCCTCAAGCTTATAAGTGTTCTGCTAAATTGTTGTCAGTAAGAATTTTGTAGAAGACAAGAGAAAAGAGGATAGTGTTTCAAAATAATGCTTGGGAAGAATTTCATTATTCCCTGAATATGAACAATGGCTGTCATCCAGTTTTCACAAAATCCCATCACTCAAGCCATTTTTTTACTACTAAGTGTGTAAGAGACTGGACTGAACATACTCTCATTTAAAGTTCTGCTGTAGTATCATCTTGGGCACAGGCAGAAAATAAAAGATGGAGAAGCCTGTAATAGTAAATGGTTTGACTGGAGGAGGTGACTGCAACTGAACATCTGTAGACTTTACAAAAATGTGGGTGGATCTCATAGACTAAATAAATTCCATCATATCGACCATTATGAGCTTTGTAGAATGAATCTGCAATGGATCTTTCAGAGTAAGTACAGTGTATTTTATTAATGAGGGAAGATTTTTTTCCTGCAGTATAATAGTTAGAGGAGGCCTACAACTGTGCCCAGGAGCTGAGGGATTGCTTATGGGCTTCAGTTTCATTTAATATAGAAAGAGTTCCACCCAACATGGATACTCTCTTGATCTGGATGGGAGGGGATGCATAAATCTCACATGAGAAGGTATGCATACAATACCAGCACTGTGTAGTTCTCTGAGTAGTGGAGGCCATGTCATCATTTGCAAATGATCAATCAGTGCTGTGTTTCCTACTCTAGTTCTTACTAAAATACTATCAGGAAAAAAAAAAAAAATTGAAGTGCAAGTCAGAAACGCTGAGAAAAACTGGCTTATAAAATATAGAAATTGCACCAAAAAATAAATAACATCACTCACAAAGCCCCTTCATTTAACTTCATTTAACCTGTGAGAATAACTTCAAGCCTCTTTCCCTTCCCTCCCCTCCCCTCTCTCCGCCTTTTCTCTGGCTGCAGTTCACATAGCAGAAATGCTATACAAGAAGGAGCTCTTTGCAGAAACATAGAACGAAGGGTTGATTGAGGGCATCTAAACAAGGATTAAAGCAGAAACTCTCACACTCAAAGCAGAGGACAATTATTTGGTGTCCTACAGCATGGCAGGTTTACCTATGGCAAAAAAGGCTATCAAAAGCTATGGCTATTAAAATGCTATTTGTTGTAACTAGCTGTTTACCATTTGCTATTGCCTTTTAAGACTGAGTGCATAATTACTCTCAGAATCTCTGCTTGATCATTTAGAACCACTATTGCATATTGCTGCACTTCAATAATTTTCAAAGGCTGGTAGCCTATTTTCTAGGATTATGCTTGTAGGGAAGAGAAAGAAACAAAGTTGAGCTGCTGTGTCCTTCCTTGAGAGAATGCCTTCAGGAGCACTTCTACTCCAGAGATAATTTCCCTCACCTGTGCCTATATTGACATTCGCAGTGCAGGCAGCCTTTCAGTGTTTCCACCTGATTATTCCATATTATGAAAATGTTTAAAAATATACCTACCACTAAAACTTCCACTAAGACTTAAGCATTCATTTTACATAGGTAAAAGGAGCAGAAAGTGAAAGGAAGGGATGTCCTACATGCCACTTCCACAACTGGTGAGCATCGCTTCCTATTAACTAAACTCTGGGTGCAGAAACTCATCATTAATAACATTTTTCACTGGCTGCTATGAAGAAGCACGTTAAAGAAAGAGAAAATGAAGGCTCTGAACACTATTTAGGAATTCTCCCGAGAGGAACAGAGAGAACCAGCATGAATAACTGCTAGCAACTTTCTCATTAATTAAAATTGGACAAGCAGCTGGCAGCTGAAAGGGGGAGCTGTAGGTGGGGGAATCCTGTGGTTTACCACTGCATTCCTTACATTCGTAAAAGCTATGGAATATTTCACTGTAGGCCCGCCAGAAATGTCAATGGAAATGTGAATTAAAAGAAAGAGCTGTCTGAAGGTGACAGAGATATTGGATATGGCCCAGACTAAAATATATGAAAATTTAGTGACATATATGAAGCAGCTTCTGGAAAGAACTTTTATTCTGCTGAAAAATGATATGATTCAAGAGATGCTATAGTCTGCAAGATGAACCTATCTGGGCAAGAAACTCATTTCAGAGAAGAGGTAGAATAAATTTTCCCCGTGTCATCTCTCTGAGCCCAAACACTGTGCCAAGGGTTTTGGCCAGAACTACTCAGCATCTCTATAGGAGTTTTGCTGGGTTGCAGCATGCTGTGGGGCAACTTTTTCTAGCCCTCTCATGAAAGGATCATAACACTTTTCATGAAAACATTCCTGCTCTGAAAACCAGTATTTGCCATCAGCCTTGTAATAGCATTGTACTTGTTCCTGGAAATGCCACCTCAGAAAATGACACACTCATTCCTGAAGGAGGGTACCTTTTATTTTTTCTGATCTGTTCCCAGTCTTTGCTTTAAACCGTTGTGTGTACAGTTGAACCAAATGCACTGATTTCCTCTTGCAACTTGGTCCTTCTGCTGATACCCTTGGTCTTCTCTCCAAATTATCCCTAGTACAGTCATGGAAACACTTGGAAAGAATGTTATTATTGCTTCACAACCATGAGATTTTTTTTCTATATGGGGTAGAATACAACCTTATTTCTTAACCACTGTCTTTTCTGTCAGTTCTGAAGGAGCTTACAAATTATGTGAGCTATCAGTAGTGCCATGACTTGGAGGTCCACAACAGGAGTCATCTTGTGTGCAAAATTAAATGCAATTTCCTTGCACTTAGAACAGTGGAAAGTTGGCCTGTCATTATCATGTGGAAAATTGTTTTAAATCCCCCTGGTCAGTCACCACAGACAGCTGGAAGATTTTACCCCAAAACAAAAAATAATCTTGAAAACTGATTTTTTTGTTACTGTTATTCTGAGTGTGAACCAAAGACATGGGGAGAAAAAAAATCAAACAAAAAAGAAGGCTTTCTTAACTGTTCTGTCATCAGTTAACATAATTTCTTCACCATTTCATCTTAGTAATGGTTCATTTCTGTTCAGTGGGTGGCATTTAGACAATGTTTGTTGCTCGAATATTTCCAAATTTCAGGAGAGAGGAACAAAAAGGATGTTTTCAGGAGGGAGGGAAACCTCTCCGATTCCTCTGTCTCATGAATGTTGCTGCCTGTGTTAACTTTCTTGCTTGTGCAATTGGAGACTACTGGAGATTTAACTAAAGCAAATTCTAATAGTCCTTTTATCCTTGAAAAGTAAATATATGGGACTTCTAATGCTTCCTTGTTCTTTAATGAGGTTTTTTTCTCTTTCTCACTTAATAAAAGTAGCAGACATCAATTTATTTCTTCTAAGACGATGGACTGAAATTCTCTTTTCCAGCTGAATCTACTCTCTCTTCTTTTCTGGTGCAGTACAAGTGCAGTAAAGAGTGCTATCTGCCTGTGTTGCATTGCAAGCCCAGCTCCTGCCATCTGCATTTACCATGGTGGCTCCTTTTATCAGTGGCTCACTGAAATCACTGCTCTTGTGAGTACCCTTTCTGTGTACTTCTGTGTTGGAAGGTGATGTCATTAGATTGAGGTATCTCTTGTCCTATACTAAAATTTGCACATTTTTTGGTAAGGGTTTTCATATTTTTTTTTTCCTGTTTTATCTTAAAAAAAAAAAAACGTCATGGATTATCACAAACTTCCATGAGTTATTTTCTAAAAGTCAGATCCTTACCGCTGATGCACTGAACTATGACTACCCAGGAAAATCTTTCCTGCCATGTAATCAGTCCCCACAGAGCTTGAATAAAACATACCAATTTCTGAGCTGGCTTAGTGCTTGCATATGCTCCTAAAGACTTGTCTTTTGCACTTATCTGTTGGGATTTAATCTTTCCATGAAAATCAGGTGCTGGTGTCTGTTGTCTTCAGCTGAGAAAGCATGAGAAAAAGCTCTATGCTTTTGAAACAAAGCCTTTGGTTTTTAAATAAAATGAAGTTTTATAAAAGAAACACATACAGTGAATAAAATACAGCTATAGAATATATCCAATATAAATTTCTTGTTCTGCTGCTGCCCAGGTAATTCTTTTTCAGGGGGTTTCTTGAATATTCCCTTACTTTGCATTTTCTTTCTAGTTCATACCCCCACGTCTGGTTGCCTCTGGCTGCAGAGGAAATTTCAAAGCATTTATCAAGCAGCCATTTATTTCTCTGTGAATTTAGGGGTCTTTGTTTTGTGGCATTGCTTGTAGCTACCTGGCATAGGGAAAACTTTTAAAAATGTACTCATGCTATCTGATGGCACAGTTTTTTGATGGGCAAAACAGGCCACAGCTTGCTAATTCACCGGCTTCCTTGCCAGTAGGCTGTGGAACAAGCTGCGCTCACAAATGAGCATGGTCTCATTCTGCAGGCTGTATACTATATACAATTTGTTCTTTCACTCGGGTTTCGAACGTTCTTCAGAGACTATCTATAAGAAAATACACTCTGCTAATTTTGGGTTTGTTGTGGTGATATTTCTTTTTGTATAATACCCTTCCTTTTTAATGAAAGGAGTTTTGAAGCAATCTAAATATTTCAGGTAAGAATGCAGTTGAAGATCTTCAAGTCAGTTAATCATGGTTAAAGATTAATAAAAAGGGGTCCAAGGAAGGATTTTATTTCCATTAAGCAATATTCTCAACAGATTCAAGTAACTAGTAAAAATCCAAGCTTTTTATTGCATTTACACTCATTATATATGCTCGTCAGATCTCATTATACTCATTATATATGCTAATGCTACAGTTGTGACATGGTTCCAAGAAAATGTTTGAAAGATCATATTCACTTCTAAAGCAAATCCAGCTGATATTTCTTCATATACCTGTATTCCTGGAACTCATATTTTCCTTTAAACATTTATTACTGCTCTGTGTGTGGTATAAACAGATAAAAGCAGTCAAGTGTTACACAATGAAACATTTTTGTGATAGACTATTTTTTATGCCGAACTGAAGAGCAGCCAAAGACAGACTGACCAGGGTTATTATTCATCCAAATTTCAGTGAATTTATACACTAAAATGGACGTCAGCCTTTTCTGTTTCCTGTAAAAAAAGTGTGTATTTATGCTGAAATAATGATACTGTATCGGATTGCTTAGTGTAACAGTCTGTATTACCTCGCTCATTCCACAAACTGATATTTTGTTCCCTACCAGTGAATCCAATGGGAGATCCCGAAGGAGAGCAGTGGATTCCTTGGATTTGAATAGGCTACTGTCAGCATTTCCAGGAAGGTGTTAGAACCGGAAAACCAGATGCTACCACAGCAGGTTTTCTCCTTATCTTGAGAATTCTTGCTGTAGTAGATACTCAGGTTTTTCTGTCTCCCAGAAAGCTTCTTCAAGTTGTCATTTGTTTCATTTCCACTTGTATTACAACTTCTCTATTTTGTTTTTTTTTTTCATGGTGTGGAGGGGAGGAAGGAAGGAGAAGGAGTTTTAAAACTGTCACGTTTATGTATCTTCCTCTAAATCCGCTCAAGACTACTGGTAGGATTGGATTAATGACTTGGCAGTCTGATTGCACTCTTTCCTTTGCATTCTTGTATTAACTCTTTTCCCATTACTATATCAAAAATAAACTTATCTTTGTTTGTAAAATCCTTACATTTTTAATCTTCTATTAGATATTCTTGCACACAGTGGTTTCCTCCCATCTTCCTTCCTTACATGCCCAAAACGCTTGCTTTTATCCTTGTTTCTTACGCTGGTCCAACCACAAGTACCATCCTCTCACTCCATTCATACCCTGAAACCCAGTACATTATCATCTTTGAGGTAAGGATGTCATGTTTACAAAGTAATTACTGCTCATTTGACATATGCAATTTCTATTTGTTTGTTTGTCTCCTATTTGATATTTCTCTTAATTTACCCTCATGTCAAAATTTAGAGGTTTTCTGAATCACATCCTAACAAACACTTTGAATACGAATGTTTCAGATGGCATCCCTCTGGAACTGTGATGGTTCTTGTAATCATCCCTCTTCTTACAAACATACATATGACAAGGGCATAGAGAGTTCCCCATGGCCAGCCTGTTTGGGTATTCAAGCTTGATTCCTGACTCTGTGCTTTGTGGAAACTGGATTATGCTCAGTCTTCAGCAATAAACAAGATAAACAGACTAGAAACAAAATCAACTCCCAACAGGCACAGCATGGCATTTCTTACAGTGAATATACGAGCAGTTACTGTTACTTTTCTGATGTCCACCTCTAGGAAACAGAGAATTAATTTTCTAAGTTGCAGAGAAGAGACCAGAAAAAGGTTGTGCAATTTCCACTCTAAAATACAACACAGGAAAACACAAAAAGCAGACTTAATGTATATGTATATAATAAAGACTGAAATACAACTTCAAAATCAGTTTCATTTTAAAAGGAATAAAACTAATTTACATATTTATTTTTCTTTAAAAAATCCTCTTCCCCTCATATTTCATTATTAAAAATAATACTGGTGTAAAAGGGACAGCATAGGCCCTGTGACTTTTCTACAACATCCTCTGTCTTTTTCCCACGGAGATAATAAAATTCTTGAAGTAAACAGACCAGATCTCCTAAAAGTTTTAGTGAATACTAACAAGTACCTCAGTCTGAGCATCTGCAGTCATTGGATCATCTTTTGGTGTTGTGCGTTATCTTTGTGCTATTTTTTTTCCTCTTGATCTCTTGGGAATCATCTGATAGTTGACTCTCCCTGAATTCTGTTTACTCTGTGAGAATATTTACAGTTGGATAAGGAGGTGCAATATCTGCATGTCTGAATGCCTCTTAGTTCCCAAGAAATCCCAATTCCATCTCTATTCAAAAGAAATCAATAAATTAATTATTTGCCAGAATTTCTTTAAATTTTGCATGAGAGTAAATATGAAGGAATAAGGAATATCTGGAATGCTCACTTATTTTTAACTCTGTATATTTCTGTGGTCAAAGTTATGCAAGGGTTTTCTAAATTAGTGTATCGCCCTCATAGTAGAACATGCATACCTTACAGTTTTATCATCAAATACAGAAACAGCCCTAAACATCACAGGCAGACAGACAGCTGAATGGGTGGTCTGAAACTCCTATCTCTCCTTCTCAGAGCAGAAGAGAAACTCAAGCATCAGTTCCTTGCAGAAGAGACTAATGTGTGGCGAGGAGATCAGATAATTGCAGTACAGTTTACACTGATAAGGTCATTAATCCTTGCTGTTCTTAGGTTCACATACTTAAAAACTTTTAATCAGTAATTTGAGTTATGAAGAAGTGGGTGGCCAGTTAATCTGTTATTTGGCTTTTCACAACTGATTTCATAATATGTTCTGGATACAAAGGCAACTTCTCTCATGGCAGTGGATGGATTTTCCTCTACTTAGAATCACATTAAAATATCCACTAAAAATCTATGCATGCATAAAGAAACAAAATAGCTTATTTGCTTGAATTATTTTGTTTCCCTCAATATGTGTGAAATCTGTTTTGTGATAGTTGCTACTTTTAATCAAGCAGTGTAGTGTAGTGCAGTGTTTCAGGGCGTTTTTATACATCTCTGCACAGAAAGATTACAAAACAATTCATAGAATAATAGAACCATGGAATGGTTTGGGTTGGAAGGGACCCTTAAGACCATCTAGTTCCAACCCCCTGCTATAGGCAGGAGCACCTCCCTCTAGGCCAGGTTGCTCACAGCCCCATCCAGCTTGGCCTTGAACACCTCCAGGGAGGGGCATCCACAGCCTCTGGGCAACTTGTGCAATTGTCTCACCACCTTCACAGCAAAGAATTTCTTTCTAATATCTAGTCTAAGTCAACTTGCCTCCAGTTTAAAGCCATTTTTCCTCATCTTATAACAGATATGTGCTGCTATAAAAAGTCCCTCCCCAGCTTTTCTGTAGGTCTCCTTCAGGCACTGTAAGGCTGTTATCAGGTCCCCTGAAGCATTCTCTTCTCCAGGCTGAAAAGCCCCAGTTCTCTCAGCCTGTCCTCATAGGAGGGGTGCTCCAGCAATCTGATAATCTTTGTGGTCCTTCTCTAGACCTGCTCCAACAGTTTAATGTCTTCCTTGTGTTGGGGGCCCCAGAACTGGACAGAGTGCTCTAGGTGGGATCATCCTTCAGTTCATATTTTTCAAATTTATATCCTCTTTTTGTAAAATTGATTCAGTCTGAAATATAGAATAACATCTTAAAAACATCACAATTTTGCTTTCAGTCTCATGCCATGTGGAAGCTACTGATGTCCTGTTCCCTCTGTCTCTGAACATAATGTAACTGTTGACTTTTCAGAAGCCTATAAAAGTAAGACAAGACTGCCAACAAGGAGTGTAACACAGCTAAAAACTTCTCTAAAGCCTGCATGTCCAAGTCTGCTTTCAAGTGCCTAACTAAGCAGTGATTGCCCTTGCTACTTAGGGGACCTGCTGTAGATTTAGGATGGCAAATCATGTGGAATTTGATCTGGAGTGTGCCCTGAAGTCAAACGGACAGTAGTCATATTATGGAAAAGTTCGGTGTTCTTCACTGAACTTCACAGGTCTGTCTTTTAATTGAATCATTTATGTAGGCAAACAGGAAAAAATGTTGCAAATTCAACATATTTGTGAAAAAAGGGGAAACTGTGTTTTGGCTAAACCCCAAATTCCATGATGTTTTCTTTTTTCCTTTCAGTGAATGGCCTTCAAATTTGGAAAAATAAAGTGGTATACAAATGGCACTTACTTTCATACAACACAACTTCTAAAATTTGGGGAATCAAGAAAATCAAAAGGCATAATAAGTTTTGCTTCTTCCCATCTCTTTCCTTTGCTGTCACTGTAACTAACACAATACCTTTGGTGATGGGCTGTAAATGGTGCAGGGGAATGTAGAAAAAGTATTCTAACTTGCCTTTGTTTTCACAGATCTCCTACCAATGGTGTCTTTTGTAGACATTCTCTCCCTTCCTGTCAAAGCCTAAACTTTTGGTCTAAGTTACTTGACAATGACCCTTTTCAAGTACTCAAATAAAACATGCAACTTTATTTGCAGTTCCTGAGGCAACCACTATAAATGGAAGTAACACAGAGAACTGCTGTCAGTTTACTGTTATGTCACTATGGTGTTCATATATAAAAGCAAACTACTGTTTTCTCTGGAGCTGTAATAAATACATTTTGAGACACGCAGTTGCTAAGGGAACTGATTGCTTTCAGGACAGAATTTGCAAGCAGGCTTTGAGGAAGAGGCCCAAGAGGCCCTTAGTATGGCACTGTGTTTTCCAGAAGTTGCAGTAACTGGTAGGACATGGGAAACGTCTGAGTCCATCCCCAGAACTGACCTTTGGCCTGTCTGCTGTGTTCTTGAATATATGTACTATTGGGCAAACTGTGAAGACCGTGAGAAAAATCTGGTGGTGCTGCACAGGAATTAGGTTAGGTCTACACCTGAACCAGTGATTGAGATCAGGTGAAGAGGCACAGCCAGCCCTGGGAGCACAAGTGCAAGCAATTCAACTGTGAGACTGGAAGGGGTGGATTCTGGGTCCACTCCTCCCTAACCTCCTTTAAGAGCTGGTAGCCAAGAAGGAAGCATCTCTACTTAGAGATTGCTTTCCTTTGGAATTTTTTAGTAAGCCCTCATCTCTAGAATACGGTAAGCTATTATTTTCTTATTACTGCCTTATGTTTAATGCTTTTCATGGGTCACTCTAAAGCTAATTGAAGGTAATTTCACACATCACCTGATACAGTACCAGGTAATAATTTGGTAGTGGGAATCCTTGTAATGTTTTCCTAACTCTTTTGTTTGGTGGTGGTTTGTTTGTTTGTTTTAAATGGGAAACATCTAGATGTTTTCGCAAAGATATTTTGAAATGAAAAATGTTAGGTTAGGAAAACTATTGCTTTTGATTTCATCACTGTACCATTAGCACAGTGCAAGTGTTTTTCTTGGTGTTATCTGTAACAGAGGACCCTGTTTGTGTTCTACCTTTTCATAGTCAGAGTGTTGGAATTTCCCTTCTCATTCCTTTTTTTCTTTGCTATGACCTCTCAAAATACACAAATTGCTTTTATACATTTCCCTGGAAAATACCAGATACGTCCTTCTTTCTGTTTAGGAATTCTTAGTGTTTCTAGTAGGCTTACAAGAAACACAGATCAGAAAGTACATGCCTACCTCACATCAAATTGTATTTGATGGAATACAATTACCATCAAGGTATTAATAATCTTTTCATGAAGTTAAAGCTATCAACTCCTCAATACTTTACTTACCTCTCATGTTAGAGTACATGGAGAAGGGGACCCAGGTGAACCTCATGAGGTTCGACAGATAGAAATACAAGGTCTTGAACTTAGGTTATGGGGACCACCGTTACAAGCTGGGGGATGTAAGGATGGAGTGCTGATTTGCAGTGGAGGGTGGTGATGGATGGCAAGCTGGACATAAGCCTCCAATGTGCCCTTGCAGTCTGGAAAGCCAACTTTATCCTGGGCTGCATCAGAATAAGCATGGCCAGTGCTGTAATACTGTGTGAAAGAGAAAATAGAAAATTCAGGTATAATTATAATATTTTAAGGTTTGTCTTACACCTAAGACAAAAACAACCAGAAAAATTAAGATTCCAAAATAAAATTAGTGGCATCCCATAATTTCTTCCCTTTTCTGTTCCTGTTTCTAATTGGCCACTGCTACTTTCTTAGGCAAGAATTCTGGCAGTCAGGTTAGCTCTGCCCGTGTCTTCCCTTCCTTCTCTCACCTGCTTTCACGGTGGTTCTATGAAGATGCTCAACTCAATCCTGTTATGTCTGGGAAGTGAAATAACAATAGCCTGTTTTTTTCATTTATACTCTGGATAGTCAAGATGTGTCTAAAGGTGAAGAGTCATCCATTACCATAGATTTTATTATTATAGAATAGCAAAAAGTACTGCAGTGTTACACCAAACTCACCTGAAGCTGTTGTTTGACATCTGTAGTTGCAAATCTGTTTCTACTGGTTCTTTACACTTCAGTAAGAAATTTCTCTTTCCCCTGAGTGCTAAAGAGCACTTTGCACGGCAGCTGGTTGTACAACACCTCACTGTAACTTCAGTTGCCAAATGAATGACACCACACACAGCTTGCTTTCTGGTCTATTTGGGAAACACAAGCCTGTATTTAGGCTTTCATATCACCTCAATTAGGCTTCCAAATCACCTCTGGCTAGCAGAAGGAAGGACATATGCACACCTTGGTGCTGTCAGCAGGGCCATACTGACTCACCTGTCAGAAGAACATAACTCTACTGTGTTTGCTCAGCCGGCCAGCCTTGGGGGGAGCGTGCTGAGTGTCCTGTGCCTTTGCCAGCTGCCGTGGAATTAGTTCTGTTGTTCCCATCTGCATGGAGCAAAGTGCTCTGCTAAGTTTTAGCAAGACTCATTTGCCAGTGTCTGAATCAGCAGAAGACAAAGTAGTGATTATTTACCACCACAGAGCAATCTCACCTCACGCACAGGACAAGACATGAGGAGGCAAAATTACATTCAAGTGTAAAAGCAAAAGATGCTTAGGTCCTGTGGATTAAAACTGCATGAGCCCGTTCTACCACTGAGCACAGTTTCAAGGGACATTGGCTATCATGAATGTAATTAGCAGATGGAAAATAAAAGGGTAATCTGTGTTCAGCACAACTGTGGTTAATCCCCACAGTTGGGCTGTAGTGAATATCAAGATTGTGACTTACAGATGTACGGAGTCCTTTTAAAAATATGTGACAATGCAAGGTAGATTTTCAAGGATAATCAGAGATCTAAAATACCATGGCTTCTGAACAACTTTTGGGACAGACTTGGGAGAGGAAGTTGGGGTGAATGAGGATCCATCTTAACATCAGAAATGGAGGATTCCTGTCATTTGGGATTTTTTTCCCCATGTTTCTCTTCAAAATTGAATTTGTCAGTGAAAAAAGAAACCAATAGCCAACTGTAGAAACATTGATCTTAACTTCTTTCTTTCCAGCTGTATATTTTCTTAGCCTAAAAGGAAAAACAAAATTGAGAATAATTTTTTTCCCATTAAAAATGGGGGGGAGAGGGGGGAATATTCTTAAAGTGAGAGAAAATATTTGATGGTATTTTTCTATTAAAAGTGATTTAAGCTCCTTTAGTATTTGTCCAGCAGGTTTCATCCAGAAATCAATTTTATTTTGTGAAGCCCATTATGGTTTCTCACAATATCCGTATCCAGTAAATGTGGCAAAATAAGGCCTTATGTTAGGCAGGCATATGGGAGAAGAGGTAGGAGCTATGAAGAGCTACCAGAAGAAAGGGGAAGCACAAAGAAAGGGTTTTAAGAATGAGATTAGTCTGTCTGGAAGAATGCAGGGCAGAATATGCAATTGGGAAATAAAAGATATAGGCAGGTGTGAGCTGACGAATACAACCTCCTGAAGATAAAGTGAGGGTGACTGAATGTTGTGATGTCATAGTAAGCCAATGGAAATAGCTTGTCTGAGAAGAGGAATTCTATTAAAAGAGCAAGATAAAACAAAGTTGGAGTATTACTTATAACTCAGAAATGCATCAGTTCACATATTCCAAGATAAAACCTGATATGTGTTGGGGTTTAAAAAAAAAAAAAAAATTGCTTCTGCTAAGATGAGGGGGAAAAATTGTCTTGTGCTTAACACGGACTGATGCTTTCAGAACGCCCATTCAGGCCGATAAGTGTTCTTTTAAAGTAGGAAAGCCACCACTGAAAATGATAGGTAGTAATCAGTTTCTCTGGGAATTTCTTGTTTAACTTGTTTACTCTTAACAGGTATTCCCATAAGAGGGACTTTTTTTTCCTATTTTGGTTTCTTAGTGCCTAATTTTGACACTACAAGTTACATTTTTGTTCTTGGAGGATCTCATCCAAAGCTTCACAGTAAAGCTAATGCGAAGCAGTGTTTTATTTATGCAGGCATAGTTAACCCAAGCTTGAGAAGTGTTTTGGTGTTTACTGCCAGTATCAGTACAAGCTGGGTAATGCAAGGATGGAGCAGAGCCCACACAAAAAATGACCTGATGGTACTGGTGGGTGGGAAGCTGGACATGAGCCAGCAGTGTGCCCTCACAGTCCAGAAAGACAACCGTATCCTAGGCTGCATCAAAAGAACCATGACCAGCAGAGTGAGAGAGAGTGATCCTGCCTATCTGCTCTGTGCTGGTGAGACCTCACCTGGAGTACTGTGTCCAGGTGTGGAGACCTCAGTACAGGAGAAACATGCTCCTGTTGGAGCATGTCCAGAAGAGGACATAAAAAAATAAAGAGGATATAAAAAAAAAATAGTCCATTTCTCCTATGATGACAGACTGAGAGAGCTGAGGTTGCTCAGTTTGGGGAAAAGAAGAATTCAGGGAGACCTGAGAGCTGCCTTTCAGGGTCTAAAGGGATGCTGAAAGAAAGAACAGAATCTGTATCAGGATCTGTTATGATAGGACAAGGGGACATGGTTTCAAACTAGAGGAGGGGAGGCTTGGAATATAAGAAGGTTTTTTTTACAGTCAGGGCGGTGATGAACTGGCACAGGTTGCCCAGAGAGGAAGTGGGTGCCCTGTCCCTGGCATCCAAGGTCACACTGGATGGGGCTCTGAGCATCCTGATATAGAGTAGGTGTTCAACGTAGGGGGATTGGATTGGATTGAATGGCCTTTAAGGGTCCCTTCCAACTCAAATGATTCTGTGATTCTATGATTCGTTTGTTGTTGCTGTCTTAGAATAGAAATGAAGGAGTCTTCTCTCCAAAGAGGCTCTCAGGTAAATGCAGTAGTACATAAAATATTGTCTTGTGAGTTTATTTGCCTCTACAAAATGCCGTGGAGAATAAGGATTAAGAAGTGTCAGCACTACTACTATGGGAGGTGAACTCAATGATTGTAATGGGTCCTTTCTAATCCAGATTATTCAATTATTTTGCTCTTAACAGATGAAATTAAGAGATGGCTTTTTAGTCATACTGGTGTGCTCTGCTTGAGCTGCTGGCTCTCTCAAGTATGGGTGTTCCCAATTCTCTTGTATATACACACGATATTTAGGAAAGCTGTTTTTTCCCGAGGGTCCAATTCCAGTAACAGGGATCATGGTGATTGAAGTGAATGGAATTTCAAAATATGCTTTAATACATGCTCCAGTGCATTACTCAGTTGGACCTAGGATGCATGGTACTGTTCAGCGTTTCTAATCAATAGAGTCTCGTGTTTTTGAGACGTGCAATATGTTCTTCTGATTTCTGTCTACTCTCTGTAAAATTCCTCTTTTTCTTTTTGTTTTAGGAATAGGTTTGCATTTGTAAGCCTTATCTTCTGATCTGAGAAAATATTCTGAGATGTTTAATAGCCAAAATTGAATATCTGCTCTAATTTATTTATGGCTCACTTTTGGCCTTTGAAGTCCTCATTTCCAGAACATCTTGTATTTTCTGCCTCATGAATTCTTAATAAGTTCCAGTTGAAAGTGCAGCAGATCCTGGTTTGAATCATAGCCCCCTCCCCTCAAAAAGTAGTGTATGGCTTCCCCCAAGCCCTCATTTCCCCACTGCTTCAACCACTTTCCCTTCTTACTAAATGTTGGCAATTTCACCAATGCCCAGGCTGACCCACAAGGTTTTAGAATCCTTTTAATCCTTTTTATGGTAACAGAAACATTTGAGACTTTTCTTTGAAGGCTTTGTACAGTGCAGAACACCTGCAGCTTAACACGCTGCGCTAGCAAACACCCCCTATGAGTCTAATGGAGTCTGGCATCTGAGAGCACTGCTGCACAACACTGCTGGAATAATGAGGCTGTACCTTCACCTTAGGACCTATACCATCACAGCTAAATCTGCTTTATCGAATGGCATAGGCAATAACAGACTGCATCCTAAAGGTGTTGCTAAAAGTGGTGCACTGTGCTGATCAGCAGCTGAATGCCTCCTGCTCAGCACAGCATGGAGATCTACATCTAGCATACATCTAACCTGAAGGAAAGGCTTAGAACCTGCCTCACATCTGCCCTCGTGAAAATGTGCTTGCTAATGAGCTGAAACACCTGTGGCTTTTGATACTGCTCTAAAAAAATTTACAAACATGTAGACAGAATGAATTTGTTGAGATATAGAAGTTCTGGAAAGTTTTAAAGGCTTCTGAAAATGTCGCTAAAAGATGTCATCAATTTCCTTATGTTTCTCTGCTGTCATTTAAATGTTCACCTTTGGTATTTTATCTCTACATCTTTTCTTTTAGAAGGACTCTGGTATACAAAACTGTGAACATATTGAAGTGTTATCTCAGAAACCACTCTGGCAAGGAGATACAGAGAGAGAGAGAGCAAAGACACAAAGAAAAGTAACCTGTGCTGAAAGATGTAAACTCACAATTACACAAAGAATTCCACTGTTCAATCTTACAGCCAATAAAGAGGGTAAATCAGTGCAGAGGCCAGGAAAGGATGCCAAATGGGTACTTGTGAGTACTAAAAGACTGGATGGTAGAATGAAAAGCAGAAGATGCACATCACTGGATTTGAGAGCACTGTGACTGTGCAGTGAGGCTCAGGGAGACCTTATTGCTTTCTGCAGTAACCTGAAAGGAGGTTGCAGTGAGGTGGGGATCAGCCTCTTCTTCCAAGTAACAGCAATAGAAAGAGAGGGAATGGCTGTATGTGGCATCACTGGAGGTTCAGGTTGGATATTAGGAAAAACTTCTTGGAGAGGTACTGAAACATGTTGCTTGGGGAGGTGTTGGAGTCACCATCCTTGGAGGTACTCAAGAAATGTGTAGATGTGTCACTAAGGGGTGTGGTTAGCGGGTATGAAGGGGATGGGCTAGGTGATCTGAGAGGTCTTTTCCAATCTTAATGGTTTTAAGATTTCATGATTGCAGAAGTGAAAAGTAGAGCTGTGACAACTGCTGCTAGCCCTGGGTTAGATTCTGAGCTCGTAGGAACTGGTGGGGCCTAATCACGTAGAGAAGGAAAAAAATGTTTTTTTCTGTTTTATGTGCTGCTGACAAGTGTGGCACTGGTTATCCTAAGGAGAGCAGATGTACATCGCAGAGGAAGGCAGTAAAGAATTTCGGCTGGGAGTTAGTCTTCCCTCCACATTCTCTTCTCAGTATTGAAAAATGGAGGAGTGTCATATGTTCTCAAGCTGATAACAGTTCACTGAAAATTAACTTTCTTTACAAGCTGAGCCTCCTTAGATTTTTATTTATTTATTTATTTATTTATTTATTGAGAAGCAGCCTTAAGATGCCAACTGTATTTTGCCTTTTAAATTCTTGGTTCACCAACATGTGATTAATAATAAACAATAATTTAAATTATTAAATACTGTCAAACTGCCACTTAATTGCTGTAATGAATCTTTAGTGGTTTGAAACTACTTATGAAATATTAGGCAACTTGAAATAAAATGGAAAGCTAATAAAGTACCAGGCAACACTTTGCATTTATTTACATTGGAGAAAACACAGATCTCCACTGTTAATTCCATTTATATGTAAACCTATTGCATTTTCCCCTGGATTTTCTTATTGGAAGAAAAATGTCCTGCATTTTTGCCAGTTCAACTAAGTAAATTCCCAACAAAACCAACTAGCAGATGGCAGAAAATAGGGATAGGTCTATATTTTTGTAGGCACTCTAGAAAGACTTTTTTTCTGAAGCACGTAAATGGGCTTCCAAGAAATAAGGTGGTCTACTCCCTTTCAAGTGTCTGAACACTTTGGATAAGGGAGTGGCACCTACAGCTTTGCCTATCGCTTTTACCAGAACATATTTAAGACCCTTGGGACTTACAAAGATTATCCAGAAAACCATGCTTCTAAATTTTTCCCTTTCAAACTGCAAAGTGCTCTGAGTTCATCCTTGTGAAAATCAGATCTATTCTGCATTGGGCATTAAAATTTTAACTTTGTGGGTTTTTTGTAAGTAATAAGTTTTACATAAGTTTTTGGTTTTTTTGTTTGTTGGCTTTTAATTTTTTCTTTACCGTAGAGTTTAGACTAATTAATTTGAAAATAATGAGATTTCTATCTGGTTTCATCTTACCATGGAAGTGTCGCAGATTGCACAGGTTTAGATTACATTTTTCGTTGAAGGTCTGTGATCTGAAGTGAATTGCCTTTTTACTCTAACAGCCTTTTCATGTACGACTCAGAAAATCCCATAGAATTTCCCATAGTAAAGAAACCTTAGGGTTTTGGTTTTTATGAATTGATTGAGGAAAGCAATTGGTAAAGGTTCCTCTTTTGAAGAACTCCTTCACCACCTCAGATTTCCTTCTGATAAATGGAATTACTGACAAAATTCTGTTTTCCGATACTAAAAGTATAAAACTGAAAAAGAGCCATAAGGAACAACTAAAGCCAGCTGAGAGGAGCACCATTTCCATTTGAAATAGCAGGAGGTGATTTCAGCTAACCTATCTAGACAATCCTGTAATACACTGTCCTTCAAACTGCATGGTACAAGCAGTGTTGCAAAGGCATCTCCATGCTAAGCAATGACTGACCTGCTGTTCAGTGAAATCTCAATCTCCTGCTTTCAAGGTATTTAGAGGAATGTGCACACAGGCTTGTGTATGTGAAAGGGTCCTTCTGAAAGTATACCTTAGTGCTGACCTATAGCTTTTACTGTTTTTTTTTGTGTGTTTTTTTTTTCTTTTTCTTTTTTTTTTTTTTTTTTTTTTTTTTTTTTTTTTTTTTTCTCTACAGTTGCTATGGAGTCTTTACTGATTGTACATTGTAGAGTTTGGGTCATCAGAGTTGCTGCCCCACACAGTTCTGCCATCTCAAAGAGCTATTGTACTGAGCTGGCACCTGTGAAAAGCAGTGAGAAATGAGATGAAGAGAGATTTATTTCACTGCAGTTTTATTTCTTGTACTTTCTTGCTGAAGCAGTAACTACATGGCAGAACCTTGGAAGAAAGTGCAGTATCAAAGAACAAAAGTATAAAAATGCAAAAGCAATCCTATGTTTTTATGTTGAGCTCTAGTTCAGTTTAGGAATACAGCAATGTAGATCACTAGTAATGTACCCTTCCTGGTAATGTTAATTATGAAATAAAATCTAAAAACTCTGCAAATTTGTGGGAAACTTGAATCAGAGTCTAAATTGCAGGACATAGGTCACTCCAGTGATGCAGAAATATTGAACATGTAGAAACACATTCTCCTGTGGAATGAACAAAACTGTGTCCAGTTCAAGTCTGATAATCGGGACCATGCACTGAGAAGCTTGGCTCTATCTTGCCAATATAAAAATTCAAAAAATATTGTTTACCTCTCTTTATGTCCTCACCATGCCTTTTCATCCCTAAAAGTGATAAGAAAAAAGGATGAAAGGTCTCAGTGCACTTCCTGCTTTTTTTTTTTTTTTTTTTGAGGCTCCAAAAATCTCATAATCTAACCAAATTTGTCTTTTACTGAAATTACTAGCCTTCCTTCCATATTTAGAGAGTTTATGCTTGTTTCTTTAATACAGTTCCTCTGAGGATCTGCCAACTTCTTAAGCTCCTTTCCCTGAGACTTATTTTCACCATCTGTAATTCTGAATGTGTTTATTTTACAAGTGAAACAAAATTCTTAATTGATTTCAGGAAAGGTAGTCTTTTAGGCTAACCAAGTCCTCAACTGTTCATATAAGAATATTTGTAGATATGTATCAAAGCATCAGCATCAACCATCAAATGCAGGCAGGATATCATGTATCTGATATTATAGTGAATCCATATTATGTTCGTAAGACCATGAGAAACATTCACAGTAAAACCACACAGTACAAACACAGAAACTTAAATCATGCTCATTGAAAAGTTTGCCAAGGTTCATGAATCTTTTGAACTAACCTGGGCCTATTTTGAAATGAACAGAAGACATGATTTTGTATTGAAACCAGGTGGGTCTCAGGGGTTTTTGTTATTTGGGGTTCACTTGGAGTTGAAATTTGAAGCTGAAATCAAAGGATGGAACCCAAAAATGATCCAACAGAAGAAAACCATTCTGATATCACTGATGAAAAATCAGACATTCTTAACTTTTTTAAAGTAAACTAATCAAGGCATGTTTACCATTAAACTGTGAATTATGTGATATGATTACATACATGTTTTTGGAGAGTGCTCTCACCCAAGGCACATAAGTAACTGAATGTCTCATTCATGAAAAGACTAAGACTGTATTAGTGAAGGATATAAATCCTTCTGCTTATCTGCTGGATAAAAATCAAGACAGACGAGTCTAAAAATCCAAAAGTCTGCATTGCCACTGTCACAGAGAAAAATTATATGTCAGTTCTAATGGAGGAGCTGGAGGAATGAAGTTTTTTGCTGTCCTTGTGGGATGCTAAGCAAGCATTCATAGTGTTCTAAAAGTAATAATTGTTGGTGGCTGCAAACCTGTAAGAGCGAGACTCTGGGCTTTTAGCAATTACAGAAGGCATATAAACAAGGAGCTGATTTTGTTCTGTTAGAGACCTCAAGGCTTGCAGTTCAGAGCTCTTGATTCTCCTCAAAATGAACTCCCTGTTAAAAAAAAAAAAAAAAATATGGTCTCAGTTTATCAGTCTGCAAGATAGCTCACATGATGCAAAGTTTAATTTCTGAGACATTTTGCAAAATAAGCATAGTATACAAGAGAATATAAAATATTAATTAAAAAAACTATAGGTGTAAAATCCAAAGTTGCTGAAGTAAATAGCTTGACATTGGATTTGGGGTTTTTGTTGGATAAGAGATAGAAGAAGAACTCATAAGTAAATGTTTTTGTCCTTGATAATCATGTGAGAACAGGTTGTTGCTGTGGTGTTGGCTTTGCTATTGTTTTTATTTTTTTTTTAATAAAGTAAAATGTGAACAGATGTGAACAATGAATAATTAACAAGTAAATCAACATCTTCTGAAGTAGTTTCATTTGTGAATGCAAGCTAGTAAATGAACAAGGAGTTGATTGATGAAAATTTGGAGTTTAAAACTATTTCCATTTGAATTTTTTTTTTTTTTACCAGTTCCTACATTAAAAGAGGAGAATTTTAAATATGCCTTTGAAGAGTGGCTTGCACATTTTACAACACAAGAGAAGGCAAGGCCAAAATAAAGCCCACTAAATTTTCAGTACCATGAAACCCTAAAGTGAAGGCTCTGGGGAGCAGTTCATTGCCATGGAAGCAAACACATGAGAGAAAAGTCTTTGGATCCTTTTCCTACCACACACAGCTAAAGATACATGGATGTAAGAAAGAATTGGATTGACTGACTTTTAGAATTTTTTAATTGCATGATTTTAGTGTTTGTGAAAGGCAATGGATTCAGACATCTCTGAATGTCTGTGTGGTGGCAGAGCCTGTGCCAGCCCAAATTTCCCACATTGCCTCCTGGGTAGTTTGCAGGTCCACCTCTCTGGCAGAAGTAAGGCAAATTCATTAAATTCATTTCATAAAAACAATCAAAGGGAAACCAGGTGACCTGTGTTCACCTACACATCTCATTCTCTGCAGAGTTGGAGGCAGGTTCAAATAAAAGAGAGTCTTTGCCTCCTGGTGTATTTATTTTTCCTTAGATATTAATTTCTGGATCCTAATGCCTGCAAAAAAAAAAAAAAAAAAAAGTCTGTATTCAGATTAGCAGCTCAGGTTCATGTCCATCTCTTTACACAGTGATCTTTCTTGCTGGAAAGCCTGAAAACAAAGAGCTTGCCAATATAAAATGTTCAAAGCTGGTGGAAAACATTTGTTTCCAATATCATTTGTGAAGGGATTTCACTCATCTCCCTCTATAACTAGTTGAGATAAGAAGTAAGATAGGCTTGATGCATTTAAATGGTAGTAAGCAAATAGAGATAATTAAGTAAGATAACAGGGTTAACTCTTAGGGCATGAAGCTTATCTTCATGCTGAGCTGATTCACTCGAGTTAGAGGAATGACTTTGCATTTGCAGTTTTGCAGCTCCCAACATATGATTAAATATGTGATTAAAGCTCTTTTTGATCCAGAATGTTAGAGCAGCGTAATTGAGGTATCCTCATTCTTTCTCTAAAAGAAGTCATCTAGAAGCATTTTGAGGCTACTTTAACATCCATGCCCTCCTGGATGATCCTACATCACAATGTAGGCTTTCACCCTTCCAGTTATCCGCGTATATTACCATCAAGCCTCACATCTATAAATATCTGAAAGGGAGAACTCATGGATTTGATACCTGATTAGCTTTAGTGGACGTGTAATGAACTGGGAAAGAAGCAACAGTGATTTTCACTTCCACCGTTCTGCCCATCTGCCTCCCCAGGTGCTTTCTTACAGCTTGGAGTGGTCTGCATCCTCCCACTGATTTTCACACACTTCTGCCTCCTCCCTTGTGTCGACAGGGACCATTTTGTGCGTGCAATCTGGCAGAGGTGTGGGATGTGGGAAAAGGTGACTGACAGCAATGAGCAGAAACGTTAAAGGAGACACAAAAGGTAATCCACTGTACTGATTTCTACTCACCGAGTCTGTCTCGAAATCTAGAAGACAAATGAAATGTGTCAGCTTAAAAGCTCATTATTTTAAGCCAGCCTTGTGAAGGCTTGATTAATTTTTTTGAATTTGATGTTATCAATACAGTCAGTATACCAGGAACAGCTCCCATCTGTTCTTCCCTCTTGTCTTCCCAAAATGGAGGGTAGCTCTCAGGGTGTTGGGGGTTGCTGATGTTGTGGATTTTTTCTAAACACAGTGTTTTCCCATGCTTCCAAGACCAAGAGCTCCCCCACACAGCAGGCACGAGGCTTCACTAGCACGTACTGTATGAAAGTTCAGCACAGTGGCTCTGTTTTGCTGGACAACAAAAGTACTAACAAATTGAACAAAGAGCACAGGAGGATTGAAAAAAAAAAAAAAAAAAAAGGCTTCTGATTCAAAGCAAATATTTTTATTTAAATTTTCAAATGAATGTACTTTTACTGCATTCCTTCCCTTCTGGGCTCACTTTCCATAAACACTCTAGTGAATAAACTTTATAAACAGGAATAGTGCTAAAAGCTAATTTTAGAGTCTGAATTTTCAACTGTTCTCCAAAAGTAAAATCCAAACCAAACTTTAATATGAATTTTACACTCAGCAATGCAGTTTGAGCACCTAGGATTGCTACTGTTGACCCAGGCATAGCAAATGCCATCCCAGAGCCAGTCCTGCCAGGGATCCCTAGCTCTGGTCTGTGAAATAAGATTCTTCAAAGGATAAAATGAAATTTATCACACTTTGGCCTTTTTTGTTTTCTTAAAAAAAAAAAAAAAAAACAAACAAAAAAACCCTGATATGTACAGAACCAGGCCATAGACAAAAGAAATTCCTAAATAATTATTTAATCCAATGGTATAGCAGCTTCTAGCTAGGGAAAGGGGCCATTAGCTCTTCATCTGCATTATTTTGTCTGATTGCATGCTTACAAATGTGAATTTTTTGGTGAGTTGTATAACGAAGTTGTATAAGAAATTATACTGGACAGTACTGGAAAAACCATCTAACAAGTTGTGCTTCTCTGTGCAGAATTGTTTTTTCCCTAAGAAGCTGTTCCCTAAAATGTCATTTATTTTGTAAAGGAATACAGTAAGATTAAAAAACAGGAGTATAAACATGGGAACAATAATGCATCAGTGTCAGCAGATAAGTTTCAGTAAATACCATCATATTAATTGTGTAGCTCTGAAGCGAAGTTGCTTTGGTCACCCCTTCCAGAATGTTGCACCAACCATTCTCCACTACCAGCAGTGTGTATGTGGCCAACTACTGAAGTTCTGCACACACCCTCAGTGTTCCCAGATAGGTGGGAAGCAGCAGCTTTTGTTCCATTTCTGGCCCATTTTTAAGAGGAAGGAGAAAAATAAATCTGCTCTAAGGTATAAAGACATCAAGCAATACAAAAAATATGAAAACAACACAGAGGTTTTGCAATGAAACCACAACCGTGAGAAAATCAGAGACAGAGGAAGTGAAATCCCAGTTCTGTTTCCAGCTCGCTGTGTGGTCTTGGGCAAGTCACAAAGGGCCATGTTTTGAACATCTCACACTAGGAACCAGCTCCTTACAAAGTGCTCCTGCTTTGCATCGCAATCCATGCAACTCGCAGTGAACTATGGAAGCAGCTCGGATGTGGGTCTACTTATGTATGGTTTTGCAGTCCACTCCTGGAGCTCTGTTTGACTCCATCTACTCGCATAAAGCAAAAACGAAAGCTCTTACCGCTTTGACAATGATGTTTCTGAGTTCAGCCTAATAAGCGAACATTTGCATAGATCTTGGAAAATGTGAAGTGCAAAGTAAGTGTTGTGCAGCTGGAGCAGATGTAGCTTAAAGCTAATCTCCCTGCTTGGGCTTGGCAGGCATTATGAGGAGCTGCGGAGCAGAGCAGCATGCCTGTGAAAGGGGAATGCTAGGATGTCAGGATCCCTCTGGTAGGACCAGAGCCTTTATAAAAGTGCACAACACATCCTATTCTAACTGTTTTACTGTTGTGTTATCAAGTGAGCGGCCTGCCTTAAGCCACAGACATTGCTCTACAAATCTTTTAGTGTGCTGGGAAGTCCCAGAGATATCTGCACACCACAACCATTATTATATAGTGTGGGTCCAACAGCAGTACATTTCACGTATTCCAAATCTTTTCCATACATTTGGCACTGTCATACCTTAGTCCCCTAGATTTTGCTCCACCTTTCTTGTTTCTTTAATACGGTTAATGCTACCCAGCTGTTTGCAGTCAGCTTTAGAAACTGTAACTAAATTAGCATTCCTGCTGAAGCTTATTCCCTGAGTATGTATTCTCTACATTACTGATGTTCTCCATGCATTTCTTGACATTCAAGTATGGCTTCACTTTTACTTGCAGAGTGTTATATTTCAAAAAATAACACTCGTTTTGAAAAAAAAAATAAAAAAATTAGAGATGGGCTGGGAGAAAAATCCTGGACCCCGTAAGTCCCTGGTTGCAGGGGAAGTTTACATCCAGACTGGATTAGAAATGTGCAAGTAACCCTCATCATCGGATTCCCTGTCCTGTTAAACTGTGAGATCTTACAACATGTATGTCCCAGCAATGGTAAATCAAGACCTTCCCAAGCGAGAAATTAGGGAGTTAAGTTCAATGATGATTATTTCATACAGCAATTCAGTGTTTAAACCCAGGACTGAAATTCTGAACTGTGCATCTTGCAGCCCCAGTGATGCAATTAAACATCTTTAAGGCTTGTTTTTCACCTGCACTGTAGAAAACAAGGTAGGGAGAACCCTTGGGTTCAGGGTGCAGCACCAGCACTGTGGCTTTCTGCCACAGGGACAGGGCTTTTAGGGTTTTTATCACTTGAGTTTGCCACTAGGCACTTCTTGGGTAGCTTGGGTTGCTGGCTCAGTTATTTCAGGACTGGGTTCTATAGAAAATACAGAAATAAAATAGTATTGTACTAGCAGAATGTGGGATTTTCCTGGAAACTGGCAAATTAAGCAACAAACCAGTATGTAATGCGGCCCTGCCTGGATCTCAAAATCTATTTCTAAACCATAAATATAAATCATTTTTCATTATTCCTTCTCCACAAAATCTTCTGCAAACATCTCTCATTTGACTGTGGCTCACAGTTGGGCAAAAGAAAAAGGAGCCTTATTCCACAGGGTCATTTGCCCATTGGTGCATGGTCAATGTGACATTTTTTTCCCTTCCTTTTCTGCTATTACTTGTACAATGCTGATTTCCTCTCCTATTCTGTGTTAAAAACCTCCTCCTGTGGTGAGCACATTCCCCACTCTCCTGGGTTCAGTGGAGTGCGTCAGCTCTGGGCAGCCCCTGGAAGCTCCCAGCATCAGCCAGAGCTCAGCAGCCTAATGAAGGCAGGGACAGGATGGAATTAAAAGTGCATCTGCACAAAGCCAACCAGTCCCCAGCAGGCTCCTGTTGGCTGCCCATGCACTGGCCTCCGACTGAGCAGCACATGTAAGCGGGGTAACAAATGATGGAGAGAGGAGTATGTGTGTGCAAAGAGTTCACTGTGTGCTGAAGTCATTTGTTCACTCAAGTTTCAAAGGCCTCCTCTGTCATCTGCAGCATTAAGGGTCGGATTATTGATTTAACGGAGCAGTTGCACTATGCAAAGAAGTGGAAAAAATCCACTTCAGCCTTGGCCTGAGGAGGAAAGCCAGGAGCAGCATTACATATTTCTTGTTGCATGTGCCGTGTGCGCTTGCAAGGATAGGGATCGCTGCTCTTTGCTCTGAGAAATGCTAGTGTCAATCCTGGCATGCTCCTCAACCAGTGCAGAGCCAGCAATTGCAGCAGAGCTCTATGTACCCGCAGCCAGTTCCAGCACAGCCTGCACTCACCAGCCATCAGAGATCCAGCGCCAGCATCGGGACAGCAGAGCACGTTTGGGTTTCACACTGAATTCCAGGTTTTGCTGAAGTGTCTTTAAAGACGTCCCCTGTAGGTTATAAGAGGGAGAAGGGCTGGTTGATTGGATGTGATGCTGCTGCGCTGTGGGGAGAGCATGTACTAATTTCATAGGAGGGAGATACTTGGAAAGCAATGGCACTGAGAGAGACCTAATGGATGTTAAATTAGATATGAACTTTCCATCTGCTAAAATGGCAAAAAGCCTCATGCAAATATGGGATGCATTTACAGACAATTCATGTCACAGTCCAAAAAAAAGGAAACTTTCTTTCTTTAAATGGCAAAGTACCAACAATGGCATAATACCTAGAATCCTACGGTCAGTACTTGACATTACTGTGTCCAAAGATTTCAGAGAAAATTAAAACAAATTAACAAAGGCTGGAGAATAGTTCTATAGAAAGTGTTAAATGGCTGTATGTATGCAGGAGGATGCAGTCAGTTCACAAACCAGCCCCATACCATGGTCCAAAGTGATGCCTGTACAACTCAGGCTGTCTCGTCTCATGTGAACTGGACCCAGCGAAACAAATACATATCCAATCCAAAGGCCAAATGAATCCACTGTTAGGAGTCCCCTCCACAAACCTTAGCAGGAATAGAGCTGGTTGAAAAAGGAAGGCTTTTCAGCAGAGAATATTGAGAAAATAGAGCAACTTTTTAAAGTGTTTCCAAGAAACTGTTCCATTCTCTTTGTATAGAACTGGAATCCAGAGATTTGCTCTGAAGATAGAGTGCTGAATTCATTGACCACAAATATCCTAAGTGTGCAACTTTAATTACAACTTTCCAAAACAAAAAGAAGTGCCTAAAAATTCCAGGAAAATAATCTATTCTTTTCTCTTTTATCACTTTTAAACAGAACCCACATCTCAATTTCTTTCTACTGTATGTAGTGCTGTGCTGCAAGGAGTCTAAAATGCTCAACTACACTTTGTCACGAATCCTGGCTTCACTTGACCTAAGGGATTAATTAGTGTGGGCGTTTTTTAAATATAAACCAGTATTAGCATTATCATTGAATCATAGAATGGCTTGGGTTGGAAGGGACCTTTAAGACCAACTCTCTGCTATATTCAGGAGCACCTCCCTCTAGGCCAGGTTGCTCACAGCCCCATCCAGCCTGGCCTTGAACGCACCCGGGGAGTGGCATCCACAGCCTCTGGACAACTTGTGCCAGTGTCTCACCACCCTCACAGCAAAGAATTTCTTCCTAATATCTAGTCTAAGTCTACTCCCCTCTAGTTTAAAGCCATTTTTCCTCATCTTATAACAGATATGTGCTGTTATAAAAAGTCCCTCCCTAACTTTCCCTGTAAGCCCCCTTCAGGTATTGGATATAGGTAGTAATTAGTCTTGTATTTCTGGAAGGATTATGTGACCTTGGCCTCTTTCCTTCTGTCTATCCCTTTGACAATGAAAAGTGACAGAGGGCTATTTCCATCACTGTATACCCCAGCTAAGAGAATTCTACTAGAAACACAAAATAAATGCCTCTCTGATGTTATTTTGTGCTTAAAGAAAACTTATGAAGCATAGGCAAATAAAGTGCAAAAGGTGGTTTTGAGGCAAGAACAGTCAACTTCAAACTATTTCTGCGTTTAGTATTTCCCTCCAAAATTAAAAGGCTATGACGTGCATTCTGATGACAGTTAGAATTGACCTACTAATTATGGAAGTTATCACAGGATATGTTGCTCACTAATAGGAAATAATAAATAACCGTATCAATGCAAAACTGTTTCCTGTACTGTTAATTGCACAAGAGGAACTCTTTCCAGTTAAAGGAAATGATCTATTCAAAGAGCATTAACATTCAAAGAGTCTGGCTTAATTGATAACATGATTAACTGAATAGGATCAGGAAAGGAAGTCCTTTTACCTTGGAGAGGTGGGGAAAAAGGCTGTAGAGGTGCTTCTGAGGTGGTGTTCTCAGACTACAGACAACAAAACTTAATGAACAGGATTTCCTCAGTGACTTAGCAGCGGTCTTCCTGTACAAATGGTGGATTTTCTGACATGAGAGTATGGATAAAGATAAAAATGTACACAAAAACTTCATGAATGGGAATCACCATGGAACTAGTACACAGTATCTGTAAAATCCATGAGTAGAATAAGTTTATATTGTATATATAATATAGATATGAGTTTATATTATAATATTTTGAGATAATTTAGAGAAGAATACCCTCCGGATCGAAATTAGCCATGGATGAAAACATACACAGTTGTTGGTATAGCAAAGAACAGAAATTGGCGTAACTTTTTCTGCTCCAACAAAACTTCCAGAGGCTTGGAGTAGCTAAGCTGTCAAATTCCCCGGGGCTGTAGAGTGTGGAAGGAAATGGCCAAGAAGATCTGCCAAGGAATGAATCCATCACTATTGCCCATTCCCCATACTCCCTGTTCTCACATCACAAGTCATTGGAGAATGGCTTGCTGTACATTTTATTTCAGCCAGTTCCCATGTGAGGGGATAAAATGATCTGGTTTTCCAGTGATGCTTCCAGGTTTTTGGGGGAGTTGTACTGAAATCAGGATATTGTCCTGCAGAGTTTGGGAAGGAGGCTGGAAGGAAGAGAATAAAGGATAAGCTCCCGCCAACCAAAAATGTGGGGCCCCAACTCGTTATTTCCTATGTTTCTTTCTTCATTGTTCATCCAATCTATCATCCCACTGTGTCATCCTGTGACACGTTTCACATCCCATCCCTTCCAGATCTAAACTTTTTTTCACCCTTCTTCTATTACTTTCTCTCCTGTCTTTCTTCCAGCAAATAGCCACCCTAGATGGGCTGAGCATATGCACTCACACTGTATGTCCTTAGAAAGTCTTACAGAGTTGGCTTCCAAACTCTGATCTCCCTCCCAGCTCAGAACTGATGTTGAAAGACTTGCATAAGTACATACCCTGTGTCTGTTCCCCTGTTCTGTGCTTCATCCCAGTGTAAATTAGGGAAAGTTCTACTAACATCAGCTATGTTACTCTGGTAGAAAATGAAACGGGTGGCTGGAGAATCAGATCTATCCACTTTATCCTTTCCAAATTAAATGATGTAATTTGTTTGCTTTCTTAAAATGAAGTGGTCTTTCAAAGGTGTTTTTTTCTACTGGATATCACATTAGCTTTCCATTAATAATAACAATAGTTACATAAGCAGAATAATTAAAGCACAAAGTCTCCTTAGGTTTCTATTATTGCTCTCAACATACAGTGATGAAAGAAATTGAATAGCAGGAAAATAACCCAAAATATACTTCACGAAGATTGATTCAAGTTGCTGCTAGGAAGATACTGCACCGTATGGAAAATGTAACTGAGTAGCTGACAATTTTGTTTACTTTAAACAAGGGTAGGTAAGATCTGATAATGCATGGGATCATTTTGGCACATAGTACAGCTCTCCCAGACCTATTGCATTATGCCTATCATCGAGTTAGTTCATCTAAAAGCACAACGTGAAACACCCTGACCCTTCTTATCCCTGTTAATCACTTTTAAGTAAATAATACCCCTTTGGAGAATAGTGATTCATATTCTGCAAACAAAGATACAGTCAAGCTGTGAACTGGTCTTCCTGCAATGACAGGTAAAGTCAGGGAGCAAAGATAAGGAAGGATTTTGTCAGACTATTATCATTACTTCACTTTTAATTGCCTATAAAAGTTTTTTAAAGCAGCAGGACTGCATCGAAGAACACAGTCCTTTCTGTTTTCTTTCAAGCCAGCTTCAAAACAGCTGTTCTGTTTCTCTCCCATCATCACCTATTTAAGATAAGGGATCCTTAGGAGCCATTTCCTCTGTGAGCAGCTAAGAAAGGTTGTATATCTCTAAAATGTCCCATGCTATTTCCTTTAGATAAATAAAAAATCACTACAATTCCTTGTTTCCTGAAGCGTTGTTATAGCCGTGGTCACACAGGGCAAAAGCTGAGCAAGAGGTTGAGGACCTTGCAGTTCATGCATTTACATTTCCACTTCATTTTCTGCTTTTCTTTACCAAGATGCAACCCTGCTTGATATTCATGCACCCCTATGTCATTCTAGCCTGCAATAGGTGGATCCAGACTTTTGCTGAGCTGCTCCTCAGATGGTTTTGGAGAGGTGGGTAAAAAACTGTTCTGATTTTTCACTGGAATAAGAAGCTGAGGCATGTTCCTTACTGTCTCATTAATCTGGAGTTGTGGAAATCACTCATGGACCCAAGAATGTTGCTTGTCCACACTACACCAAAAAGTTGTGAGCTATGTTAGTCAAGATGTTATGCAGTGTGTGGCTAACTGGAGACAAAACCTCGGATCAGGACAGCAGTATTTGAACACCATGCTTCCAGGGCTTGTGACTCTTGTTTCTTCATAATGCCAGCTTGCAAGCCTCTATGCCTTGCTCCTCATTACTGCATACACGTGCCCTCAGCTGTATACAGAGGCTGAAAGCTCTCTGTGAGGGCATATAAGATTAACATTTTGCTGCTACTGTGGCTTCTAGCAGTGCCTGTTCACAATGTGGATAAAAAGCCAAGATTCCAATCCACAAAATGTTTGAGACATTTATCCAAGTTGCTCAGAAACTGGAGTTCACTTTGTTTACAGAATGATGATGTGTGAGAGATAGGTATTTTTCAATGGACAGGTCAGGAAGCTCCATTTTATAAGTTAATAAGTTAATAAGACAGATACATTAAATGATTAATTTCTCAATCCATTTAAAGAAAACACTTTAACACATTATGATGTGACCAGTGGCAGAATATGATTTGTCATGTTATTCATGAGATCCTGTGAGAAAAGTCTGTGCTGGAGCAGATCTGGTGGTGGATCTGATTTTGCTTTGACTCACTCTCCCACATTTTGCTGAGGCTGTAGAAGAAAGTGGTGTGATATTTGACTTACCATCAGAATGTTTAGGTTCAATACAATCAGATATCTAACTTGTTTAGTGGGTTTATTCCACCATTTTCCTAAATATCACTGCCAGTTTTTGTCAGAGATTATATCTAACTAGTCTGCTTGGCAGAGAACAAGAGGTCAGATGCTCATCTGGTGTAAATCAACGGTACCTCACTGATATCCATAAAGCAGTAGAGCTACCCTGGTTTACACCAGCTATCTGGGTTCAGGGTTTGTGTTGAACCATGTAAAGTTTTTTGAGGCATTTCCAGTTGCCTCGAACACATTTATGTTCAACACCTCAGTCAGAGAGCACTGATAATCTGTAGAAGTTGACCTTGAATGCTTTTTTTACTGAGAAACTGATGTAGGGTGAGAGTGTGCCTTTTGTAAGGTCTGGGAAACATATGCAAGCTGCTTTGGCAGAGATCCAGTTCTTTTGTAACTATCTAATCCTGAATGAAAATCTTCTCCGTAAGATACATTCCTCTTCTGTGAAAGTCTTCTGCAGATGCTCATATTCCCTTCTTTTTTTTAAAAAAAATCTCTTTATTTGTCCTGATATCCCTAGAACAGCCCCACAAGGTTCTCTAATTAAAAAAGAAATAACTATTTAAAAACTTTCATCTTGCTACTTTATTTTATGTACTTTAAGCATTTTTCAAGTTTGCATGAAGCTTGAAACAATTTTGTCAATTGTAGTATAGAGGGGAAAAAAAAAAACCAGAAGAACCAAAATCTTGTTTTTCCTGAATGAGAAATTTTATTCGCCAGTAAAGATTTCTGATAGTCCTTAGAAATAGAAGTTCAGCATGACTCTATATCCCAGTGTAGAGAAAAAGTGAGAAGTCTAGGAGGACTTCACAACATGACTTTGTCTTGGGCTTTCTGTGAGTTTCCACAAGAAAGCTTCACAACACCCACATGGCAAATACTTAATTCACAACATAGTGTGAAACTGAATAAATGTCACTTTAATTAGCTTTCTAAATCATGGAATACTGTGTGGTTTTTACTTATTTTTATATAGATAAAATAGAAAAGAGCGTACTCAGTACTCTGCTGCTTGACACCATTAACTCAAAGAATTTTTTTAATATCTTTGGAACAACTTTACTTGTGTGTTTGTATCTCCTCACAGACAGTCCTCTTCTATCTTTTGGAATTAGAATAAAAAAAAATCAATACTTTTATAGAGACTTGCAGCATTTCAGTTCCAAAAAGATGTCGTAAATAGTTTAGTGTCTGAGTATGAGCTCAAAAAATAAGAAAAGAATATGCTTCTGAAGTTTTTGATCTTATTGTGAGCTTTGAAATTTTCTGTGTGGTGAATTCATTAAAAAGATACAAAATATAAGCTCAAGATTTCAAATTTATTTGGTGCTACAGAAGCCTTCCATTCCAGGAAGAAATATATATCAAACATCAGCCCAAATAATGCCATGCTTATTGTAATTTCTTGAATACTGCGTAGTTAACATTCAAATGAAAACAATTTTTTTTTTAGAGATTTTACTTTCTTTTTTTGCAGTCTTTGTTTATAGCAATCAAGTTATGTAATATATAATTCAGAATTTGCACTAGACACAACCAGTAAAATGTGATGCAAATTAAAGGTGGGCAAACCGATTCAGACACAGGATGAACAAGCCTGAATCTCAAATGAGAATTTACTCTCAGATGCTCAAAATGTGCTTTCAAATTTAGAATGCTTATTCTTTCACTTTCAGTCACTTTTGTGTTTCTTTATTCTGAAACAGCCATCAAGGACAAGAGAACAGATGTCGTAAAGCATGCTTTCTTAGAAGACTCTTTCCATCTGTCTCTTTTCTTAACCAACAACTTTGGTTGCCAGCCTTGCTCCAGTATTCATTTCTCTCTCCCATTTAGTACTTTATTTTTCATTATCCCTGTTTCCATACACTCAGTCCTCCACCTTTGTTAATTTACATCATCTTGAGATTCAGGGAGCTGGGAATTATACATATTCCTCTCATTCTTTGAAAAATTTTGAACACATCTGTCCAACTCTAATCCCAAATGTTTTCTCCTATTTTATTTCACTGAGACCATTAACTGCGGCTCATGAGTGCCTTTTCCTATTTCACAGAGTGTTAAGTGATATTCACAATGTGATATCTACCACACACGTTTCATTTTTTTATTCCATTATCTCCCTAAAGGAAAAATGTAGGGAAAGTACTTTGTTCATTTGTTTGCTTAATATAATGATGTATTTAAAGTGAATGGTATGCTTTTACATTTTAGGAGGTAATAATTTACTTTGTTCTTCAGTTGGAAAATCTGAGCACTTCTGATGCTTGGGGTATTATGTGATATCATACACTATAATGAAGCTTTATCTATGGTGCTGACCTAAGTGTGCAAAGGAGATAGCACTGGAACTCAAGTCCTGGAAACTCCTGGTGGAACAATTGAGAGCCAGCTTTCAGAATGCTATAAAATCTGATCTGCTGCTATGGTATGATCAAACATACCACGTCTCATACTACTTTCATGTCAGTATTCATCAAGTTACTCAACACAGATTAGTCAACAAACAATATCTTATTTCTGCCACTTGAGAGCACCTTGTATAAAAATAGACTAGAAATTATCAATGAATGTGATGCCTTCTCCCTGGGAGAAAAGAAATATGTACTACTTGAAGAAATGGTAACTTTCATGAATATTGGTTCAAATGTACAAACATGGATTGTCCCAAAATCTGCAAATGCTTAAGAGGATCAATAGTGTCTGTTACGTAAGAGAATCCAAGAAGAAAGGCGACAAATGAAGAGTAGAAAGAATAGGGAGAATAAATAACCTATCTTTCTTGCTCCCATCAGCCTGAAAACTTCATGGTGTGAGTGAGAGGAAGGCAACTGTCTCCTAGACTATATCCAGACCATTTTTAAATTTTGCCCACAAAGTCCTGCTTCCTTTTGTCCTAATACTAGGAAGTTTAGTGGTATTGAATGGCACTTGGTATAATAAGTCAATTATTCAACTCAAGATATTTTTTACAACTTTCATTTAACAAACTGACTGTATAAAGGAATTATCACAGAAGGTAAAATTTCATGAAACCTTTTGAAAATCTCCCTCCTGTCTTCATTGAGGAGCTCCATAACCAGAACTGAAAAAATGGTTTGAGAATATTTCATTCTCTCTACCTGAAAAGAATCGCAGCAAACAAAGATGCATCTCAGTACCAAACTCAGGCTAACACTGAGGCAGTGTTCACTCAGTTTAGGTAACATTGTGTGAATATTCAGCATTCATGGAAACAACACATGGAGAATATCAAAGCTCAAGTTACCAAACTATTTGCAGCTCAGATTCATGGTGGGTAACTCTATGGGCATTATCTATCTAATTTCTCCTTACATGTACAGAACTGCAGATGCAGTAGTTTTTCCTTTCCAGGAAGAGCTCTTTTCATCTGATTCCAGCTCTGTTGATTGGTGGGCCCCAAAGGGACAGAGCAGAAGTTATACCACATATGAACAGATGAAATGGGTTAACTGCTTCAAAGTAGAGTACTTAGCGTTAGTCAAGTTTGGGGAGGGGGCACATGGGGAAGAGCTGTACTTGCAGGCAGTGGGGAGCTTGAAAGCGTTACCTGGGAAATATAAGTTTCTTTGTAGAAAATCAAAATCATCCTTTCTATCCCAAACAGCCAGCACACACATTCAATGCAGAACAGTCATGTGTTCAGGTGCCCGGGACCAAAGTAATCACTCAGGATCAGAGCTATGTGAAAAACTCTGCCACAAACCTGGCAAAAAAGCACAACTTAACACTTTTGCAATACAGCAAGGCATTTTTTCATCCTCACCTCAAATATTCTGGTAAAAATCAAAGTTATTTTTTCTTCACTAACATTAAGCCCAGGTAAACTACAGATTCATAATTCAGTAGGAAGGAAGTGGACTCTCATTTGCGAAGAAATTCTGCTGATTTGAAAGGAAGAAGGCTTCAAAACTCATGTGAAATACAAATTCCAAAAATGTTTCAAGTCAGATGCAATATATTATTTAGATAAAAATTCTGGTTAAGAGTTCACCATGTTTAACTTTTGATTTTTAATACAAATAGCAACAAAATTATTTCAGCAGGAGAAATTTTCGACATTGTTGAAAATCTTTATTTTGTTCTTTTCAGAAAAAAAAGTTTAATTCAAGTGTACACTTATTTAGCTTTACATGAAAATGACGTTCTTCTCTGAAGATTTATTTTGTCAAAAATTCTTATCAATAACAATTCCCAAAAGATGTATCTGGGTTGTTGTTTTTTTTTTTTCCTGAGAAAAAAGGTAAGATATTTAACCATGCCAGTCATAGTTTCTTTATTTCTGGACTACAACAAAGCTCTTTGGCTTCTATATGCTGAGTGATAATTAATTGTATTTAAATTTAGGCTGATCTGCTTAACATATTAGAACTATTTCATTCCTGATCTTCCTTCACAACTGATAAGTGTATTTTTTATCATTAACAATTGTAACATTTAGCCAATTATATTGCTCGTTTTCTCACCACAGTGAGAAAATTATTTCCACTAAATTTATAGGCCTTTTATTAGCAATTATAACACAGTGTATTTCCAACATATATTATCGTGAGTGTACATGCCTCTTCACAATCATTTCTGCAGAACATGATCCGGAATCATAGAATGGCTTAGGTTGGAGGGGACCTTAAAGATCATTTAGTCCAACCAGCCAGCAGGGCTGCCCCTCACCATCTCAAGCTGTCCAGGTCATCCATCCATCCGTCCAGGGATGGGGCACCCACAAATTCTCTGGGCAATTGTGCCAGTGCTTCACCACTCTGAATAAATAATTTCTTCCTTACATCTAACCTAAATCTCACTTTAAGACATTCCCCCTTGTTCTATCACTATGTCTGTGTAAAAAGTCAGTCTCCCCTCTGTTTATAACCCCCTCAAGTACTGCTGCAGTGAGGTCTCCCCTGACCCTTCTCTACTCCAGGCCAAACAAGCCCAGCTCCCTCAGCCTTTCTTCATAGTAGAGGTTCTCCAGCTCTCTGATCGTTTTATGGCCCTCCTCAGGACCTGCTCAACTGGTCTACATCTTTCTCCTGCTGGAGGACCCAGGCCTGGGTGCAGTATTCCAGATGGGATCTCATGAGGGCAGAACAGAGAGGGACAATCCCCTCTCTTTCTCTGCTGTCACCCCTCTTCTGATGCAGCCAAGGATACTGTTGACCTTTCAGGGTGCAGTGCACACTGCTGGCTTACGTTCAGTTTTTAATCCATCAGGACCCCCAAGTCCTTCGCTGCAGGGCTGCTCTCAATGAGCTCTTCTCCCAGTCCGTGCTCATATCTGGAATTGCCCCAACCTAAGTACAACACCTTGCACTTGGTCTTGTTAAACCTCATTAGATTCTCACATGCTCATTTTTTGAATGTGCGCAGGTTTCTCCAGACAGCATCCCTCCCTTCTTTTGTGTCAACTGCACTGCTCAGCTTGGTGTAATCAGCATATTTTTTGAAGGTACTCTCAATCAATGTCTATGCCATTGTTAAAGTTGCTGAAGAGTATTGGTCCCAAGATGAACCCCTGAGGGACACCATTCATGAAGGGCCTGTGCCAGGACACGGAGCCATTGACCACAACTCTCTGGCTGTGGCCATTCAACCAGTGATTTATCCAATGAACAATCCACCATTCAAATCCATATCCCTGCAATTTAGAGACAAGAATGTGGTAGTGGACCGTATCAAAGGTCTTGCACAAGTCCAGGTAGATGATACCAGTTTCATTTCCTTTGTCCACCGATGCCATGGCTCTATCGTAGAAGGCCACCAGATTTGTGTACTTTAACTACAATTTGAGGTAATATCAATACATTTCTAAGTAACTTATTCTACATTTTAGTCTGATATCATCACTATTTCATCATCATGCAGAACCTGTTACCTTGCATTTGATTAATGCCTGTCATTCATTCTGGCACGAAAAATAAGCCAGATCCCTATTGGTAGTTTGAAAAACTGTTCTTCACTGTTAAATTTGTTCATTTAGGGATAATGACGTTGTTTATGTTTCTTCAGAATACTTATTTCTCTTTTTCAAATATGTTGTGCTTTTGTTGCCAGAAGATGTCATATAAGCCAAATTCAGTGCTGTGTTTTGTGCTTTCCTGTGGAAGCTACACTAATGGCAGTGGTCTCTGAAGTGCTTTTTTTTTCTTTTCATTTTCTTTATATGTTGCGTGTAATTTTTTTTTGTTGTTGTTATGCATTTTCGTAAAATTATGGTTTGGAGTGTAATACATGAAAATAAATAGCTGAGCAATGTTTATAAAAAATAAACAAGATAAAAGTCACGTCTTTGAAAAGGGGGAGGAAGTAGAAATTCTGACAAATATTTCATGACTATTTTTTGAGAACAGTTGGTTTAAATTTCCAAATAACTTTTGTTTCAAAGGGACAGTATCAAAACACATGCGAAAAATAAAATTCTAAATAAGGCACAATAAATTATTTCACTGCTTAGGTATTGGATTTCAAAGGGAGAAGAGAGTATGCACAAGGATATTAGAGTGGACTATATTGTATCTTTGGGAATTGCTGTCAAATATTGATGAAAATAGAGAGACTGTCAGAGATCAGATAAAAGAAAGAAATGATTACATTTGGAAGAACAATGTGAAATGTGTGGCCAACAGAGATTTCAAATGTAAGCTAATAGCAATCCACCAAAGAACAAAGCTGGAGGAAGTCCCACATATTCAGTCGCGTTTACAGTCAGTTAGCATATGTAAAAATGTTATGGTGCATTTTCCCTCATTTGGAACTCACAAAGTACTCGGTTCAGTAGATTTGACTATGGCAAATAGTTACAGTATATTGCCAGGCATCAGAAAGTTGGAAGTAAAAGTGACAAACACTGTTTAGGTCATTTTGTTATAACATTACTTTTCAAAATACTAACACAACTTTTGGGCTTTCCAGAATTTAATCAAGTTATGAAAAGAAAAAGCTTACTGCTTTTATATATTACATATGGCCTCATGAAGAAGTTCAGGTCCTTCAGATGTTATTTTCATGAGTATCATGGTACCTGGACGTAGGACACACAATGTCTTCTTTTGAAATGCTTGATTGCAGTAAAATACCAAAAGCCATGGCAGAAAGGTCTGTTAACACAGTGTTTTCTTCTGGAGTGACCCCTCATTTCCAGAAGAATATTTTAAACAAAGTCTCTAAACAGCAAATTTCCACACTTCGCTGCAAACATCAAAAATTTCAACAACTGGCAAATCAGCGTTTCCTAGGCCTACATAAAGATTTATTTGCCAAGTTTTTAAGTTTACATATAGAACTACAAAGTCTTTAATCTTTAAGTGTAGTAAAACAGGAGTATGGATTCGCTACGCACAGACAGACCTGGGCAGCATTACAAGTTCACTTAAAAGTATGATAGTCTTTTCTGTAACAACACAACACTGCAGGTTTTACATAGCTTCAAATATTTCAGGGCAATTTTACACATCAATTCTTAGATATGTTTAGTTTTGTTTAAAAGGGCAATGAACTTTGTGTTCTGTGTTCAGATGTTTGTTATATTACTTGTAAATCTTGAGCAACTCTGTGGATTTCAGTACAGTTCTTGTATACATGAGTGTTGTAACTGAAATCAGTGTGGTCTTCCATTTATCCTGGAGAGAGATTACAACCTATCCTTTCACTGTAGCAGCTCTTAGATCAAAATTTTTATTTGGAACCTCTGCTCATGGGCACTGCAAAGATGACTACTCCCCTAGATTGAAGATGAGATGGGATTCTCCATTCTGTTCCTTCAGGTTTGAATCCGGAATTTCATTTTTCATCTTATCTTTACTGCAGTAAAAATGTAAAGAGAGAATAAAGGTATCACAATATAGAAACTGTCATCATCGTATTGCTCTTTTCCCCTTATTTCACACTGTTCTTCTAAATGTAATCATTCCGTTTTGTGATCACAGGGATGTTTCACTTGCATGTGCTTCAAAGCCTGGCTCAAGCTGGGTAAATCCCTAAGGAAATGCAAAACAAAATAAAGACGTGGCCCCAAGGGGAAATTCTTTGCTGCATTTGGATTTGAAAAAAGGTGTGATAACATCACCTAAAAGATTCAACGCTGGTGATATTTGCCATGTGATCTTTATCAACAAGCGTATCATAAATACACAGATACAGACCTAATTATAGTAATAATGTTTCTCAGCCACGCTCCTCAGTCCTGCTAGAAGTGAAAAAAAAAAACAGCCAACAGAGCATTTGGAGAACAGAAGGTACGACCATAGCCCATCAGAAACGCAGATAAGAGGGCTTGTACTGAAAGTGCATGTGATGACAGTAGTGTGTATTATACTAGTATCAAAATCACCTTTTGATCTGCAGAACTGCTATCTGCATCTGCAAACATAACAAGAAACTGGATTTTAGAGGAAAAACAAATATCTTAATTTCTAATAGCTCTACATGCTGCTCCCGAAGGTGAACAGGGGGGCTTTGATTCTCAGCATCAAAATGATAAATCAATTCTAGGTGGTGCCAAGATCCAAATGGAAAACAGTAACATCCCAACTTATAGCCATATGTATCAGTTATGGAAAGTAACATCTCACAGGTTATAGAGAGGATGAACTTGGAGAAAACAGTAGTTCCCATGAAGTTTTTTTACAGGAAAATTTAGGTAGACTTGGAGTTATTCTGAAAATCACTGCTTTAATAAAACTCATTTTGTTTACCAAGTTTGGTCTCCTCTCAGGTTTCAGCCTCACAAGAAGTATCTCAGATTCAACATGTAAATACAATTAAAGTTATGACACAAATGCACTGATGCCAATGGGTTTTAAAGGAAGGCATATGGTTCCCCGTTGTGAATGATGCTCCCTTGGTTTGCGCAGCATTATTTTGTTATCTTTTAAAATGTAATTTCTTATTTTGTTTATATTACAGTAGACTGAAAAAAAGGATCTGCTGTTGAAGCTTATAAAAGACCTAAATTTTGCTGGAGAAGCTGGTGATATGATCATTTACTGATTTCATTTGGGTTGCATACATATAACAAAAAGCAGAATTCAACAGTCCGTCCCTTGCAGTGAGAATGTGCAGACATACCAAATGTCATAAATGTTCCCAGCTGGAATTGAGACCTATATTTTTCTCATAAGGACAGCACATAACTTGGGAACTTTGTCCTTAGCTCAGAGCTGGGTGGCCTAATTCCTTCTGTTTTAGGTTTCAGACCAAAATCAATGTGTACATCTGAGTCGTAAGTGCTGAGAAATTTTGGCTCATAGTGGGAAAGATTACAGCTAGACCAGTATTAGTGGTATAGGAGGAGCTGACAGCCTTGTGCACTCCCACTGAGTGATTCTTGGACCATTTCTAAGAAAAAGGGTTTTCAGCAGGCAGTCTTGCCAGCAAAAGGAGAAGATGGGCAAGATGACTACAAGCTTTTGCAAATATGATTTTGCTTGCAGCCATACTGCTTTATTGAATTCGTCAAAACTCATCTAAACGAAAGACAAGGAGATTCAAATACATGTTTCTGGTTTAGACTGCCTCTGCATTGAGGGAATTTTGCTTGTACTTTCTCTTATCAGTGATATTAAATTATTGTCTAAACAGCCATGTCAGAAGTTGCCAGAGAAAATGCAAAGTGCCCTTTCCTTGACTGTGTTCTAGCTAGGGGAAAATGCAAAGCCCATAAGCTGCCAGAGCTGCTCCTTTCCTCCTGGCCAGTGAGCAATTTTTGGTTAACAGGGGTGCGGAGTAACCTTCTAGACCCCTCATGGAGGAAGCAACAACAGTGCAGTTTCTGATTAGAAGTGCAGAGGCTAGAAAGTGTGACATTGAAGAGTAGCAAGCAGAAAGATTCTAAGCACTGGTAGTTCATGTTTGTGAAATATTGGTTTAGCACAAAGTCAATAGTATGTATACTTACAGAACTAGTGATGTATCTCTGCTTCATGAAGTATAGATGGTTCAGGATTGCAAAGTGGCTTATTTTGTCAAAACAAGGAATTAAGTGTCTCTCTGAAAGACAGAGACGTGGTGGGGAGAAGTTTCATACACAGGGGGGCATTAGATCTGGTCTTGACACACAGCAGTCAAATGGAGTTTGTGCATGTTCTTGACCTTCTCCCTTGGTCACATTTAACCAGAAATGTTTCAGTTTCCCTTAAGTTTCATCAGTCACAGACAGTGAATATATTTTCATTACATTTGAAAACTAGAGCAGTTCAGGGTCACCTCATGCCTGTAGATCATACACTATAGGAATTAACCAGTCTGGGACAGCAGTGATGTAGCAGTTGTAGAACATACCACTTGATGATCCAGCTACAGCATGCATGCACCTCGGTGTGTGCTCAGAATTGCCTGAAGAGCACTAGGTAGTTTGCATCACACAAGCAAAGCTGAACTGTCTTTCCCCCTGCTCAGAGGACTTCAGGCAAGAATAATATATTGTCACTCAGTGCTCCTTAGTATGATTCCACATTATTCCCTCTTGAGTTTCCAGACTGCATGATTTGGTCCCTCTCTCTGAACTGCAGAGATTACCAATGAAAACACAAATTGTTGTGAAGATTGTTTGATAAGATTTTGTTTACATACTAGCAGCAGTTTCTCAGAATTGTAAATAAAATTAAACAACACAGTAATTTTTCTGCCAATATCTGAGTTCTAGTCCTATTCAGTCTTCAACTCTGACAGCAACAAATCCAGCTTAAATAGAAAATACCATTAACTTTAAGTAATTTACATAATAGTTACTTTACCCAGATGAGTATTTCTTCCAAAAGAAGGTCACAAATGTATTGGTAACTCTTTATTGTTTGCAGTAAATTGGGAAGTTCAGTCTGCACACAATAATATTGAAAGGGATTTGCAAAGCATTATTAAAAAGACACTAGTGTCAAAAGACTGTTCCATAAAAACACATGTACTAAAACCTTCAGCATTAATTGAATCATGATTGTGTTTTGGCAATGCTGAAAACCTGGCTCAGCTGTAACTCTGATGATTCATTAGTGCTAATTAATGTTTTTTCCAGGCTAGTAACAAACTAAAGAGAGACTGTTTTTCTCTACTGATCATTCCACAGTTACAGTAATGGTTTGATTTATGTATCAGCCACTTACTGCTCTATTTCATTCATTCCTAAACCAGTTTCAAAGGGATGGAGAATTCTCACACTCAAGTTTAAAACAAGCAAACAAACCATTGTGTTTTCTCTCAATACTGCTAAGCAACAACACTGGGTTTCCTACGGCTTCCTGCCCAACATGCCCAGGCTCCTCTCCCCCAGGAATCAAAGAGCATCCTTTCCCTTCCCAATCCCAACTGGCTGGGTTGGGCTGGCAGTGGGTGCAGGGCTACCAGTTGTGGGCAGCCAGCTGGCCAGTGGCTCTTGGCAGGGTCCTTTCTATCCCCTGCTCCCTCCTCTGGTCTTCACTGCTGATTTTCCCAAAAATGCCTCACAGTTTCATGCAGGCAGTTCAAGCTGAGGGCACAATTGTATCTTCAGACCTACACCGTGGACCTGAACTTCAATATTATTCTGCTCTAGGATCTACAGGGTAGATTTCGGCTCCAATATTTTTCTCTCTCTACAGGCACAAAAATGTGTGTGCCAGCAATAGCATAAAAAGTGTAAATGCTGCAAAAATATGTTACCATTTCCTCTCACTCTGCTGCCCAGTTTAGAAATTTGGCTGCAGGCATTCACTGCAGTTTGGAATTTTCTTTTAATATCATTTTTCTGCAACTGTTTTCTTTTACATTTTTGAAACATTTTTAGTGCTCAGGAAATGTCTTAGAAGGGGAGCCTGGAAACAGAAGCACTTTGCTTACACATAGATCAAGAATAGGGTGAGCAGTGCCCCATCCTGCCAAAGAGCTTCAGTCAAGGGTGATCTTCTTAGTGGCTGAGAAAATATTTCGAGCTTCATGCACATTCAGTTCTTGGCCACTTTTGGCTGAGCAGTGACAATTCAAGTGTTGTGAATCTCTTTCCATAAAGTACAAGACTGACATCACCAATGCGTTTCCCATATGACAGCAAAGAGTTTCCAGATGGAAACAAGTTTCTAACTCTGTTGAACGAGCATGAACTGTAGCAGGGACAGAGAGGTCTCTGAGTCAGATAAAACTGCTATTGTAAAATAATAATAATAACAACATCAATAAAATACCTGGCTGAGAAAATATGAGAAGAGAAAGGGGAAAACTCATGTTAGTTTTATAGGGACTACTCACTATACAGCAGGTATAGAATCAGACAGATTGCTTTTGACAGAAACAGTAAACCATTGTGGCCTTGTGAGAAAGGTGGAGTGCATTTAAGCTGATATATGAGATCACTTAGAAAACCATTTGTGTTCTCTGTCCTTTAGATTTGTTAATGATAAAAATACTAGCTCCTAACATACTATATGCAGATGTTTACTAATAATAAAATATTGCTCTTTTAAATTCTAAATTAATATCATTTGCAAATATAAGACATTTGAAATACACACAGTTTAAAATCCAACAAGAGAGAAAAACAGGGAATTAGAGATCGGCTTGCACTTATGAGGCTACAACCTCACTGGGATCACAGAGACATGGTGGGACAGCTCTCATGACTGGAATGGTGTACTGGACAGATGCAAGCTCTTTAGGAGGCACAGGTAGGATGGAGAGAAGGGGACATCATCCTTTACACAACAGAGCAATAGGGAAAAGCATGGATATCTATCTAGGGAGGATGGTATGTCAGATAAGGGTTTATGGGTCAAGATTAGCAGGACGAACAAGGTGGGTAATGTTATGGTGGGTGTCTTCTAAAGTCTGCCTGTACAGAAAGAAGTAGGCAAGTCTTTCTTCTAAAAACTGAAAGAAGCCAAGAAGCCTCATGTTGACAGGCCCTGGACTGTATGGGGACTTCAAATACCCTAAAAATCTGTTGGAAGAACAACACAGCAGGGCACAAGCAATCCAGGTTTCTGAGGTTCAGTGGTGGCAACTTTCTCATATAGAGAATTTAGGAGCATATGAGAGGAAGCACCCTTCTGGATCTCAGAATAGTCATGGATGTGAAGGCTGGGAACATTCTTGTCTGCAGTGACCTTGAGATGGAGGAATTAAGGATCTGAGAGGACAGAAAAAGAGCAAAGCCTAGGACCACCACTGTGTATTCAGGAGAACAGACTGGTCTGTTCAGTGGCCTGACAGGAATTGCCCCTTTGGATACAGTCCTGGAGTGAAGAGTTGTTCAGGAGAGCTAGCTGATATTGATGGATCCCCTCCAAACTCCAGACTGGCCCATTCTGACATAATAAATCAAGCAAAGGTGACAGGATACACACTGAATGAATGACCTGCTCCTGACAAAACTCAAGGGTAAAAAGGAGGTGTACATCAGGTGAAAAAAGAGGAACAGGTGACTTTGGAGTAATAGAAAGAGGACTGGAGAATTGGAGAATATTAGGTTAGGAACAATTAAGCAAACTGAACATTAATAAGACTTGATGAAATATACCCATGAGTGCTGAGGGATCTGTTCAGTGTCACTGCAAAGCTACTCTCAACAATCACTGTGACTGGATAAGTTTACTGAGGACTGGGAGAAAGGAAATGTCATTTCTATATTCAAGAAGAGCAAGATGTGGGGAAGTATAGGCTGGTCAGCCTTACCTCAGTCCCAAAGAAAGTGATGTAACTAATTCTTCCAGAAGCCACTTACACACAAATGAAGGACAAAAAGTTGATTTGCATACATGCATGTGAAATGCATACTTGAATGTGAAAACATTCCATCACCGGTGGGTGAAGACTGTTGCTCTGCCATTCAGAAGAGGCTAAACAGTCGGGAGAAATGGGCAAAAAATCCTAGGAGTACTAGTGAAGGGAAACTCTTACACCTGGGGAGGAACAACCAGCAGTAACCCCACAGATGCCTTCCAACTGCAGCCATTCTTTGAGTTAGTGATTCTTTTTTATTTTACTCTAGTTGAAACAAAAACTAACACTTTACCAGCTTTCATTATGATTTCACCTCAGAAAAATCATTTGAAGTAGATTTAGGACTATCCTATTAGTTTATTGGAGCTGATTCTTGAACTAATGATTAATTAGAGGGCTCTGTGCTTGGGGGAGTGTCACATTTTGAAAGCGGCATAAATCTACTCCCAAACACTGAGATCATGAAACAGCCACTGACAATTTCTCAACAGTATTGCTGTTAACCCTACTGAGCTTGAAAAATGTCATTTTAAAAAATTATGCATTTGCTTCTATAAAAGTCCTTTGATTCTGGCTGGCTGTAATTTTTCTGATTCTCTAACCACTCTTAGAGTTTATAAGCTATGATTCCATATAAGTCAATGCATTTGCACTTCTGCAAAACTGGTTTGAGAAAAAAGTCTGACGCAGAACTCTCCTAAATTGTGCTTTCCTGCACACCATTAAACAGCTGACACACCTTGCTGTAAAAGTTTTCTGTTGGATATATGGAGCATTGGCACATTGAGTTACAACCAAGTTCTGAAGACAAATATGCATATTCAGACTTGCGGTCACTAAAGATATTTCAGATTTGTACTACTGAACCTTAGATCAGAACCATTAACTTTTACACAGTAACTTTTACATGTTTGCTCAAGGCTTTCGAGGAGCTTTGAAAAATGTTCAGTTGCAATAGAGCTACCAGGAACTACATGTGTGCTCTTTTAATCTTCAGCTAAATGCAGCAAACGGGGAGAACACAATGCAGATAGCTTGTTTTGCAGAAGCTATTTGAGTATCAATGGTAAACATGTCACTAGCACCATGATACAATTCAGAGGGGATGTACAAGGACTGCAACGTTCATATAGGAATGGTACGGGGTTAAAAGGGAATGTGTTCACTGAACTAATGTTGGGAAACTGAAACTGATAGTTCAGAATGTAAATTTTTATGCAAACATAAATAATGCAAACAGGTTGGTCTAAAAACTCAGAGCTTGTAGCATTCTTTTTATTTGCAAAAAGGCATGCAGAACTAGCAAATTGACCTTACACTGTATTATTGTTCATTGTCGTAAATTTAAAGCTGATTTTCACAACAGCAAAAAATACTGACATATAGTTATACCATGAATGACCTTGCTGAACCAGTTTTATCCTGTTTAAGCTGTAGGTGAGATTTGGCTCCATTCATGATACAAGCAACAACAAATTCCCTTAGGTAAGCACTAAGTTCTTCAACACAGATACAAGTTTTCATTTAGAGTTGATGGAAGAATAGTTTGTCCAATTACAAAATAAAATGTCCTCACACAAGCAAGCTCCCCAGAGGGGTATACATATAGTTCAGCTAATTTTCTGAGTTTTTCTGGAATTGCTACAACATTAACCCTTCAGAGGCACTTTTGCAATAACATTTTTCATTTTGTCTTCCCACCATGTACAGTGGGAAGAACCATGGAAAAATACCATCCTAGCTCTTCTGCCTCTTTAGCACTTTAGCACTTCTTTAGCACTTCTCTTTGGATAAAAGAAAACAACAATGCCTTTTACTGGACTTTGTGATAGAAGCATCCAAGGTTGGATATGGGAAAATGCAATGCTGTTAAAAAGCTGAATTAGAGCTGTTGTTGTTTTTCTGGTCTTTCCATGGGCATTGTGTACAGATACAGAATGCAATGTGGCAGCTCCCAGCTCCAGTGCCAAGTTCTGTCATGTCTCCGCCTACTAGAGACACTACAAATCGCATGCTAGAGTAACTGTGAACTTTTCAGAAGGTGATTGGATCCAAGGTAGGATCACATCATTCCAGCTCTGCTGCAGAAGCCAGGGTCACCTGAACTACCAACTGCAGCCTGAAAGAGGATCTGCAGGACACTTCCCATTTCTCTCACCTACAAACGTACACAACATTGGGTTGGAATGCAATTGAGAAAGGTGAAAAATAACACGGCAAAACAACCAAACCACCACCCTGAATTTGATCTCAATTCTATATATAATAAACAGCCATAATACAAGTGTATTTAAAACAGAGTACTTGTCCCTCTCTACGTGCACTGCTGCAATACAATGCTCTGTATCTGTTTGCTACCTATGCTGTTTGTAAAGTAACAGGCAGTGTTTCTTGTTTGTTTTTAATCAGAGTAGTGTTTTTGTTAGTTGAAGTCCGCACTTCATTAATGTTCCCCTGCCATCATACCACAAAACTAATGTTTAGCCCAGCTCTGAACAAGATACTGGCTGCTGTTCTACCGTCATTAGAATGCATTTCATTAATTTCCCACGTTCATATGGTATATATGACTAGACAACTAAGACAGAAGAAGCGTTTTCATATTTCACTTCAACACATTGTATTCTGGGAGCTGACATTTTGGCACAACACAGCACAGGCTGTAGTTCAGCAAAAGTATGATTTCCTTTGCGAGAATCTCATATACAAGTCGTTAATTGAAAATCTTTGCTCTGTGGTTGGCTGTACTGGATGAAGTGTAAATATGTGTCCCTGACACTTCGCCTGAGAGAAGGAGAGGAAGGAAGAAGGTTTTTTAAGGTTTTGCTAGTATGATATTTAAGGCTTGAATAAAAACCTTACTCCAGTAATTCAGTAGGCAGCAGGACAGGTTTAGGAGAAATAAGGATACCACATGTTAAAACAGTAATATATTTTTTATAAAATCAAAGCTGAAAAAGAATTTTCTGAGAGATTCTGAAGTGCTTGCTTTTAATTTTTTTCTTTTGTTTTCCCCTTCTGTTTCGCTACAAAAGTGGGAGCACCAGTAGTGGCTGCAGAAAGTGAATTCATATTAATAAAAAGCAATTAATGGGTGTGTGAGAACATGAGGGTCTCCCAGAACTCAGTTTTGTAGAGGACTGTATTTCCTCCCAAGCTTTCTGCTACTCTTATGCAGCTATCACAGCTCTCCCTTCCAAATAATTATTTCTGATTCATAGCACAGGCTATGAAAGAGGAACTGGCCTTGCATTTCTGCTGCGGTTGTACTGGGGTGTATTTGACTCATGGATGTCAAGTAATCTAGGTCAGCATCAGCTACACATGAGAGTTCTTGGGTGGTTTTACAGATTAAAACCATGCTACTAGCTCCTGGCATATTTTCCTTCATGAACTGATAACGGAAAAATGTGCACAACTCTGGATGATAGAAATTATTGAAGAATGATGAATACTTAAAACATTGTAAAAAGAAAAACTCCACTTTCTGCTGTGGTTGATTCTTGCAAATATAGTGTTAACCCACAGGGATCTGATCCCATCTTCTAAAGTATGGCCATCTACGTGCTGCCTATATGATGGGAGATCTCACATATGTGTGTACTCGTGTATTTATTCACCCATATTATCAGGTATTCCTCTCACTTTGAATTCAAATTTATACTCAGCCTCACAAAGCAGATGATCTCTTATGAGTAATAGAAATTGTGGAGTCACAGACATCTACTAGA